>NC_138555.1:57596251-57847953 GCF_964273705.1 Natrix helvetica | reverse complement strand
AAGCCCTAGTCTTGCACCAGGCAACCACAATTGGCAAAGGTGATAAGCATCAGAAGAAGCATTAATACAAAAGTGAGAAAAGTTAGAGGGTACATACCCAAGGCAACAACCTTGACCTTCAATTGAGGACACTGTTATAGAAGAATTAGACCACCGGCAAGTGGTATCTGAGGTACTATTGGCAAAAGGTAAGGCAGAACCTATGGCTTCATAAAAAGGGGGTTGGGAAGACATACACAACCAACACCTAGTATCATTGCGAGGAAAAGTACGGGCTGCCTCGAGGGCATCACGCGCAGAGGAAACCAAAGTCACCAATGGATTATTGTTTTTTGTCAAGGGCTGTAAAAAGGGCGAACTAAGTTGCAGGTTTGGGCCTACAGGTGGAGATGTTTCTAAAGACATGGTAAGACGAATTGTGAAGATATTACCTGGGTGACTGTTTTTGGAGTTATCATTTGACCTTCCCCCCCATTTTTTCCCTGCAAACCATTCAGTAATTGGAAGATTCCTGCCATATGATGTAAAGGTAACAGTCATGGGGTTAAGGCGAACACCGCAGCAGGCCCAATTGGTACAGGAATTCCAAGGCAAATTGTTATCAGGGCCTAGTACTGCTTTGATATAGTCCGAGGTATAGGGAGCCGTCCACCAAATCTTTCCGGTTGACACACATTGCCAGGACTTACAATACCAATCAGGGGTGGTTCCACATTTATCCAGGTGGGAGAGTTCTGTAAGATGTCCTGGGCAAATATACAGGCCTGGGCCAGTGTTCCAGACCTGTCGAGGGGAAGGGTCACATTTAGTCTTATGTTTAAATCCATGAGCACCGACCAGCATTTCAGCAAAGTCAAAGGAAAGCACAGGAAACCAAGGCCACAGAGTTCGATTAGAAATGGAATAAAGGATGTTTCCTTGAAAGTCCAAAATAGTCCAGGTATAGTTTACGGGACGGTGCTGATTCCGTTGTGCATCGGACAAGGAGCGCCGCAAACGGGGAGCTGCAGGAGCAAAAACATGGGAAGAGGGCAAGGAGCGAAATACGCCAGGGGAAAAATGGATAGCGGAAAGAAGGGAAACTTTCATGACAAAAGATCTTTTTTGCTTTAGGAAGAACAGGGAACACACATAAGTGCCATAGTCCTCAGAGGAAACGTTAAGAATTAACAAGGAAGTAGAACAAGGAGAAGATATTATATAAGTGTTGTTAGAGGGATGGATCGGATCTCCATCCCTTAGCCATGTCCACTGAGCTGGATGCAGCAAGGGATGGCGTTGTCTACAAATAAGCTCCGCACGACCCCCGGAAGGGGTTTGTACTCGACAATGTGGAACTCTAATGTAGGCACTCAAACGTTCAAAAAGTATACATTTAGGGAGTGAGACACGTAGATCAGGAGGAATAGGAGACGCAGAGGAAAAAAGGTTAGAGACAGAAGAGACAAGAGAGATCAAAGACAGAATCAACAAAAGGATCATGTTGCTTTTTTAATTGGTCGAGATGGCAAGGACGAACGCAGCGAGCTGGAACCCACAGAACTCGATCTTGTAATTGTACTGCTGCGTAGCCTTTTCCCCAAGTGATCAATTGAACAGGACCTCTCCAAGCTGGATCAGGAAGGTGCCTATAATAAACAAGAGGACGAGAAGAGGGGAGGGGAGGAGTGGAGAAATGTCTAGAGGCGGCAGTAGAGGCTGGGGATCCGGTTAAATTAAGAAAATTCAAAGAATACAAACAAACATTTAATACATTTTGTAACGCCGGGAGTGACGGGGGGCTTACGCCTTTGGACCCCAAATGTCTGTCCAGGGCTTGTTTGAGGGTCGAATTTGCCCTTTCCACAATAGCCTGTCCCTGGCTATTGAATGGAATGCCAAATTAGCCAAATTGGGGTACACCAAATTGTTAGGTACCCAAAATCCCTCTTTTTTTATTTGTTTGAGAAGACAGTCCTAAAAGGACCAATTAACACGTTCCACAATGGCTTAACCTGTGGAATTATAAAAAAAAGCCCAAAAATTAAAACAATGTTTCAAATAGTACAAGATTACAAAAAGGCCAATGCAAAATAGGCCAGGACATTATCAGTCTTTAAAAAGAAAAGTTTGCCCAAGGCAGTAAAAGCTGAAAAAAAAAGATGAGAAATAACATAATTAGCTGTTACTCCTCGTTAAAATGTAGCCAAAAAATACAAAAAGAGAAATGAATTGACTTCTAAGGAGCCAAAAAAACCATAGGTGACATCCATTTGCCATAATAATTAAAGGCCAAATCATGGGGATTAACTTCCGTATCCCCAGAGGGGGATGCCCCAAAACACTGGGGGCAAGATGAAACAATTTGCTTGGCCTGGTTGAGTGGCATATGGCAAGATTGTGCCAGTCCCCAGGCAGTTTGATAAAAAAAGTTAATCAAAAAAAAATCTGAAGAAAAAACATAGTTTAAAAAAATACCTAGAAAATCAAAAATAAATTGACACACATAATAAAAGTCAGAAATGTAGTTAAAAAGCTTGTTAAAAAAAGATGTGAAAAGTTAAAATAGCAACAGACTATTTTTAGTGTTGCAAGAACAACAATATTGCAAGGTAGGAAAAGAAAAATTATTAAACACGCAAGCCAAAGACCTTCAGGCAAATGAGAAAAAATACAGACCACATAGTCAGTGAAAGGACACTGAAGAAAGAAGTTATTCTGAAAACAAAATTAAAAATCAGATTTTGGAATAGGAAAAATAATATTAATTAAATCAGTCCAATTTCTACAACAAACCCCCCCCCAAAAAAATAATGGCAAAACATTTTAAAACGGAGTCTTTTTGTCTTAAAAAACATCAAAAGAATTAGCTGACAAGTTAGCAATCCACAAATGGAATGCTCAAAATCTCATTAATCTTTTCAACTGTGGCAAGGGCACGAAAAGGAGAAAAAAATAAATCAAATAAAGAACTTTAAATAAACTGGCAGACGCAAACGGAAGAACCCAAACAAAGGTTCCCCAATAGCTGCCATAAATTAATTAGCAAAATACCTCCGTGTGCATTTAAACAAAGAAAAATTTGGAGCAAAAAGAATTGTAACATTTCATGCAGTTATGCTTTACTGGAACAATCTGCAATTCATACAATACAATACAATACAATACAATACAATAACAGAGTTGGAAGGGACCCTAGAGGTCCTCCAATCCAACCCCCTGCCTAGGCAGGAAACCTATACCATCTCAGACAAATAACCATTCAACATCCTCTCAAAAACCTTCAGTGTTGGGGCATTCACAACCCCTGGAGGCAAGCCGTTCCACTGACCAACTGCTCTAACTGTTAGGAAATTTTTCCCCAGCTCCAAGCCATCTCTCTCCTTAACCAGCCTGACTCTCCGTGGCAATCCCTGAGACATTGGAACAATGCCATCATGTCTCCCCTACTCCTTCCAGTAAAAAAATCATTTTTTATTTTTAAAAGCCAATTAGGTTATATCTTTGGGGCTCCAAGTAAAATACCATCCATACAATGATTTACCAAAGCCAATGAATAGCACTTATACAAAAAATTCAATTCTACAACATAAATCTAAATTTTAAAAAAACTAAGTAAATATATAATCATATCTACCATATCAAGATCGTTCCCAAGTCCAAGAAATGCCCTCCGGCATTCAAACGTAACATTTCCCTTTGCTAATTTCATCAAAAGCTTCATTCGAGCCTCAAAATTATCTCTGTTGTTGTCCTGCAATTTGTTAAACCACACAGGCTCTTCCAAAAAAAGAAAAAAAGGGGGGGGGAGGTGGGGGACAGGACAAACTCCTTCTAAAGAAAAGAAAGTGGGGGGGGAGGAGGAAGGCAGCAGACATCCCGAAGAGGGGGAGGTGTGGGGAGGTAAGAAGCAGACTTACAGAGTTAAACTTTTCTTACAAGCAGGGAAAGGGAAGATAGAAAAAAGCAATCCTTTAAACTAATTACTTCATGATCTTGTGGAATCAATTTAGGTGGAGAGACAGAAAACATATATTTATTCCCCTCCTCTGTTGCTAATTGTTCCTCTAACAGTGGAGAAGCAGAAAAATTAACATCTCCGTGAGGAGTTAAGAGACCAATCGAAGATGATTTTAGAGAAAGAATTTTTAAAATAACACTTTTGCAGGGGTTCTTTGTGTCTTGTGGAAGTAAATGCCCAATCTTTTCCACATAGACATTTTTACAGAGCCCTTTTCCGGATTTCCAAATATAAAAAGGCCAAATTAAATTTGCTTGGTTTTTGTAAATTTTTTCCATTATTCTTTTTAGAATAATAATTTAAACCTTGATTGGTTTACCAAGTTTTTGCAGGTCGCACCTGCTTCTTGGTTAACCTTCTTTCTTATACTCACGAGGGGATCCTTAGTCTTGCTTCAGACGGGATGTATGCATAGCCTCTTCCAGGCAGTGAGCAAAGGAAGTTCAAGAAACGTACAGCCTAAGCCATCACGTATAGTCTCGGAACTATCACGTCGGGGTCACCAGTTGCGAATGTCCGGTGGGCTTCTCATGGGGGCCGAATCATGAAAGAGGCAGAGGCTGCTTTCTCGAGATGAGAGCGCAGATCTGACTCCGTGGCTCTCTTTTATTGGTTTCAATAGGGTGGGTGGATACACATTCATAAACAAAAAAACTATGTAATGAAAAGATACAGTTTCATGTATGGAAAACTTCACATGTACATATATCATTGATTAGACAGTCAGAGATATCACCTTGACAGTAAGGAATGGAATGTTTATCTATGAGCCCCTTTTTATGGGGGCCATAAATAAAAATGTTATCTTCGAGAAATTCCTCAATGCCCTTGTTTACCTTACACTTAGAAGTGTTAGACTTTATGGCACCAAATAAATCAATTAATCCACATAAATCAGAAGATCTGCAACAATGAACCTTGGGAGATCGGGGGCGGGGGGGGGGGGCAAGACAGAGGGGAGTCCAGGAGAAAGTTATGGCTCACTGAGGAAAGAACCTTGGGAGATGCGAGGAGGCAAGACAGAGGGGAATCCAGCAGAAATATATGGCATGGGGGGGGGGGGAAGAACCTTGGGAGATCGGAGGGGGCAAGACAGTGTAATCCAGTAGAAAGTTATGGCTCACTGGGGAAAGAACCTTGGGAGATGCGAGGAGGCAAGACAGAGGGGAATCCAGCAGAAATATATGGCATGGGGGGGGGGGGGGGAAGAACCTTGGGAGATCGGAGGGGGCAAGACAGAGGGGAATCCAGTAGAAAGTTATGGCTCACTGAGGAAAGAACCTTGGGAGATCTGAAGGGGCAAGACAGAGGGAAATCCAGTAGAAAGATGCCATATGCTGAGGAAAGAACCTTGGGAGATCTGAAGGGGCAAGAGAGATGGGAGTCCAGGAGAAAGTTATGGCTCACTGAGGAAAGAACCTTGGGAGATGCGAGGAGGCAAGACAGAGGGGAATCCAGCAGAAATATATGGCATGGGGGGGGGGGGGAAAGAACCTTGGGAGATCGGAGGGGGCAAGACAGTGTAATCCAGTAGAAAGTTATGGCTCACTGGGGAAAGAACCTTGGGAGATGCGAGGAGGCAAGACAGAGGGGAATCCAGCAGAAATATATGGCATGGGGGGGGGGGGAAAGAACCTTGGGAGATCGGAGGAGGCAAGACAGAGGGGAATCCAGTAGAAAGATGCCATATGCTGAGGAAAGAACCTTGGGAGATCTGAAGGGGCAAGACAGAGGGAAATCCAGTAGAAAGCTATCGCACACTGGGGAAACAAAGCTTGGGAGATAAGAGGGGGCAAGAGAGATGGGAATCCAGTAGAAAGTTATGGCTCACTGGGGAGAGAACCTTAGGAGATCGGAGTGGGCAAGACAGAGGGGAATCCAGTAGAAAATGGCACGCGGGGGGGGGGGGAGAACCTTGGGAGATCGGAGGGGGCAAGACAGTGGAATCCAGTAGAAAGTTATGGCACACTGGGGAAAGAACCTTGGGATTTCAGAGGAGGGGAGACAGAGGGGAATCCAGTAGAAAGATGCCATATGCTGAGGAAAGAACCTTGGGAGATCGGAGGGGGCAAGACAGAGGGAAATCCAGTAGATAGTTATAGCACACTGGGGAAATAAAGCTTGGGAGATAAGAAGGGGCAAGACAGAGGGGAATCCAGTAGAAAATGGCACGCGGGGGGGGGGGGGGAGAACCTTGGGAGATCGGAGGGGCAAGGCAGTAGGGAATCCAGTAGAAAGATGCCATATACTGAGCAAAGAACCTTGGGAGATCTGAGGGGGCAACACAGAGGGGAATCCAGTAGAAAGCTATCGCACGCTGGGGAATGAACCTTGGGAGATCGGGGGCGGGGGGGGGGCAAGACAGAGGGGAATCCAGCAGAAATATATGGCATGCGGGGGGGGGGGGTGAGAAAGAACCTTGGGAGAGCCAAGAGAGAGGGGAATCCAGTAGAAAGGTATGGCACTTGGTGGGGGGGAGAACCTTAGGAGATCGGAGGGGGCAAGACACAGGGGAATCCAGTAGAAAGATATGTCACGCGGGGGGGGGGGAAGAACTTTGGGAGATCGGAGGGGCAAGGCAGAGGGAAATCCATTAGAAAGTTGTGGCACGCTGGGGAAACAAAGCTTGGGAGATAAGGGCGGGCAAGACAGAGGGGAATCCTGTAGAAAGTTGTGGCACACTGGGGAAATAACCTTGGGAGATGTGAGGAGGCAAGACAGAGGGAAATCCAGAAGAAAGCTATCGCACACTGGGGAAAGAACTTTGGGAGATCGGAGGGGGCAGGACAGAGGGAAATCCAGTAGAAAGCTATCGCACACTGGGGAAATAAAGCTTGGCAGATAAGAGGGGGCAAGAGAGATAGGAAACCAGTAGAAAGATATGGAATGCGTGGGGGGGGGGGGAGAACCTTGGGAGATGGGAGGGGCAAGACAGAGGGAAATACAGTAGAAAATGGCAAGCAGTTGGGGGGGGAAAGAACCTTGGGAGATCAGAGGGGGCAAGACAGAGGGAAATCCAGTAGAAAGCTATCCCACACTGGGGAAACAAAGCTTGGGACATGCCAGGAGGCAAGACAAAGGGGAATTCAGTAGAAAGATATGGCATGTGAGCGGTTGGGAGAACCTTGAGAGATCAGAGGAGGCAAGACAGACGGGAGTCCAGTAGAAGGTTATGGCTCACTGAGGAAAGAACCTTGGGAGATCGGAGGAGGCAAGAAAGAGGGGAATCCAGTAGAAAGTTGCCACACGCTGAGAAAAGAACCTTGGGAGATCGGAGGGGCAAGACAGAGGGGAATCCAGTAGAAAGATATGGCACGCGGGGGGGGGGGGAATAACCTTGGGAGATCAGAGGGGGCAAGAGAGATGGGAATCCAGTTCAAAATGGCATAGGGGTGGGGAGAACCTTGGGAGATCAGAGGGGGCAAGACAGAGGGGAATCCAGTAGAAAGCTTATGCACGCTGGGGAAAGAACCTTGGGAGATCGGAGGAGGCAAGAAAGAGGGGAATCCACTAGAAAGATGACATACGCTGAGGAAAGAACCTCGGGAGATCGGAGGGGGAAAGACAGAAGGAAATCCAGTAGAAAGCTATCGCACACAGGGGAAACAAAGCTTGGGAGATAAGAGGGGGCAAGAGAGATGGGAATCCAGTAGAAAATGGCATGGGGGGGAAAGAAACTTGGGAGATCGGAGGGGCAAGACAGAGGGGAATCCAGTAGAAAGATATGGCTCACTGGGGAAATACCCTTGGGAGATAAGAGGGGGCAAGAGAGATGGGAATCCAGTAGAAAATGGCATGGGGGGGGGGAAATAAAGCTTGGCAGATAAGAGGGGGTAAGACAGAGGGGAATCCAGTAGAAAATCGCACGCGGGGGGGGGGGGAAGAACCTTGGGAGATCGGAGGGGCAAGACAGAGGGGAATCCAGAAGAAAGATATGGCACGCTAAAGCACACAGGGGAAACAAAGCTTGGGAGATCAGAGGGGGCAAGAGAGATGGGAATCCAGTACAAAATGGCATAGGGGGGGGGGAAGAACCTTGGGAGATGCTAGGAGGCAATATACAGAGGGGAATCCAATAGAAACATGCCATAAACTGAGGAAAGAGCCTCGGGAGATTGGAGGGGGCAAGGCAGAGGGGAATCCAGTAGAAAGATATCGCACACTGGGGAAACAAAGCTTGGGAGATAAGAGGGGGCAAGACAGAGGGGAATCCAGTAGAAAATGGCACGGGGGGGGGGGGTAGAGAACCTTAGGAGATCGGAGGGGACAAGACAGAGGGAAATCCAGTAGAAAGCTATTGCACACTGGGGAAATAAAGCTTGGCAGATAAGAGGGGGTAAGACAGAGGGGAATCCCGTAGAAAGATATGGCACGCGGGGGGGGGGGATAACCTTGGTAGATCAGAGGGGGCAAGAGAGATGGGAATCCAGTTCAAAATGGCATAGGGGGGGAGAACCTTGAGAGATCAGAGGGGGCAAGACTGAAGGGGAATCCAGTAGAAAATGGCACGGGGGGGGGGGGTAGAGAACCTTAGGAGATCGGAGGGGGCAAGACAGAGGGGAATCTAGTAGAAAGCTATCCCACACTGGGGAAACAAAGCTTGGGAGATAAGAGGGGGCAATACAGAGGGGAGTCCAGTAGAAAGATATGGCTCACTGGGGAAATAACCTTGGGAGATAAGAGGGGGCAAGAGAGATGGGAATCCAGTAGAAAATGGCATGGGGGGGGGAATAAAGCTTGGCAGATAAGAGGGGGTAAGACAGAGGGGAATCCAGTAGAAAATCGCACGGGGGGGGGGGGAAGAACCTTGGGAGATCGGAGGGGCAAGACAGAGGGGAATCAGGAAGAAAGATATGGCACGCGGTGGGGGGGGGATAACCTTGGGAGATCAGAGGGGGCAAGAGAGATGGGAATCCAGTACAAAATGGCATGGGGGGGGGGGAGAACCTTGGGAGATGCTAGGAGGCAATATACGGAGGGGAATCCAATAGAAACATGCCATAAGTGGAGGAAAGAGCCTCGGGAGATTGGAGGGGGCAAGACGGAGGGGAATCCAGTAGAAAGCTATCGCACACTGGGGAAACAAAGCTTGGGAGATAAGAGGGGGCAAGACGGAGGGGAATCCAGTAGAAAATGGCACGGGGGGGGGGGGGGTAGAGAACCTTAGGAGATCGGAGGGGGCAAGAGAGATGGGAATCCAGTTCAAAATGGCATGGGGGGGGGGGGAGAACCTTGGGAGATCAGAGGGGGCAAGACAGAGGGGAGTCCAGTAGAAAGTTATGGCTCACTGAGGAAAGAACCTTGGGAGATCTGAGGAGGCAAGACAGAGGGGAATCCAGTACAAAGTTGCCACACGCTGAGAAAAGAACCTTGGGAGATCGGAGGGGCAAGACAGAAGGGAATCCAGTAGAAAGCTATCGCACGCTGGGGAAAGAACCTTGGGAGATGCAAGGAGGCAAGACAGACGGGAATCCAGCAGAAAGATATGGCATGCGGGGGTGAGGGGCAGAAAGAACCTCGGGAGAGCGGAGGGGGCAAGACAGACGGAAATACAGTAGAAAATGGCAAGCAGTTGGGGGGGAAAGAACCTTGGGAGATCTGAAGGGGCAAGACAGAGGGAAATCCAGTAGAAAGCTATCGCACACTGGGGAAACAAAGCTTGGGAGATAAGAGGGGGCAAGAGAGATGGGAATCCAGAAGAAAATGGCATGGGGGGGGGGAAATAAAGCTTGGCAGATAAGAGGGGGCAAGACAGAGGGGAATCCAGTAGAAAATGGCACGGGGGGGGGGTAGAACCTTGGGAGATCGGAGGGGCAAGACAGAGGGGAATTCCAGTAGAAAGATATGGCACGCGGTGGGGGGGGGATAACTTGGGAGATCAGAGGGGGCAAGTGAGATGGGAATCCAGTACAAAATGGCATGGGGGGGGGGAGAACCTTGGGAGATGCTTGGAGGCAAGACAGAGGGGAATCCAATAGAAACATGCCTAAGCTGAGGAAAGAACCTTGGGAGATCGGAGGGGGCAAGACAGAGGGGAATCCAATAGAAACATGCCATAAGCTGAGGAAAGAACCTCGGGAGATCGGAGGGGGCAAGACAGAGGGGAATCCAGTAGAAAGATATGGCATGTGGGGGGTTGAGAGAACCTTGGGAGATCAGAGTGGGCAAGACAGATGGGAATCCAGTAGAAAGCTATCGCACACTGGGGAAACAAAGCTTGGGACATGTCACGAGGCAAGACAGAGGGGAATTCAGTAGAAAGATATGGCACGTGGAGGGTTGGGAGAACCTTGAGAGATCAGAGGAGGCAAGACAGATGGGAATCCAGTAGAAAGCTATCGCACACTGGGGAAACAAAGCTTGGGAGATAAGAGGGGGCAAGAGAGATGGGAATCCAGTAGAAAATGGCATGGGGGGGGGGAAGAAACTTGGGAGATTGGAGGGGCAAGACAGAGGGGAATCCAGTAGAAAGCTATCGCACACTGGGGAAACAAAGCTTGGGAGATAAGAGGGGGCAAGAGAGATGGGAATCCAGTAGAAAATGGCATGTGGGGGGGGGGGAAGAACCTTGGGAGAGCGGAAGGGGCAAGAAAGAGGGGAATCCTGTAGAAAGTTATGGCACACTGGGGAAATAACCTTGGTAGATGCGAGGAGGCAAGACAGAGGGGAATCCAGTAGAAAGATATGGCATGTGGGGGGTTGAGAGAACCTTGGGAGATCAGAGTGGGCAAGACAGATGGGAATCCAGTAGAAAGCTATCGCACACTGGGGAAACAAAGCTTGGGACATGTCACGAGGCAAGACAGAGGGGAATTCAGTAGAAAGATATGGCACGTGGAGGGTTGGGAGAACCTTGAGAGATCAGAGGAGGCAAGACAGATGGGAATCCAGTAGAAAGCTATCGCACACTGGGGAAACAAAGCTTGGGAGATAAGAGGGGGCAAGAGAGATGGGAATCCAGTAGAAAATGGCATGGGGGGGGGAAGAAACTTGGGAGATTGGAGGGGCAAGACAGAGGGGAATCCAGTAGAAAGCTATCGCACACTGGGGAAACAAAGCTTGGGAGATAAGAGGGGGCAAGAGAGATGGGAATCCAGTAGAAAATGGCATGTGGGGGGGGGGAAGAACCTTGGGAGAGCGGAAGGGGCAAGAAAGAGGGGAATCCTGTAGAAAGTTATGGCACACTGGGGAAATAACCTTGGGAGATGCGAGGAGGCAAGACAGAGGGGAATCCAGTAGAAAGTTATGGCACACTGGGGAAATAACCTTGGGAGATGCGAGGAGGCAAGACAGAGAGGAATCCAGCAGTAAGATATGGCACGCGGTGGGGGGGGGGGAAGAACCTCTGGAGATCGGAGGGGGCAAGACAGAGGGAAATACAGTAGAAAATGGCAAGCAGTTGGGGGGGAAAGAACCTTGGGTGATCTGAACGGGCAAGACAGAGGGAAATCCAGTAGAAAGCTATCGCACACTGGGGAAACAAAGCTTGGGACATGCCAGGAGGCAAGGCAGAGGGGAATTCAGTAGAAAGATATGGCACGTGAGGGGTTGGGAGAACCTTGGGAGATCAGAGGGGGCAAGACATAGGGGAATCCAGTAGAAAGATAGGGCACGCGGTAGGGGGGGGGTAACCTTGGGAGATCAGAGGGGGCAAGAGACATGGGAATCCAGTACAAAATGGCATCGGGGGGGGGGGGGAGAGAACCTTGGGAGATGCTAGGAGGCAAGACAGAGGGGAATCCAATAGAAACATGCCATAAGCTGAGGAAAGAACCTCGGGAGATCGGAGGGGGCAAGACAGAGGGGAATCCAGTAGAAAGATATGGCACATGAGGGGTTGGGAGAACCTTGAGAGATCAGAGGGGGCAAGGCAGAGGGGAATCCAGTAGAAAGATATGGCATGTGGGGGGTTGGGAGAACATTGGGAGATCAGAGGGGGCAAGAGAGATGGGAAACCAGTAGAAAATGGCATGGGGGGGGGGAAAGAACCTTGGGAGATCTGAGGGGCAAGACAGAAGGGAATCCAGTAGAAAGCTATCGCACGCTGGGGAAAGAACCTTGGGAGATGCAAGGAGGCAAGACAGAGGGGAATCCAGCAGAAAGATATGGCATGCGGGGGGGGGGGGGAGAGAAAGAACCTAGGGAGAGAGGAGGGGGAAAGACAGAGGGAAATCCAGTAGAAAGCTATCCCACACTGGGGAAACAAAGCTTGGGACATGCCAGGAGGCAAGACAGAGGGGAATTCAGTAGAAAGATATGGCACGTGAGGGGTTGGGAGAACCTTGGGAGATCAGAGGGGGCAAGACATAGGGGAATCCAGTAGAAAGATAGGGCACGCGGTGGGGGGGGTAACCTTGGGAGATCAGAGGGGGCAAGAGACATGGGAATCCAGTACAAAATGGCATCGGGGTGGGGGGGGAGAACCTTGGGAGATGCTAGGAGGCAAGACAGAGGGGAATCCAATAGAAACATGCCATAAGCTGAGGAAAGAACCTCGGGAGATCGGAGGGGGCAAGAAAGAGGGGAATCCAGTAGAAAGATATGGCATGTGGGGGGTTGGGAGAACATTGGGAGATCAGAGGGGGCAAGAGAGATGGGAAACCAGTAGAAAATGGCATGGGGGGGGGAAGAACCTTGGGAGATCTGAGGGGCAAGACAGAGAGGAATCCAGCAGAAAGATATAGCATGGGGGGGGGGGGGAGAAAGAACCTAGGGAGAGCGGAGGGGGCAAGACAGACGGAAATACAGTAGAAAATGGCAAGCAGTTGCGGGGGAAAGAACCTTGGGAGATCTGAAGGGGCAAGACAGAGGGAAATCGAGTAGAAAGCTATCGCACACTGGGGAAACAAAGCTTGGGATATGCCAGGAGGCAAGACAGAGGGGAATTCAGTAGAAAGTTATGGCACGCGGGGTGGTTGGGAGAACCTTGAGAGATCAGAGGAGTCAAGACAGACGGGAATCCAGTAGAAAGCTATGGCACACTGGGGAAATAAAGCTTGGCAGATAAGAGGGGGCAAGACAGAGGGGAATCCAGTAGAAAGATATGGCACGCGGGGGGGGGGGGGATAACCTTGGGAGATCGGAGGGGGCAAAAGAGATGGGAATCCAGTTCAAAATGGCATGGGGGGGGGATAACCTTGGGAGATCAGAGGGGGCAAGAGACATGGGAATCCAGTACAAAATGGCATGGGGGGGGGGGAGAACCTTGGGAGATGCTTGGGGGCAAGATAGATGGGAATCCAGTTCAAAATGGCATGGGGGGGGATAACCTTGGGAGATCAGAGGGGGCAAGAGACATGGGAATCCAGTACAAAATGGCATCGGGGGGGGGGGGAGAGAACCTTGGGAGATGCTAGGAGGCAAGACAGAGGGGAATCCAATAGAAACATGCCATAAGCTGAGGAAAGAACCTCGGGAGATCGGAGGGGGCAAGACAGAGGGGAATCCAGTAGAAAGATACGGCATGTGGGGGGTTGGGAGAACATTGGGAGATCAGAGGGGGCAAGAGAGATGGGAAACCAGTAGAAAATGGCATGGGGGGGGGGAAAGAACCTTGGGAGATCTGAGGGGCAAGACAGAAGGGAATCCAGTAGAAAGCTATCGCACGCTGGGGAAAGAACCTTGGGAGATGCAAGGAGGCAAGACAGAGGGGAATCCAGCAGAAAGATATGGCATGCGGGGGGGGGGGGGGAGAGAAAGAACCTAGGGAGAGAGGAGGGGGAAAGACAGAGGGAAATCCAGTAGAAAGCTATCCCACACTGGGGAAACAAAGCTTGGGACATGCCAGGAGGCAAGACAGAGGGGAATTCAGTAGAAAGATATGGCACGTGAGGGGTTGGGAGAACCTTGGGAGATCAGAGGGGGCAAGACATAGGGGAATCCAGTAGAAAGATAGGGCACGCGGTGGGGGGGGTAACCTTGGGAGATCAGAGGGGGCAAGAGACATGGGAATCCAGTACAAAATGGCATCGGGGTGGGGGGGGAGAACCTTGGGAGATGCTAGGAGGCAAGACAGAGGGGAATCCAATAGAAACATGCCATAAGCTGAGGAAAGAACCTCGGGAGATCGGAGGGGGCAAGAAAGAGGGGAATCCAGTAGAAAGATATGGCACATGAGGGGTTGGGAGAACCTTGAGAGATCAGAGGGGGCAAGGCAGAGGGGAATCCAGTAGAAAGATATGGCATGTGGGGGGTTGGGAGAACATTGGGAGATCAGAGGGGGCAAGAGAGATGGGAAACCAGTAGAAAATGGCATGGGGGGGGGGAAAGAACCTTGGGAGATCTGAGGGGCAAGACAGAAGGGAATCCAGTAGAAAGCTATCGCACGCTGGGGAAAGAACCTTGGGAGATGCAAGGAGGCAAGACAGAGGGGAATCCAGCAGAAAGATATGGCATGCGGGGGGGGGGGGGAGAGAAAGAACCTAGGGAGAGAGGAGGGGGAAAGACAGAGGGAAATCCAGTAGAAAGCTATCCCACACTGGGGAAACAAAGCTTGGGACATGCCAGGAGGCAAGACAGAGGGGAATTCAGTAGAAAGATATGGCACGTGAGGGGTTGGGAGAACCTTGGGAGATCAGAGGGGGCAAGACATAGGGGAATCCAGTAGAAAGATAGGGCACGCGGTGGGGGGGGTAACCTTGGGAGATCAGAGGGGGCAAGAGACATGGGAATCCAGTACAAAATGGCATCGGGGTGGGGGGGGAGAACCTTGGGAGATGCTAGGAGGCAAGACAGAGGGGAATCCAATAGAAACATGCCATAAGCTGAGGAAAGAACCTCGGGAGATCGGAGGGGGCAAGAAAGAGGGGAATCCAGTAGAAAGATATGGCATGTGGGGGGTTGGGAGAACATTGGGAGATCAGAGGGGGCAAGAGAGATGGGAAACCAGTAGAAAATGGCATGGGGGGGGGGGAAGAACCTTGGGAGATCTGAGGGGCAAGACAGAGAGGAATCCAGCAGAAAGATATAGCATGGGGGGGGGGGGAGAAAGAACCTAGGGAGAGCGGAGGGGGCAAGACAGACGGAAATACAGTAGAAAATGGCAAGCAGTTGCGGGGGAAAGAACCTTGGGAGATCTGAAGGGGCAAGACAGAGGGAAATCGAGTAGAAAGCTATCGCACACTGGGGAAACAAAGCTTGGGATATGCCAGGAGGCAAGACAGAGGGGAATTCAGTAGAAAGTTATGGCACGCGGGGTGGTTGGGAGAACCTTGAGAGATCAGAGGAGTCAAGACAGACGGGAATCCAGTAGAAAGCTATGGCACACTGGGGAAATAAAGCTTGGCAGATAAGAGGGGGCAAGACAGAGGGGAATCCAGTAGAAAGATATGGCACGCGGGGGGGGGGGGGGATAACCTTGGGAGATCGGAGGGGGCAAAAGAGATGGGAATCCAGTTCAAAATGGCATGGGGGGGGGATAACCTTGGGAGATCAGAGGGGGCAAGAGACATGGGAATCCAGTACAAAATGGCATGGGGGGGGGGGAGAACCTTGGGAGATGCTTGGGGGCAAGATAGATGGGAATCCAGTTCAAAATGGCATGGGGGGGGGATAACCTTGGGAGATCAGAGGGGGCAAGAGACATGGGAATCCAGTACAAAATGGCATGGGGGGGGGGAGAACCTTGGGAGATGCTTGGGGGCAAGATAGATGGGAATCCAGTACAAAATGGCATGGGGGGGGAGAACCTTGGGAGATGCTAGGAGGCAAGACAGAGGGGAATCCAATAGAAACATGCCATAAGCTGAGGAAAGAACCTCGGGAGATCGGAGGGGGCAAGACAGAGGGGAATCCAGTAGAAAGATATGGCACATGAGGGGTTGGGAGAACCTTGAGAGATCAGAGGGGGCAAGGCAGAGGGGAATCCAGTAGAAAGATATGGCATGTGGGGGGTTGGGAGAACATTGGGAGATCAGAGGGGGCAAGAGAGATGGGAAACCAGTAGAAAATGGCATGGGGGGGGGGGAAAGAACCTTGGGAGATCTGAGGGGCAAGACAGAAGGGAATCCAGTAGAAAGCTATCGCACGCTGGGGAAAGAACCTTGGGAGATGCAAGGAGGCAAGACAGAGGGGAATCCAGCAGAAAGATATGGCATGCGGGGGGGGGGGGGGGAGAAAGAACCTAGGGAGAGAGGAGGGGGCAAGACAGAGGGAAATCCAGTAGAAAGCTATCCCACACTGGGGAAACAAAGCTTGGGACATGCCAGGAGGCAAGACAGAGGGGAATTCAGTAGAAAGATATGGCACGTGAGGGGTTGGGAGAACCTTGGGAGATCAGAGGGGGCAAGACATAGGGGAATCCAGTACAAAATGGCATCGGGGTGGGGGGGGAGAACCTTGGGAGATGCTAGGAGGCAAGACAGAGGGGAATCCAATAGAAACATGCCATAAGCTGAGGAAAGAACCTCGGGAGATCGGAGGGGGCAAGAAAGAGGGGAATCCAGTAGAAAGATATGGCATGTGGGGGGTTGGGAGAACATTGGGAGATCAGAGGGGGCAAGAGAGATGGGAAACCAGTAGAAAATGGCATGGGGGGGGGGGAAGAACCTTGGGAGATCTGAGGGGCAAGACAGAGAGGAATCCAGCAGAAAGATATAGCATGGGGGGGGGGGAGAAAGAACCTAGGGAGATGCGAGGAGGCAAGACAGACGGAAATACAGTAGAAAATGGCAAGCAGTTGGGGGGGAAAGAACCTTGGGAGATCTGAAGGGGCAAGACAGAGGGAAATCCAGTAGAAAGCTATCGCACACTGGGGAAACAAAGCTTGGGAGATAAGAGGGGGCAAGAGAGATGGGAATCCAGAAGAAAATGGCATGGGGGGGGGAAATAAAGCTTGGCAGATAAGAGGGGGCAAGACAGAGGGGAATCCAGTAGAAAATGGCACGGGGGGGGGGGGTAGAACCTTGGGAGATCGGAGGGGCAAGACAGAGGGGAATTCCAGTAGAAAGATATGGCACGCGGTGGGGGGGGGGGATAACTTGGGAGATCAGAGGGGGCAAGTGAGATGGGAATCCAGTACAAAATGGCATGGGGGGGGGGAGAACCTTGGGAGATGCTTGGAGGCAAGACAGAGGGGAATCCAATAGAAACATGCCTAAGCTGAGGAAAGAACCTTGGGAGATCGGAGGGGGCAAGACAGAGGGGAATCCAATAGAAACATGCCATAAGCTGAGGAAAGAACCTCGGGAGATCGGAGGGGGCAAGACAGAGGGGAATCCAGTAGAAAGATATGGCATGTGGGGGGTTGAGAGAACCTTGGGAGATCAGAGTGGGCAAGACAGATGGGAATCCAGTAGAAAGCTATCGCACACTGGGGAAACAAAGCTTGGGACATGTCACGAGGCAAGACAGAGGGGAATTCAGTAGAAAGATATGGCACGTGGAGGGTTGGGAGAACCTTGAGAGATCAGAGGAGGCAAGACAGATGGGAATCCAGTAGAAAGCTATCGCACACTGGGGAAACAAAGCTTGGGAGATAAGAGGGGGCAAGAGAGATGGGAATCCAGTAGAAAATGGCATGGGGGGGGGAAGAAACTTGGGAGATTGGAGGGGCAAGACAGAGGGGAATCCAGTAGAAAGCTATCGCACACTGGGGAAACAAAGCTTGGGAGATAAGAGGGGGCAAGAGAGATGGGAATCCAGTAGAAAATGGCATGTGGGGGGGGGGAAGAACCTTGGGAGAGCGGAAAAGGCAAGAAAGAGGGGAATCCTGTAGAAAGTTATGGCACACTGGGGAAATAACCTTGGTAGATGCGAGGAGGCAAGACAGAGGAGAATCCAGTAGAAAGATATGGCATGTGGGGGGTTGAGAGAACCTTGGGAGATCAGAGTGGGCAAGACAGATGGGAATCCAGTAGAAAGCTATCGCACACTGGGGAAACAAAGCTTGGGACATGTCACGAGGCAAGACAGAGGGGAATTCAGTAGAAAGATATGGCACGTGGAGGGTTGGGAGAACCTTGAGAGATCAGAGGAGGCAAGACAGATGGGAATCCAGTAGAAAGCTATCGCACACTGGGGAAACAAAGCTTGGGAGATAAGAGGGGGCAAGAGAGATGGGAATCCAGTAGAAAATGGCATGGGGGGGGGAAGAAACTTGGGAGATTGGAGGGGCAAGACAGAGGGGAATCCAGTAGAAAGCTATCGCACACTGGGGAAACAAAGCTTGGGAGATAAGAGGGGGCAAGAGAGATGGGAATCCAGTAGAAAATGGCATGTGGGGGGGGGGGGGGAAGAACCTTGGGAGAGCGGAAGGGGCAAGAAAGAGGGGAATCCTGTAGAAAGTTATGGCACACTGGGGAAATAACCTTGGGAGATGCGAGGAGGCAAGACAGAGGGGAATCCAGTAGAAAGTTATGGCACACTGGGGAAATAACCTTGGGAGATGCGAGGAGGCAAGACAGAGAGGAATCCAGCAGTAAGATATGGCACGCGGTGGGGGGGGGGGAAGAACCTCTGGAGATCGGAGGGGGCAAGACAGAGGGAAATACAGTAGAAAATGGCAAGCAGTTGGGGGGGAAAGAACCTTGGGTGATCTGAACGGGCAAGACAGAGGGAAATCCAGTAGAAAGCTATCGCACACTGGGGAAACAAAGCTTGGGACATGCCAGGAGGCAAGACAGAGGGGAATTCAGTAGAAAGATATGGCACGTGAGGGGTTGGGAGAACCTTGGGAGATCAGAGGGGGCAAGACATAGGGGAATCCAGTAGAAAGATAGGGCACGCGGTAGGGGGGGGGTAACCTTGGGAGATCAGAGGGGGCAAGAGACATGGGAATCCAGTACAAAATGGCATCGGGGGGGGGGGGAGAACCTTGGGAGATGCTAGGAGGCAAGACAGAGGGGAATCCAATAGAAACATGCCATAAGCTGAGGAAAGAACCTCGGGAGATCGGAGGGGGCAAGACAGAGGGGAATCCAGTAGAAAGATACGGCATGTGGGGGGTTGGGAGAACATTGGGAGATCAGAGGGGGCAAGAGAGATGGGAAACCAGTAGAAAATGGCATGGGGGGGGGGAAAGAACCTTGGGAGATCTGAGGGGCAAGACAGAAGGGAATCCAGTAGAAAGCTATCGCACGCTGGGGAAAGAACCTTGGGAGATGCAAGGAGGCAAGACAGAGGGGAATCCAGCAGAAAGATATGGCATGCGGGGGGGGGGGGGAGAGAAAGAACCTAGGGAGAGAGGAGGGGGAAAGACAGAGGGAAATCCAGTAGAAAGCTATCCCACACTGGGGAAACAAAGCTTGGGACATGCCAGGAGGCAAGACAGAGGGGAATTCAGTAGAAAGATATGGCACGTGAGGGGTTGGGAGAACCTTGGGAGATCAGAGGGGGCAAGACATAGGGGAATCCAGTAGAAAGATAGGGCACGCGGTGGGGGGGGTAACCTTGGGAGATCAGAGGGGGCAAGAGACATGGGAATCCAGTACAAAATGGCATCGGGGTGGGGGGGGAGAACCTTGGGAGATGCTAGGAGGCAAGACAGAGGGGAATCCAATAGAAACATGCCATAAGCTGAGGAAAGAACCTCGGGAGATCGGAGGGGGCAAGAAAGAGGGGAATCCAGTAGAAAGATATGGCATGTGGGGGGTTGGGAGAACATTGGGAGATCAGAGGGGGCAAGAGAGATGGGAAACCAGTAGAAAATGGCATGGGGGGGGGGAAGAACCTTGGGAGATCTGAGGGGCAAGACAGAGAGGAATCCAGCAGAAAGATATAGCATGGGGGGGGGGGGAGAAAGAACCTAGGGAGAGCGGAGGGGGCAAGACAGACGGAAATACAGTAGAAAATGGCAAGCAGTTGCGGGGGAAAGAACCTTGGGAGATTGGAGGGGCAAGACAGAGGGGAATCCAGTAGAAAGCTATCGCACACTGGGGAAACAAAGCTTGGGAGATAAGAGGGGGCAAGAGAGATGGGAATCCAGTAGAAAATGGCATGTGGGGGGGGGGGAAGAACCTTGGGAGAGCGGAAGGGGCAAGAAAGAGGGGAATCCTGTAGAAAGTTATGGCACACTGGGGAAATAACCTTGGGAGATGCGAGGAGGCAAGACAGAGGGGAATCCAGTAGAAAGTTATGGCACACTGGGGAAATAACCTTGGGAGATGCGAGGAGGCAAGACAGAGAGGAATCCAGCAGTAAGATATGGCACGCGGTGGGGGGGGGGAAGAACCTCTGGAGATCGGAGGGGGCAAGACAGAGGGAAATACAGTAGAAAATGGCAAGCAGTTGGGGGGGAAAGAACCTTGGGTGATCTGAACGGGCAAGACAGAGGGAAATCCAGTAGAAAGCTATCGCACACTGGGGAAACAAAGCTTGGGACATGCCAGGAGGCAAGACAGAGGGGAATTCAGTAGAAAGATATGGCACGTGAGGGGTTGGGAGAACCTTGGGAGATCAGAGGGGGCAAGACATAGGGGAATCCAGTAGAAAGATAGGGCACGCGGTAGGGGGGGGTAACCTTGGGAGATCAGAGGGGGCAAGAGACATGGGAATCCAGTACAAAATGGCATCGGGGGGGGGGGGGGAGAACCTTGGGAGATGCTAGGAGGCAAGACAGAGGGGAATCCAATAGAAACATGCCATAAGCTGAGGAAAGAACCTCGGGAGATCGGAGGGGGCAAGACAGAGGGGAATCCAGTAGAAAGATACGGCATGTGGGGGGTTGGGAGAACATTGGGAGATCAGAGGGGGCAAGAGAGATGGGAAACCAGTAGAAAATGGCATGGGGGGGGGGAAAGAACCTTGGGAGATCTGAGGGGCAAGACAGAAGGGAATCCAGTAGAAAGCTATCGCACGCTGGGGAAAGAACCTTGGGAGATGCAAGGAGGCAAGACAGAGGGGAATCCAGCAGAAAGATATGGCATGCGGGGGGGGGGGGGGAGAGAAAGAACCTAGGGAGAGAGGAGGGGGAAAGACAGAGGGAAATCCAGTAGAAAGCTATCCCACACTGGGGAAACAAAGCTTGGGACATGCCAGGAGGCAAGACAGAGGGGAATTCAGTAGAAAGATATGGCACGTGAGGGGTTGGGAGAACCTTGGGAGATCAGAGGGGGCAAGACATAGGGGAATCCAGTAGAAAGATAGGGCACGCGGTGGGGGGGGTAACCTTGGGAGATCAGAGGGGGCAAGAGACATGGGAATCCAGTACAAAATGGCATCGGGGTGGGGGGGGAGAACCTTGGGAGATGCTAGGAGGCAAGACAGAGGGGAATCCAATAGAAACATGCCATAAGCTGAGGAAAGAACCTCGGGAGATCGGAGGGGGCAAGAAAGAGGGGAATCCAGTAGAAAGATATGGCATGTGGGGGGTTGGGAGAACATTGGGAGATCAGAGGGGGCAAGAGAGATGGGAAACCAGTAGAAAATGGCATGGGGGGGGGGAAGAACCTTGGGAGATCTGAGGGGCAAGACAGAGAGGAATCCAGCAGAAAGATATAGCATGGGGGGGGGGGGGGAGAAAGAACCTAGGGAGAGCGGAGGGGGCAAGACAGACGGAAATACAGTAGAAAATGGCAAGCAGTTGCGGGGGAAAGAACCTTGGGAGATCTGAAGGGGCAAGACAGAGGGAAATCCAGTAGAAAGCTATCGCACACTGGGGAAACAAAGCTTGGGATATGCCAGGAGGCAAGACAGAGGGGAATTCAGTAGAAAGTTATGGCACGCGGGGTGGTTGGGAGAACCTTGAGAGATCAGAGGAGTCAAGACAGACGGGAATCCAGTAGAAAGCTATGGCACACTGGGGAAATAAAGCTTGGCAGATAAGAGGGGGCAAGACAGAGGGGAATCCAGTAGAAAGATATGGCACGCGGGGGGGGGGGATAACCTTGGGAGATCGGAGGGGGCAAAAGAGATGGGAATCCAGTTCAAAATGGCATGGGGGGGGGATAACCTTGGGAGATCAGAGGGGGCAAGAGACATGGGAATCCAGTACAAAATGGCATGGGGGGGGGGAGAACCTTGGGAGATGCTTGGGGGCAAGATAGATGGGAATCCAGTTCAAAATGGCATGGGGGGGGGATAACCTTGGGAGATCAGAGGGGGCAAGAGACATGGGAATCCAGTACAAAATGGCATGGGGGGGGGAGAACCTTGGGAGATGCTTGGGGGCAAGATAGATGGGAATCCAGTACAAAATGGCATGGGGGGGGAGAACCTTGGGAGATGCTAGGAGGCAAGACAGAGGGGAATCCAATAGAAACATGCCATAAGCTGAGGAAAGAACCTCGGGAGATCGGAGGGGGCAAGACAGAGGGGAATCCAGTAGAAAGATATGGCACATGAGGGGTTGGGAGAACCTTGAGAGATCAGAGGGGGCAAGGCAGAGGGGAATCCAGTAGAAAGATATGGCATGTGGGGGGTTGGGAGAACATTGGGAGATCAGAGGGGGCAAGAGAGATGGGAAACCAGTAGAAAATGGCATGGGGGGGGGAAAGAACCTTGGGAGATCTGAGGGGCAAGACAGAAGGGAATCCAGTAGAAAGCTATCGCACGCTGGGGAAAGAACCTTGGGAGATGCAAGGAGGCAAGACAGAGGGGAATCCAGCAGAAAGATATGGCATGCGGGGGGGGGGGGGGAGAAAGAACCTAGGGAGAGAGGAGGGGGCAAGACAGAGGGAAATCCAGTAGAAAGCTATCCCACACTGGGGAAACAAAGCTTGGGACATGCCAGGAGGCAAGACAGAGGGGAATTCAGTAGAAAGATATGGCACGTGAGGGGTTGGGAGAACCTTGGGAGATCAGAGGGGGCAAGACATAGGGGAATCCAGTACAAAATGGCATCGGGGTGGGGGGGGAGAACCTTGGGAGATGCTAGGAGGCAAGACAGAGGGGAATAAGCTGAGGAAAGAACCTCGGGAGATCGGAGGGGGCAAGAAAGAGGGGAATCCAGTAGAAAGATATGGCATGTGGGGGGTTGGGAGAACATTGGGAGATCAGAGGGGGCAAGAGAGATGGGAAACCAGTAGAAAATGGCATGGGGGGGGGGAAGAACCTTGGGAGATCTGAGGGGCAAGACAGAGAGGAATCCAGCAGAAAGATATAGCATGGGGGGGGGGGGGGGAGAAAGAACCTAGGGAGAGCGGAGGGGGCAAGACAGACGGAAATACAGTAGAAAATGGCAAGCAGTTGCGGGGGAAAGAACCTTGGGAGATCTGAAGGGGCAAGACAGAGGGAAATCCAGTAGAAAGCTATCGCACACTGGGGAAACAAAGCTTGGGAGATCAGAGGGGGCAAGAGAGATGGGAAACCAGTAGAAAATGGCATGGGGGGGGGAAAGAACCTTGGGAGATCTGAGGGGCAAGACAGAAGGGAATCCAGTAGAAAGCTATCGCAAGCTGGGGAAAGAACCTTGGGAGATGCGAGGAGGCAAGACAGAGGGGAATCCAGCAGAAAGATATGGCAAGCGGGGGGGGGGGGGAGAAAGAACCTTGGGGTAGCGGAGGGGGCAAGACAGAGGGAAATGCAGTAGAAAGCTATCGCACACTGGGGAAACAAAGCTTGGGAGATAAGAGGGGGCAAGAGAGATGGGAATCCAGTAGAAAATGGCAAGCAGTTGGGGGGGAAAGAACCTTGGGAGATCGGAGGGGGCAAGACAGAGGGGAATCCAGTAGAAAGCTATCCCACACTAGGGAAATAAAGCTTGGCAGATAAGAGGGGGCAAGACAGAGGGGAATCCAGTAGAAAGATATGGCTCACTGGGGACAAAAAGCTTGGGAGATGCCAGGATTCAAGACAGAGGGGAATTCAGTAGAAAATGGCATGGGGGGGGGGGAAGAAACTTGGGAGATCGGAGGGGCAAGACAGAGGGAAATCCAGTAGAAAGCTGTCGCACACTGGGGAAACAAAGCTTGGGAGATAAGAGGGGGCAAGAGAGATGGGAATCCAGTTGAAAATGGAATGGGGGGGGGGAAGAAACTTGGGAGATCGGAGGGGCAAGACAGAGGGGAATCCAGTAGAAAGCTATCCCACGCTGGGGAAAGAACCTTGGGAGATCTGAGGGGGCAAAACAGAGGGGAATCCAGTAGAAAGATATGGCTCACTGGGGAAAAAACCTTGGGAGATCGGAGGAGGCAAGACAGAGGGGAATCCAGTAGAAAGATGCCATATGCTGAGGAAAGAACCTTGGGACATCGGAGGGGGCAAGACAGAAGGGAATCCAGTAGAAAGATATCGCACACTGGGGACAAAAAGCTTGGGAGATGCCAGGAGGCAAGACAGAGGGGAATCCAGTAGAAAGCTATCGCACGCTTGGGAAACAAAGCTTGGGAGATAGGAGGGGGCAAGACAGAGGGGGACCCAGTAGAAAATGGCAGGGGGGGGAGAACCTTGGGATATCGGAGGGGGCAATACAGAGGGGAGTCCTGTAGAAAGTTGTGGCACACTGGGGAAATAACCTTGGGAGATGCGAGGAGGCAAGACAGAGGGGAATCCAGTAGAAAAATGCCATAAGCTGAGGAAAGAACCTCGTGAGATCGGAGGGAGCAAGACAGAGGGAAATCCAGTAGAAAGCTATCGCACGCTGGGGAAACAAAGCTTGGGAGATAGGAGGGGGCAAGACAGAGGGGGACCCAGTAGAAAATGGCAGGGGGGGGGAGAACCTTGGGAGATCGGAGGGGGCAATACAGAGGGGAGTCCAGTAGAAAGATGCCATTTGCTGAGGAAAGAACCTTGGGAGATCGGAGGGAGCAAGACAGAGGGGAATCCAGTAGAAAGATGCCATTTGCTGAGGAAAGAACCTTGGGAGATCGGAGGGGGCAAGACAGAGGGAAATCCAGTAGAAAGCTATCGCACGCTGGGGAAACAAAGCTTGGGAGATAGGAGGGGGCAAGACAGAGGGGGACCCAGTAGAAAATGGCAGGGGGGGGGGAGAACCTTGGGAGATCGGAGGGGGCAATACAGAGGGGAGTCCAGTAGAAAGATGCCATTTGCTGAGGAAAGAACCTTGGGAGATCGGAGGGAGCAAGACAGAGGGGAATCCAGTAGAAAGATGCCATTTGCTGAGGAAAGAACCTTGGGAGATCGGAGGGGGCAAGACAGAGGGGAATCCAGTAGAAAGATGCCATTTGCTGAGGAAAGAACGTTGGGAGATCGGAGGGGGCAAGACAAAGGGAAATCCAGTAGAAAGCTATAGCACACTGGGGACACAAAGCTTGGGAGATGCCAGGAGGCAAGACAGAGGGGAATCCAGTAGAAAGATATGGCACACGGGGGGGGGGGGGAGGGGGGAAAGAACCTTGGGAGATCGGAGGGGGTAAGACAGAGGGGAATCCAGTAGAAAGATGCCATATGCTGAGGAAAGAACCTTGGGAGATCGGAGGGGGCAAGACAGAGGGGAATCCAGTAGAAAGCTATCGCACACTTGGGAAAGAACCTTGGGAGATCGGAGGGGGCAAGACAGAGGGGAATCCAGTAGAAAATGGCAAGCAGTTGGGGGGGAAAGAACCTTGGGAGATCTGAAGGGGCAAGACAGAGGGAAATCCAGTAGAAAGCTATCGCACACTGGGGAAACAAAGCTTGGGAGATAAGAGGGGGCAAGAGAGATGGGAATCCAGTAGAAAGTTATGGCTCACTGGGGAGAGAACCTTAGGAGATCGGAGTGGGCAAGACAGATGGGAATCCAGTAGAAAATTGCTCGCGGGGGGGGGGGGGGGAAGAACCTTGGGAGATCGGAGGGGGCAAGACAGTGGAATCCAGTAGAAAGTTATGGCACACTGGGGAAAGAACCTTGGGATTTCGGAGGAGGCAAGACAGAGGGGAATCCAGTAGAAAGATATGGCACGCGGGAGGGGGGGGGAAAGAACCTTGGGAGATCTGAGGGAGCAAGACAGAGGGGAATCCACTAGAGAGATGCCATATACGCTGAGGAAAGAACCTTGGAAGATCGGAGGGGGCAAGACAGAGGGAAATCTATCCCACACTGGGGAAACAAAGCTTGGGACATGCCAGGAGGCAAGACCGAGGGGAATCCAGTAGAAAGGTATGGCACTTCGAGGTGGGTGGGAGAACCTTTGGAGATCGGAGGGGCAAGGCAGAGGGGAATCCAGTAGAAAGATGCCATATGCTGAGGAAAGAACCTTGGGAGATCGGAGGGGCGAGACTGAAGGGAATCCAGTAGAAAGATATGGCACGCGGGGGGGGGGGGGGAGAGAACCTTGGGAGAGCGAACGGGGCAAGAAAGAGGGGAATCAAGTAGAAAGCTATCGCACACTTGGGAAAGGACCTTGGGAGATCGGAGGGGGCAAGAATGAGGGGAATCCTGTAGAAAGTTATGGCACACTGGGGAAATAACCTTGGGAGATGCGAGGAGGCAAGACAGAGGGGAATCCAGTAGAAAGATGCCATATACGCTGAGGAAAGAACCTTGGAAGATCGGAGGGGGCAAGACAGAGGGAAATCTATCCCACACTGGGGAAACAAAGCTTGGGACATGCCAGGAGGCAAGACCGAGGGGAATCCAGTAGAAAGATGCCATATGCTGAGGAAAGAACCTTGGGAGATCGGAGGGGGCAAGACAGAGGGGAATCCAGTAGAAAGCTATCGCACGCTGGGGAAAGAACCTTGGGAGATCTGAGGGGGCAAAACAGATGGGAATCCAGTAGAAAGATATGGCTCACTGGGGAAATAACCTTGGGAGATAAGTGGGGGCAAGAGAGATGGGAATCCAATAGAAACATGCCATATGCTAAGGAAAGAACCTTGGGAGATTGGAGGGGGCAAGACAGAGGGGACTCCAGTAGAAAGTTGCCATACGCTGAGAAAAGAACCTTGGGAGATCGGAGGGGCAAGACAGAAGGGAATCCAGTAGAAAGATATGGCACGCGGGGGGGGGGGGGATAACCTTGGGAGATCAGAGGGGGCAAGACAGAGGGGAATCCAGTAGAAAGCTATCGCACACTTGGGAAAGAACCTTGGGAGATCGGAGGGGGCAAGACAGAGGGGAATCCATTAGAAAGATATGGCAGGGGGGGGGGGGAAGAACCTTGGGAGATCGGAGGGGGCAAGACAGAGGGGAATCCAGTAGAAAAATGCCATAAGCTGAGGAAAGAACCTCGGGAGATCGGAGGGAGCAAGACAGAGGGAAATCCAGTAGAAAGCTATCGCACGCTGGGGAAACAAAGCTTGGGAGATAGGAGGGGGCAAGACAGAGGGGGACCCAGTAGAAAATGGCAGGGGGGGGGGAGAACCTTGGGAGATCGGAGGGGGCAATACAGAGGGGAGTCCAGTAGAAAGATGCCATTTGCTGAGGAAAGAACCTTGGGAGATCGGAGGGGGCAAGACAGAGGGGAATCCAGTAGAAAGATGCCATTTGCTGAGGAAAGAACCTTGGGAGATCGGAGGGGGCAAGACAGAGGGGAATCCAGTAGAAAGATGCCATTTGCTGAGGAAAGAACCTTGGGAGATCGGAGGGGGCAAGACAAAGGGAAATCCAGTAGAAAGCTATAGCACACTGGGGACACAAAGCTTGGGAGATGCCAGGAGGCAAGACAGAGGGGAATCCAGTAGAAAGATATGGCACACGGGGGGGGGGGAGGGGGGAAAGAACCTTGGGAGATCGGAGGGGGTAAGACAGAGGGGAATCCAGTAGAAAGATGCCATATGCTGAGGAAAGAACCTTGGGAGATCGGAGGGGGCAACACAGAGGGGAATCCAGTAGAAAATGGCAAGCAGTTGGGGGAGAAAGAACCTTGGGAGATCTGAAGGGGCAAGACAGAGGGAAATCCAGTAGAAAGCTATCGCACACTGGGGAAACAAAGCTTGGGAGATAAGAGGGGGCAAGAGAGATGGGAATCCAGTAGAAAGTTATGGCTCAC
Organism: Natrix helvetica; assembly: GCF_964273705.1. Taxonomy (NCBI): domain Eukaryota; kingdom Metazoa; phylum Chordata; class Lepidosauria; order Squamata; family Natricidae; genus Natrix; species Natrix helvetica. The sequence continues at coordinate 57,820,146 of NC_138555.1, read as the reverse complement.
TGGGGAGAGAACCTTAGGAGATCGGAGTGGGCAAGACAGATGGGAATCCAGTAGAAAGCTATCGCACACTTGGGAAAGAACCTTGGGAGATCGGAGGGGGCAAGACAGAGGGGAATCCAGTAGAAAATGGCAAGCAGTTGGGGGGGAAAGAACCTTGGGAGATCTGAAGGGGCAAGACAGAGGGAAATCCAGTAGAAAGCTATCGCACACTGGGGAAACAAAGCTTGGGAGATAAGAGGGGGCAAGAGAGATGGGAATCCAGTAGAAAGTTATGGCTCACTGGGGAGAGAACCTTAGGAGATCAGAGTGGGCAAGACAGACGGGAATCCAGTAGAAAATTGCTCGTAGGGGGGGGGGGAAGAACCTTGGGAGATCGGAGGGGGCAAGACAGTGGAATCCAGTAGAAAGTTATGGCACACTGGGGAAAGAACCTTGGGATTTCGGAGGAGGCAAGACAGAGGGGAATCCAGTAGAAAGATGCCATATGCTGAGGAAAGAACCTTGGGAGATCAGAGGGGGTAAGACAGAGGGAAATCCAGTAGAAAGCTATCGCACACTGGGGACACAAAGCTTGGGAGATGCCAGGAGACAAGACAGAGGGGAATCCAGTAGAAAGATATGGCACGCGGGGGGGGGGGAGAACCTTTGGAGATCGGTGGGGGGGGGGGCGGGGGGGGCAAGACAGAGGGGAGTCCAGGAGAAAGTTATGGCTCACTGAGGAAAGAAGCTTGGGAGATGCGAGGAGGCAAGACAGAGGGGAATCCAGCAGAAATATATGGCATGCGGGGCGGGGGGGGGGGGGAGAGAACCTTGGGAGAGCGAACGGGGCAAGAAAGAGGGGAATCAAGTAGAAAGCTATCGCACACTTGGGAAAGGACCTTGGGAGATCGGAGGGGGCAAGAATGAGGGGAATCCTGTAGAAAGTTATGGCACACTGGGGAAATAACCTTGGGAGATGCGAGGAGGCAAGACAGAGGGGAATCCAGTAGAAAGATATGGCACGCGGGGGGAGGGGGGGAAAGAACCTTGGGAGATCGGAGGGGGCAAGACAGAGGGGAATCCAGTAGAAAGATGCCATATACGCTGAGGAAAGAACCTTGGAAGATCGGAGGGGGCAAGACAGAGGGAAATCTATCCCACACTGGGGAAACAAAGCTTGGGACATGCCAGGAGGCAAGACCGAGGGGAATCCAGTAGAAAGATGCCATATGCTGAGGAAAGAACCTTGGGAGATCGGAGGGGGCAAGACAGAGGGGAATCCAGTAGAAAGCTATCGCACGCTGGGGAAAGAACCTTGGGAGATCTGAGGGGGCAAAACAGAGGGGAATCCAGTAGAAAGATATGGCTCACTGGGGAAATAACCTTGGGAGATAAGTGGGGGCAAGAGAGATGGGAATCCAATAGAAACATGCCATATGCTAAGGAAAGAACCTTGGGAGATTGGAGGGGGCAAGACAGAGGGGACTCCAGTAGAAAGTTGCCATACGCTGAGAAAAGAACCTTGGGAGATCGGAGGGGCAAGACAGAAGGGAATCCAGTAGAAAGATATGGCACGCGGGGGGGGGGGGATAACCTTGGGAGATCAGAGGGGGCAAGACAGAGGGGAATCCAGTAGAAAGCTATCGCACACTTGGGAAAGAACCTTGGGAGATCGGAGGGGGCAAGACAGAGAGGAATCCATTAGAAAGATATGACACGGGGGGGGGGGGGAAGAACCTTGGGAGATCGGAGGGGGCAAGACAGAGGGGAATCCAGTAGAAAGATGCCATATGCTGAGGAAAGAACCTTGGGAGATCGGAGGGGGCAAGACAGAGGGAAATCCAGTAGAAAGCTATCGCACACTGGGGAAACAAAGCTTGGGAGATAAGAGGGGGCAAGAGAGATGGGAATCCAGTAGAAAATGGCATGGGGGGGGGGAAGAACCTTGGGAGAGCGGAAAGGGCAAGAAAGAGGGGAATCCTGTAGAAAGCTATCCCACACTTGGGAAATAACCTTGGGAGATCGGAGGAGGCAAGACAGAGGGGAATCCAGCAGTAAGATATGGCATGCGGGGGGGGGGGGGGGAGAAAGAACCTTGGGAGAGCGGAAGGGGCAAGAAAGAGGGGAATCCAGTAGAAAATGGCACGCGGGGGCGGGGGGGGGCGGGAAGAACCATGGGAGATCGGAGGGGGCAAAACAGAGGGGAATCCAGTAGAAAGCTATCGCACACTTGGGAAATAACCTTGGGAGATCGGAGGAGGCAAGACAGAGGGGAATCCAGTAGAAAGATATGGCACGCGGGGGGGGGGGGGAAGAACCTTGGGAGATCGGAGGGGGCAAGACAGAGGGAAATACTGTAGAAAATGGCAAGCAGTTGGGGGGGAAAGAACCTTGGGTGATCTGAAGGGGCAAGACAGAGGGAAATCCAGTAGAAAGCTATCCCACACTGGGGAAACAAAGCTTGGGACATGCCAGGAGGCAAGACAGAGGGGAATTCAGTAGAAAGATATGGCACGTGAGGGGTTGGGAGAACCTTGGGAGATCAGAGGGGGCAAGACATAGGGGAATCCAGTAGAAAGATAGGGCACGCGGTGGGGGGGGATAACCTTGGGAGATCAGAGGGGGCAAGAGAGATGGGAATCCAGTACAAAATGGCATAGGGGGGGGAGAACCTTGGGAGATGCTTGGAGGCAAGACAGAGGGGAATCCAATAGAAACATGCCATAAGCTGAGGAAAGAACCTCGGGAGATCGGAGGGGGCAAGACAGAGGGGAATCCAGTAGAAAGATATGTCATGTGGGGGGTTGAGAGAACCTTGGGAGATCAGAGTGGGCAAGACAGAGGGAAATCCAGTAGAAAGCTATCGCACACTGGGGAAACAAAGCTTGGGACATGTCAGGAGGCAAGACAGAGGGGAATTCAGTAGAAAGATATGGCACGTGGAGGGTTGGGAGAACCTTGAGAGATCAGAGGAGGCAAGGCAGATGGGAATCCAGTAGAAAGCTATCGCACACTGGGGAAACAAAGCTTGGGAGATAAGAGGTGGCAAGAGAGATGGGAATCCAGTAGAAAATGGCATTGGGGGGGGGGAGAAATTTGGGAGATTGGAGGGGCAAGACAGAGGGGAATCCAGTAGAAAGATATGTCATGTGGGGGGTTGAGAGAACCTTGGGAGATCAGAGTGGGCAAGACAGAGGGAAATCCAGTAGAAAGCTATCGCACACTGGGGAAACAAAGCTTGGGACATGCCAGGAGGCAAGACAGAGGGGAATCCAGTAGAAAATGGCACGGGGGGGGGGGAGAACCTTGGGAGATCGGAGGGGCAAGACAGAGGGGAATCCAGTAGAAAGCTATCGCACACTTGGGAAATAACCTTGGGAGATGCGAGGAGGCAAGACAGAGGGAATCCAGTAGAAAGATATGGCACGCGGGGGGGGGGGGAGAACCTTGGGAGATCGGAGGGGGCAAGACAGAGGGAAATACAGTAGAAAATGGCAAGCAGTTGGGGGGGAAAGAACCTTGGGTGATCTGAAGGGGCAAGACAGAGAGAAATCCAGTAGAAAGCTATCCCACACTGGGGAAACAAAGCTTGGGACATGCCAGGAGGCAAGACAGAGGGGAATTCAGTAGAAAGATATAGCACATGAGGGGTTGGGAGAACCTTGAGAGATCAGAGGGGGCAAGGCAGAGGGGAATCCAGTAGAAAGATATCATGTGGGGGGTTGGGAGAACATTGGGAGATCAGAGGGGGCAAGAGAGATGGGAAACCAGTAGAAAATGGCATGGGGGGGGGGAAAGAACCTTGGGAGATCGGAGGGGAAAGACAGATGGAAACCCAGTAGAAAGCTATCGCACACTGGGGAAACAAAGCTTGCGAGATAAGAGGGGGCAAGAGAGATGGGAATCCAATAGAAAATCGCACGCGGGGGGGGGGGGGAGAACCTTGGGAGATCGGAGGGGCAAGACAGAGGGGAATCCAGTAGAAAGATATGGCACGCGGTGGGGGGGGGGATAACCTTGGGAGATCGGAGGGGCAAGACAGAGGGGAATCCAGTAGAAAGATATGGCACGCGGTGGGGGGGGGGGATAACCTTGGGAGATCAGAGGGGGCAAGAGAGATGGGAATCCAGTACAAAATGGCATGGGGGGGGGGGAGAACCTTGGGAGATGCTAGGAGGCAAGACAGAGGGGAATCCAATAGAAACATGCCTAAGCTGAGGAAAGAACCTTGGGAGATCGGAGGGGGCAAGACAGAGGGGAATCCAATAGAAACATGCCATAAGCTGAGGAAAGAACCTTGGGAGATTGGAGGGGGCAAGACAGAGGGGAATCCAGTAGAAAGTTGCCACACGCTGAGAAAAGAACCTTGGGAGACCGGAGGGGGCAAGACAGAGGGGAATCCAGTAGAAAGCTATCGCACGCTTGGGAAAGAACCTTGGGAGATCTGAGGGGGCAAGAGAGATGGGAATCCAGTACAAAATGGCATGGGGGGGAGGAGAACCTTGGGAGATGCTAGGAGGCAAGACAGAGGGGAATCCAATAGAAACATGCCTAAGCTGAGGAAAGAACCTTGGGAGATCGGAGGGGGCAAGACAGAGGGGAATCCAGTAGAAAGCTATCGCACGCTGGGGAAATAACCTTGGGAGATAAGAGGGGGCAAGAGAGATGGGAATCCAATAGAAACATGCCATAAGCTGAGGAAAGAACCTTGGGAGATTGGAGGGGGCAAGACAGAGGGGAATCTAGTAGAAAGTTGCCACACGCTGAGATAACAACCTTGGGAGACCGGAGGGGGCAAGACAGAGGGGAATCCAGTAGAAAGCTATCACACGCTGGGGAAAGAACCTTGGGAGATCTGAGGGGGCAAAACAGAGGGGAATCCAATAGAAAGATATGGCTCACTGGGGAAATAACCTTGGGAGATAAGTGGGGGCAAGATAGATGGGAATCCAATAGAAACATGCCATAAGCTAAGGAAAGAACCTTGGGAGATTGGAGGGGGCAAGACAGAGGGGACTCCAGTAGAAAGTTGCCATACGCTGAGAAAAGAACCTTGGGAGATCGGAGGGGCAAGACAGAAGGGAATCCAGTAGAAGGATATGGCACGCGGGGGGGGGGGATAACCTTGGGAGATCAGAGGGGGCAAGAGAGATGGGAATCCAGTACAAAATGGTATAGGGGGTGGGGGAGAACCTTGGGAGATGCTAGGAGGCAAGACGGAGGGGAATCCAATAGAAACATGCCATAAGCTGAGGAAAGAACCTCGGGAGATCAGAGGGGGCAAGACAGAGGGGAATCCAGTAGAAAGATATGGCACGGGGGGGGGAGAACCTTGGGAGATCGGAGGGGGCAATACAGAGGGGAGTCCAGTAGAAAGTTATGGCTCACTGGGGAAAAAACCTTGGGAGATCGGAGGAGGCAAGACAGAGGGGAATCCAGTACAAAATGGCATAGGGGTTGGGAGAACCTTGGGAGATCAGAGGGGGCAAGACATAGGGGAATCCAGTAGAAAGATAGGGCACGCGGTGGGGGGGGATAACCTTGGGAGATCAGAGAGGGCAAGAGACATGGGAATCCAGTACAAAATGGCATTGGGGGGGGGGAGAACCTTGGGAGATGCTAGGAGGCAAGACAGAGGGGAATCCAATAGAAACATGCCATAAGCTGAGGAAAGAACCTCGGGAGATCGGAGGGGGCAAGGCAGAGGGGAATACAGTAGAAAGATATGGCATGTGGGGGGTTGGGAGAACATTGGGAGATCAGAGGGGGAAAGAGAGATGGGAAACTAGTAGAAAATGGCATGGGGGGGGGGAAAGAACCTTGGGAGATCGGAGGGGAAAGACAGATGGAAACCCAGTAGAAAGCTATCGCATGCTGGGGAAAGAACCTTGGGAGATGCAAGGAGGCAAGACAGAGGGGAATCCAGCAGAAAGATATGGCATGCGGGGGTGAGGGGGAGAAAGAACCTTGGGAGAGCGGAGGGGGCAAGACAGACGGAAATAGAGTAGAAAATGGCAAGCAGTTAAGGGGGAAAGAACCTTGGGAGATCTGAAGGGGCAAGACAGAGGGAAATCCAGTAGAAAGCTATCGCACACTGGGGAAACAAAGCTTGGGAGATAAGAGGGGGCAAGAGAGATGGGAATCCAGTAGAAAATGGCATGGGGGGGGGGGAATAAAGCTTGGCAGATAAGAGGGGACAAGACAGAGGGGAATCCAGTAGAAAATGGCACGGGGGGGGGGTAGAACCTTGGGAGATCGGAGGGGCAAGACAGAGGGGAATTCCAGTAGAAAGATATGGCACGCGGTGGGGGGGGGATAACCTTGGGAGATCAGAGGGGGCAAGAGAGATGGGAATCCAGTACAAAATGGCATAGGGGGTGGGGGAGAACCTTGGGAGATGCTAGGAGGCAAGACGGAGGGGAATCCAATAGAAACATGCCATAAGCTGAGGAAAGAACCTCGGGAGATCAGAGGGGGCAAGACAGAGGGGAATCCAGTAGAAAGATATGGCACAGGGGGTGGGGGGGGAAGAACCTTGGGAGATCGGAGGGGGCAATACAGAGGGGAGTCCAGTAGAAAGTTATGGCTCACTGGGGAAAAAACCTTGGGAGATCGGAGTAGGCAAGACAGAGGGAAATCCAGTAGAAAGTTATGGCAAACTGGGGAAATAACCTTGGGAGATGCGAGGAGGCAATACAGAGGGGAGTCCAGTAGAAAGTTATGGCTCACTGGGGAAATAACCTTGGGAGATCGGAGGGGGCAAGACAGAGGGAAATACAGTAGAAAATGGGAAGCAGCTGGGGGGGGAAAGAACTTTGGGTGATCTGAAGGGGCAAGACAGAGGGAAATCCAGTAGAAAGCTATCCCACACTGGGGAAACAAAGCTTGGGACATGCCAGGAGGCAAGACAGAGGGGAATTCAGTAGAAAGATGTGGCACGTGAGGGGTTGGGAGAACCTTGAGAGATCAGAGGGGGCAAGAGAGATGGGAATCCAGTACAAAATGGCATGTGGGGGGGGGGAACCTTGGGAGATGCTAGGGGGCAAGAGAGATGGGAATCCAGTACAAAATGGCATAGGGGGGGGGGAGAACCTTGGGAGATGCTTGGGGGCAAGATAGATGGGAATCCAGTACAAAATGGCATGGGGGGGGGGGGAGAACCTTGGGAGATGCTAGGAGGCAAGACAGAGGGGAATCCAATAGAAACATGCCATAAGCTGAGGAAAGAACCTCGGGAGATCGGAGGGGGCAAGACAGAGGGGAATCCAGTAGAAAGATATGGCATGTGGGGGGTTGAGAGAACCTTGGGAGATCAGAGTGGGCAAGACGGAGGGAAATCCAGTAGAAAGCTATCGCACGCTGGGGAAACAAAGTTTGGGAGATAAGAGGGGGCAATACAGAGGGGAGTCCAGTGGAAAGTTACGGCTCACTGGGGAAAGAACGTTGGGAGATCGGAGGAGGCAAGACAGAGGGGAATCCTGTAGAAAGATGCCATTTGCTGAGGAAAGAACCTTGGGAGATGGGGGGGGGGGCAAGACAGAGGGAAATCCAGAAGAAAGCTATCCCACACTGGGGAAACAAAGCTTGGGACATGCCATGAGGCAAGACAGAGGGGTCTCCAGTAGAAAGTTATGGCTCACTGGGCAAAGAACCTTGGGAGATAGGAGGGGGCAAGACAGAGGGGAATCCTGTAGAAAGTTATGGCACACTGGGGAAATAACCTTGGGAGATGCGAGGAGGCAAGACAGAGGGGAATCCAGTAGAAAGTTATGGCACACTGGGGAAATAACCTTGGGAGATGCGAGGAGGCAAGACAGAGAGGAATCCAGCAGAAAGATATGGCATGCGGGGGGGGGGGGGAACCTTGGGAGATCGGAGGTGGCAAGACAGAGGGGAATCCTGTAGAAAATGGCACGCGGGGGGGGGGGAAGAACCCTGGGAGATCGGAAAGGGCAAAACAGAGGGGAATCCAGTAGAAAGCTATTGCACACTTGGGAAATAACCTTGGGAGATGCGAGGAGGCAAGACAGAGGGGAATCCAGTAGAAAGATTTGGCATACAGTAGAAAATGGCAAACAATTGGGGGGGAAAGAACCTTGGGTGATCTGAAGGGGCAAGACAGAGGGAAATCCAGTAGAAAGCTATCCCACACTGGGGAAACAAAGCTTGGGACATGCCAGGAGGCAAGACAGAGTGGAATTCAGTAGAAAGATGTGGCACGTGAGGGGTTGGGAGAACCTTGAGAGATCAGAGGGGGCAAGAGAGATGGGAATCCAGTACAAAATGGCATGGGGGGGGGGAACCTTGGGAGATGCTAGGGGGCAAGAGAGATGGGAATCCAGTACAAAATGGCATGGGGGGGGGAGAACCTTGGGAGATGCTTGGGGGCAAGATAGATGGGAACCCAGTACAAAATGGCATGGGGGGGGGGGGGGAGAGAACCTTGGGAGATGCTAGGAGGCAAGACAGAGGGGAATCCAATACAAACATGCCATAAGCTGAGGAAAGAACCTCGGGAGATCGGAGGGGGCAAGTCAGAGGGGAATCCAGTAGAAAGATATGGCATGTGGGGGGTTGGGAGAACATTGGGAGATCAGAGGGGGCAAGAGAGATGGGAAAAGAGTGGAAAATGGCATGGGGGGGGGGAAAGAACCTTGGGAGATCGTAGGGGCAAGATAGAGGGGAATCCAATAGAAAGCTATCGCACGCTGGGGAAAGAACCTTGGGAGATCGGAGGGGGCAAGACAGAGGGAAATCCAGAAGAAAGCTATCCCACACTGGGGAAACAAAGCTTGGGACATGCCATGAGGCAAGACAGAGGGGACTCCAGTAGAAAGTTATGGCTCACTGGGCAAAGAACCTTGGGAGATCGGAGGAGGCAAGACAGAGGGGAATCCTGTAGAAAGATGCCATTTGCTGAGGAAAGAACCTTGGGAGATGGGGGGGGGCAAGATAGACGGGAATCCAGTAGAAAGCTATCGGACACTTGGGAAATAACCTTGGGAGATGCGAGGAGGCAAGACAGAGGGGAATCCAGTAGAAAGTTATCGCATGCTGGGGAAACAAAGCTTGGGAGATAAGAGGGGGCAAGAAAGAGGGGAATCCAGTGGAAAGATATGGCACGTGGTGGGGGGGGAAGAACCTTGGGAGATCGGAGGGGCAAGGCAGAGGGGAATCCAGTAGAAAGATATGGCACGGGGGGGGGGGGGAGAACTTTGGGAGATCGGAGGGGCAAGGCAGAGGGGAATCCAGTAGAAAGATGCCATATGCTGAGGAACGAACCTTGGGAGATCGGAGGGGGCAAGACAGAGGGGAATCCAGTAGAAAGCTATCGGACACTTGGGAAATAACCTTGGGAGATGCGAGGAGGCAAGACAGAGGGGAATCCAGTAGAAAGCTATCGGACACTTGGGAAATAACCTTGGGAGATGCGAGGAGGCAAGACAGAGGGGAATCCAGTAGAAAGTTATGGCACACTGGGGAAATAACCTTGGGAGATGCGAGGAGGCAAGACAGAGAGGAATCCAGCAGAAAGATATGGCATGCGGGGGGGGGGGGGGGAGAAAGAACCTTGGGAGAGCGGAAGGGGCAAGAAAGAGGGGAATCCAGTAGAAAATGGCACGCGGGGAGGGGGGAAGAACCCTGGGAGATCGGAAAGAGCAAAACAGAGGGGAATCCAGTAGAAAGCTATCGCACACTGGGGAAATAACCTTGGGAGATGCGAGGAGGCAAGACAGAGGGGAATCCAGTAGAAAGATTTGGCACGGGGGGGGGGGGAGAACCTTGGGAGATCGGAGGGGGCAAGACAGAGGGGAATCCTGTATAAAGTTATGGCATACAGTAGAAAATGGCAAGCAGTTGGGGGGGAAAGAACCTTGGGTGATCTGAAGGGGCAAGACAGAGGGAAATCCAGTAGAAAGCTATCCCACACTGGGGAAAGAAAGCTTGGGACATGCCAGGAGGCAAGACAGAGTGGAATTCAGTAGAAAGATGTGGCACGTGAGGGGTTGGGAGAACCTTGAGAGATCAGAGGGGGCAAGAGAGATGGGAATCCAGTACAAAATGGCATGGGGGGGGGGGAACCTTGGGAGATGCTAGGGGGCAAGAGAGATGGGAATCCAGTACAAAATGGCATAGGGGGGGGAGAACCTTGGGAGATGCTTGGGGGCAAGACAGATGGGAATCCAGTACAAAATGGCATAGGGAGGGGGGGGAGAACCTTGGGAGATGCTAGGAGGCAAGACAGAGGGGAATCCAATAGAAACATGCCATAAGCTGAGGAAAGAACCTCGGGAGATCGGAGGGGGCAAGGCAGAGGGGAATCCAGTAGAAAGATATGGCATGTGGGGGGTTGGGAGAACATTGGGAGATGCGAGGAGGCAAGACAGAGGGGAATCCAGTAGAAAGTTATCGCACACTGGGGAAACAAAGCTTGGGAGATAGGAAGGGGCAAGACAGAGGGGAATCCTGTAGAAAGTTATGGCACACTGGGGAAATAACCTTGGGAGATGCGAGGAGGCAAGACAGAGAGGAATCCAGCAGAAAGATATGGCATGGGGGGGGGGGGAGAAAGAACCTTGGGAGAGCGGAAGGGGCAAGAAAGAGGGGAATCCAGTAGAAAATGGCACGCGGGGGGGGGGGAAGAACCCTGGGAGATCGGAAAGGGCAAAACAGAGGGGAATCCAGTAGAAAGCTATCGCACACTTGGGAAATAACCTTGGGAGATGCGAGGAGGCAAGACAGAGGGGAATCCTGTAGAAAGTTATGGCATACAGTAGAAAATGGCAAGCAGTTGGGGGGGAAAGAACCTTGGGTGATCTGAAGGGGCAAGACAAAGGGAAATCCAGTAGAAAGCTATCCCACACTGGGGAAACAAAGCTTGGGACATGCCAGGAGGCAAGACAGAGTGGAATTCAGTAGAAAGATGTGGCACGTGAGGGGTTGGGAGAACCTTGAGAGATCAGAGGGGGCAAGAGAGATGGGAATCCAGTACAAAATGGCATGGGGGTGGGGAACCTTGGGAGATGCTAGGGGGCAAGAGAGATGGGAATCCAGTACAAAATGGCATGGGGGGGGGGGAGAACCTTGGGAGATGCTTGGGGGCAAGATAGATGGGAATCCAGTACAAAATGGCATAGGGAGGGGGGAGAGAACCTTGGGAGATGCTAGGAGGCAAGACAGAGGGGAATCCAATAGAAACACGCCATAAGCTGAGGAAAGAACCTCGGGAGATCGGAGGGGGCAAGGCAGAGGGGAATCCAGTAGAAAGATATGGCATGTGGGGGGTTGGGATAACATTGGGAGATCAGAGGGGGCAAGAGAGATGGGAAAAGAGTGGAAAATGGCATGGGGGGGGGAAAGAACCTTGGGAGATCGGAGGGGCAAGATAGAGGGGAATCCAGTAGAAAGCTATCGCACGCTGGGGAAAGAACCTTGGGAGATCGGAGGGGGCAAGACAGAGGGAAATCCAGTAGAAAGCTATCCCACACTGGGGAAACAAAGTTTGGGAGATAAGAGGGGGCAATACAGAGGGTAGTCCAGTTGAAAGCTCACTGGGGAAAGAACGTTGGGAGATCGGAGGAAGCAAGACAGAGGGGAATCCTGTAGAAAGATGCCATTTGCTGAGGAAAGAACCTTGGGAGATGGGGGGGGGGGCAAGACAGAGGGAAATCCAGTAGAAAGCTATCCCACACTGGGGAAACAAAGCTTGGGACATGCCATGAGGCAAGACAGAGGGGACTCCAGTAGAAAGTTATGGCTCACTGGGCAAAGAACCTTGGGAGATCGGAGGAGGCAAGACAGAGGGGAATCCTGTAGAAAGATGCCATTTGCTGAGGAAAGAACCTTGGGAGATGGGGGGGGGTCAAAATAGACGGGAATCCAGTAGAAAGTTATCGCACACTGGGGAAACAAAGCTTGGGAGATAAGAGGGGGCAAGAAAGAGGGGAATCCAGTGGAAAGATATGGCACGTGGGGGGGGGGGGGAAGAACATTGGGAGATCGGAGGGGCAAGGCAGAGGGGAATCCAGTAGAAAGATATGGCACGGGGGGGGGGGGAGAACTTTGGGAGATCGGAGGGGCAAGGCAGAGGGGAATCCAGTAGAAAGATGCCATATGCTGAGGAAAGAACCTTGGGAGATCGGAGGGGGCAAGACAGAGGGGAATCCAGTAGAAAGCTATCGGACACTTGGGAAATAACCTTGTGAGATGCGAGGAGGCAAGACAGAGGGGAATCCAGTAGAAAGCTATCGGACACTTGGGAAATAACCTTGGGAGATGCGAGGAGGCAAGACAGAGGGGAATCCAGTAGAAAGTTATCTCACGCTGGGGAAACAAAGCTTGGGAGATAGGAGGGGGCAAGACAGAGGGGAATCCTGTAGAAAGTTATGGCACACTGGGGAAATAACCTTGGGAGATGCGAGGAGGCAAGACAGAGGGGAATCCAGTAGAAAGTTATGGCACACTGGGGAAATAACCTTGGGAGATGCGAGGAGGCAAGACAGAGAGGAATCCAGCAGAAAGATATGGCGTGCGGGGGGGGGGGGGGGAGAAAGAACCTTGGGAGAGCGGAAGGGGCAAGAAAGAGGGGAATCCAGTAGAAAATGGCACGCGGGGGGGGGGGAGAACCCTGGGAGATCGGAAAGGGCAAAACAGAGGGGAATCCAGTAGAAAGCTATCGCACACTTGGGAAATAAACTTGGGAGATGCGAGGAGGCAAGACAGAGGGGAATCCAGGAGAAAGATTTGGCACGCGGGGGGGGGGGGGAGAACCTTGGGAGATCGGAGGGGGCAAGACAGAGGGGAATCCTGTAGAAAGTTATGGCATACAGTAGAAAATGGCAAGCAGTTGGGGGGGAAAGAACCTTGGGTGATCTGAAGGGGCAAGACAGAGGGAAATCCAGTAGAAAGCTATCCCACACTGGGGAAACAAAGCTTGGGACATGCCAGGAGGCAAGACAGAGTGGAATTCAGTAGAAAGATGTGGCAAGTGAGGGGTTGGGAGAACCTTGAGAGATCAGAGGGGGCAAGAGAGATGGGAATCCAGTAGAAAGATAGGGCACGCGGGGGGGGGGGGGAGAACCTTGGGAGATCTGAGGGGGCAAGACAGAGGGAAATCCTGGGCGGTGGGCTTCTCATGGGGGCCGAATCATGAAAGAGGCAGAGGCTGCTTTCTCGGGATGAGAGCCCAGATCTGACTCCGTGGCTCTCTTTTATTGGTTTCAATAGGGTGGGTGGATACACATTCATAAACAAGAAAACTACGTAATGAAAAGATACAATTTCATGTATGGAAAACTTCACATGTACATATATCATTGATTAGACAGTCAGAGATATCACCGTGACAGTAAGGAATGGAATGTTTATCTATGAGCCCCTTTTTATGGGGGCCATAAATAAAAATGTTATCTTCGAGAAATTCCTTAGTGCCCTTGTTTACCTCACACTCAGAAGTGTTAGACTTCATGGCACCAAATAAACAATTAATCCCACATAAATCATGAGATCTGCAACATCACCTCTGTTTTTGTTTGTTTTTTTAAGATGGTCAAAATTCCTCTAAAGCTATGACATCCCCAGTGGATCCCCCCTCCGGGAGAGCCCTTAGGGAGCCAATACACCTTTCCAAAGGAATGCTTTCTGATTTGGAGTCCTCATCAGCCTCAGAGGCAAATTCTAAAAGAGGTTTTTTACATTCGTTTTCAACAGTGTGCTTCAGTAAGAGGACATCATCTCCAATACTGTTTAGTCGCTGTTTCAAAAATGCCAAAAGTCTCCCCATGACGCATGGGCCAATTATACATGCAAGGAGTAATAAAATCAAAGGACCGGCTAGGGCCGAAAGGAGAGTAGTCAACCAGGGGGAGAGATTAAACATTCCTTGATACCATGTGTGAGATTGGGAGCGTTCTCTCTCTCTGTCTTTCAATCGGGTATTTAATTCTGCCATAGAGTCAAGCACGATGCCCGAACTGTCGGTATAAAAACAACATTCCTCTTTCAAAGCTACACACAGACCGCCCTGTTTTAAGAGTAGCAAATCCAAACCCCTTCTATTCTGTAAAACAACTTCAGATAGTGAAGTAAGAGAATTCTGGAGAGCAATCATAGATTGTTCTATGCGTTCGAGATCGGCATCAATTTCAACACTGAGCCTGCGGATGTTTTGGTCAGCCACAACCATTCCGGTGGCTCCTAGGCCCAGGAGAAGGGTCAGAGTCATAGTAGTAACCATTTCACGTTTTGTTCGTAAGAGGTATTGGGGTGTTTCCATACGAGAAAGGAACTCATTATTAGAAAAAACAGACATTTTAGGGAGAAGATATATCTGAATACAAAAAGCTTTTTGTGTATATAAAATGTCTCCACTGACACATGCAGTAGCGCCAGTGGAGCAGGCCCAAATAGAGCCATTGGAGGGGACAAAAAATTGACCTTTGTACCGTCGGGAGAGATCGGCGGTGGGAAGGAGGGTGTGCATAGTAGTCCATCCACCTGTGGGAAGCCCTAGTCTTGCACCAGGCAACCACAATTGGCAAAGGTGATAAGCATCAGAAGAAGCATTAATACAAAAGTGAGAAAAGTTAGAGGGTACATACCCAAGGCAACAACCTTGACCTTCAATTGAGGACACTGTTATAGAAGAATTAGACCACCGGCAAGTGGTATCTGAGGTACTATTGGCAAAAGGTAAGGCAGAACCTATGGCTTCATAAAAAGGGGGTTGGGAAGACATACACAACCAACACCTAGTATCATTGCGAGGAAAAGTACGGGCTGCCTCGAGGGCATCACGCGCAGAGGAAACCAAAGTCACCAATGGATTATTGTTTTTTGTCAAGGGCTGTAAAAAGGGCGAACTAAGTTGCAGGTTTGGGCCTACAGGTGGAGATGTTTCTAAAGACATGGTAAGACGAATTGTGAAGATATTACCTGGGTGACTGTTTTTGGAGTTATCATTTGACCTTCCCCCCCATTTTTTCCCTGCAAACCATTCAGTAATTGGAAGATTCCTGCCATATGATGTAAAGGTAACAGTCATGGGGTTAAGGCGAACACCGCAGCAGGCCCAATTGGTACAGGAATTCCAAGGCAAATTGTTATCAGGGCCTAGTACTGCTTTGATATAGTCCGAGGTATAGGGAGCCGTCCACCAAATCTTTCCGGTTGACACACATTGCCAGGACTTACAATACCAATCAGGGGTGGTTCCACATTTATCCAGGTGGGAGAGTTCTGTAAGATGTCCTGGGCAAATATACAGGCCTGGGCCAGTGTTCCAGACCTGTCGAGGGGAAGGGTCACATTTAGTCTTATGTTTAAATCCATGAGCACCGACCAGCATTTCAGCAAAGTCAAAGGAAAGCACAGGAAACCAAGGCCACAGAGTTCGATTAGAAATGGAATAAAGGATGTTTCCTTGAAAGTCCAAAATAGTCCAGGTATAGTTTACGGGACGGTGCTGATTCCGTTGTGCATCGGACAAGGAGCGCCGCAAACGGGGAGCTGCAGGAGCAAAAACATGGGAAGAGGGCAAGGAGCGAAATACGCCAGGGGAAAAATGGATAGCGGAAAGAAGGGAAACTTTCATGACAAAAGATCTTTTTTGCTTTAGGAAGAACAGGGAACACACATAAGTGCCATAGTCCTCAGAGGAAACGTTAAGAATTAACAAGGAAGTAGAACAAGGAGAAGATATTATATAAGTGTTGTTAGAGGGATGGATCGG
This sequence comes from Natrix helvetica, assembly GCF_964273705.1. Classification (NCBI taxonomy): domain Eukaryota; kingdom Metazoa; phylum Chordata; class Lepidosauria; order Squamata; family Natricidae; genus Natrix; species Natrix helvetica. Next base: position 57,804,437 of record NC_138555.1, on the reverse strand, counting down.
ATCTCCATCCCTTAGCCATGTCCACTGAGCTGGATGCAGCAAGGGATGGCGTTGTCTACAAATAAGCTCCGCACGACCCCCGGAAGGGGTTTGTACTCGACAATGTGGAACTCTAATGTAGGCACTCAAACGTTCAAAAAGTATACATTTAGGGAGTGAGACACGTAGATCAGGAGGAATAGGAGACGCAGAGGAAAAAAGGTTAGAGACAGAAGAGACAAGAGAGATCAAAGACAGAATCAACAAAAGGATCATGTTGCTTTTTTAATTGGTCGAGATGGCAAGGACGAACGCAGCGAGCTGGAACCCACAGAACTCGATCTTGTAATTGTACTGCTGCGTAGCCTTTTCCCCAAGTGATCAATTGAACAGGACCTCTCCAAGCTGGATCAGGAAGGTGCCTATAATAAACAAGAGGACGAGAAGAGGGGAGGGGAGGAGTGGAGAAATGTCTAGAGGCGGCAGTAGAGGCTGGGGATCCGGTTAAATTAAGAAAATTCAAAGAATACAAACAAACATTTAATACATTTTGTAACGCCGGGAGTGACGGGGGGCTTACGCCTTTGGACCCCAAATGTCTGTCCAGGGCTTGTTTGAGGGTCGAATTTGCCCTTTCCACAATAGCCTGTCCCTGGCTATTGAATGGAATGCCAAATTAGCCAAATTGGGGTACACCAAATTGTTAGGTACCCAAAATCCCTCTTTTTTTATTTGTTTGAGAAGACAGTCCTAAAAGGACCAATTAACACGTTCCACAATGGCTTAACCTGTGGAATTATAAAAAAAAGCCCAAAAATTAAAACAATGTTTCAAATAGTACAAGATTACAAAAAGGCCAATGCAAAATAGGCCAGGACATTATCAGTCTTTAAAAAGAAAAGTTTGCCCAAGGCAGTAAAAGCTGAAAAAAAAAGATGAGAAATAACATAATTAGCTGTTACTCCTCGTTAAAATGTAGCCAAAAAATACAAAAAGAGAAATGAATTGACTTCTAAGGAGCCAAAAAAACCATAGGTGACATCCATTTGCCATAATAATTAAAGGCCAAATCATGGGGATTAACTTCCGTATCCCCAGAGGGGGATGCCCCAAAACACTGGGGGCAAGATGAAACAATTTGCTTGGCCTGGTTGAGTGGCATATGGCAAGATTGTGCCAGTCCCCAGGCAGTTTGATAAAAAAAGTTAATCAAAAAAAAATCTGAAGAAAAAACATAGTTTAAAAAAATACCTAGAAAATCAAAAATAAATTGACACACATAATAAAAGTCAGAAATGTAGTTAAAAAGCTTGTTAAAAAAAGATGTGAAAAGTTAAAATAGCAACAGACTATTTTTAGTGTTGCAAGAACAACAATATTGCAAGGTAGGAAAAGAAAAATTATTAAACACGCAAGCCAAAGACCTTCAGGCAAATGAGAAAAAATACAGACCACATAGTCAGTGAAAGGACACTGAAGAAAGAAGTTATTCTGAAAACAAAATTAAAAATCAGATTTTGGAATAGGAAAAATAATATTAATTAAATCAGTCCAATTTCTACAACAAACCCCCCCCCAAAAAAATAATGGCAAAACATTTTAAAACGGAGTCTTTTTGTCTTAAAAAACATCAAAAGAATTAGCTGACAAGTTAGCAATCCACAAATGGAATGCTCAAAATCTCATTAATCTTTTCAACTGTGGCAAGGGCACGAAAAGGAGAAAAAAATAAATCAAATAAAGAACTTTAAATAAACTGGCAGACGCAAACGGAAGAACCCAAACAAAGGTTCCCCAATAGCTGCCATAAATTAATTAGCAAAATACCTCCGTGTGCATTTAAACAAAGAAAAATTTGGAGCAAAAAGAATTGTAACATTTCATGCAGTTATGCTTTACTGGAACAATCTGCAATTCATACAATACAATACAATACAATACAATAACAGAGTTGGAAGGGACCCTAGAGGTCCTCCAATCCAACCCCCTGCCTAGGCAGGAAACCTATACCATCTCAGACAAATAACCATTCAACATCCTCTCAAAAACCTTCAGTGTTGGGGCATTCACAACCCCTGGAGGCAAGCCGTTCCACTGACCAACTGCTCTAACTGTTAGGAAATTTTTCCCCAGCTCCAAGCCATCTCTCTCCTTAACCAGCCTGACTCTCCGTGGCAATCCCTGAGACATTGGAACAATGCCATCATGTCTCCCCTACTCCTTCCAGTAAAAAAATCATTTTTTATTTTTAAAAGCCAATTAGGTTATATCTTTGGGGCTCCAAGTAAAATACCATCCATACAATGATTTACCAAAGCCAATGAATAGCACTTATACAAAAAATTCAATTCTACAACATAAATCTAAATTTTAAAAAAACTAAGTAAATATATAATCATATCTACCATATCAAGATCGTTCCCAAGTCCAAGAAATGCCCTCCGGCATTCAAACGTAACATTTCCCTTTGCTAATTTCATCAAAAGCTTCATTCGAGCCTCAAAATTATCTCTGTTGTTGTCCTGCAATTTGTTAAACCACACAGGCTCTTCCAAAAAAAGAAAAAAAGGGGGGGGGAGGTGGGGGACAGGACAAACTCCTTCTAAAGAAAAGAAAGTGGGGGGGGAGGAGGAAGGCAGCAGACATCCCGAAGAGGGGGAGGTGTGGGGAGGTAAGAAGCAGACTTACAGAGTTAAACTTTTCTTACAAGCAGGGAAAGGGAAGATAGAAAAAAGCAATCCTTTAAACTAATTACTTCATGATCTTGTGGAATCAATTTAGGTGGAGAGACAGAAAACATATATTTATTCCCCTCCTCTGTTGCTAATTGTTCCTCTAACAGTGGAGAAGCAGAAAAATTAACATCTCCGTGAGGAGTTAAGAGACCAATCGAAGATGATTTTAGAGAAAGAATTTTTAAAATAACACTTTTGCAGGGGTTCTTTGTGTCTTGTGGAAGTAAATGCCCAATCTTTTCCACATAGACATTTTTACAGAGCCCTTTTCCGGATTTCCAAATATAAAAAGGCCAAATTAAATTTGCTTGGTTTTTGTAAATTTTTTCCATTATTCTTTTTAGAATAATAATTTAAACCTTGATTGGTTTACCAAGTTTTTGCAGGTCGCACCTGCTTCTTGGTTAACCTTCTTTCTTATACTCACGAGGGGATCCTTAGTCTTGCTTCAGACGGGATGTATGCATAGCCTCTTCCAGGCAGTGAGCAAAGGAAGTTCAAGAAACGTACAGCCTAAGCCATCACGTATAGTCTCGGAACTATCACGTCGGGGTCACCAGTTGCGAATGTCCGGTGGGCTTCTCATGGGGGCCGAATCATGAAAGAGGCAGAGGCTGCTTTCTCGAGATGAGAGCGCAGATCTGACTCCGTGGCTCTCTTTTATTGGTTTCAATAGGGTGGGTGGATACACATTCATAAACAAAAAAACTATGTAATGAAAAGATACAGTTTCATGTATGGAAAACTTCACATGTACATATATCATTGATTAGACAGTCAGAGATATCACCTTGACAGTAAGGAATGGAATGTTTATCTATGAGCCCCTTTTTATGGGGGCCATAAATAAAAATGTTATCTTCGAGAAATTCCTCAATGCCCTTGTTTACCTTACACTTAGAAGTGTTAGACTTTATGGCACCAAATAAATCAATTAATCCACATAAATCAGAAGATCTGCAACAATGAACCTTGGGAGATCGGGGGCGGGGGGGGGGGCAAGACAGAGGGGAGTCCAGGAGAAAGTTATGGCTCACTGAGGAAAGAACCTTGGGAGATGCGAGGAGGCAAGACAGAGGGGAATCCAGCAGAAATATATGGCATGGGGGGGGGGGGGAAAGAACCTTGGGAGATCGGAGGGGGCAAGACAGTGTAATCCAGTAGAAAGTTATGGCTCACTGGGGAAAGAACCTTGGGAGATGCGAGGAGGCAAGACAGAGGGGAATCCAGCAGAAATATATGGCATGGGGGGGGGGGGGAAAGAACCTTGGGAGATCGGAGGGGGCAAGACAGAGGGGAATCCAGTAGAAAGTTATGGCTCACTGAGGAAAGAACCTTGGGAGATCTGAAGGGGCAAGACAGAGGGAAATCCAGTAGAAAGATGCCATATGCTGAGGAAAGAACCTTGGGAGATCTGAAGGGGCAAGAGAGATGGGAGTCCAGGAGAAAGTTATGGCTCACTGAGGAAAGAACCTTGGGAGATGCGAGGAGGCAAGACAGAGGGGAATCCAGCAGAAATATATGGCATGGGGGGGGGAAAGAACCTTGGGAGATCGGAGGGGGCAAGACAGTGTAATCCAGTAGAAAGTTATGGCTCACTGGGGAAAGAACCTTGGGAGATGCGAGGAGGCAAGACAGAGGGGAATCCAGCAGAAATATATGGCATGGGGGGGGGGGGGGAAAGAACCTTGGGAGATCGGAGGAGGCAAGACAGAGGGGAATCCAGTAGAAAGATACCATATGCTGAGGAAAGAACCTTGGGAGATCTGAAGGGGCAAGACAGAGGGAAATCCAGTAGAAAGCTATCGCACACTGGGGAAACAAAGCTTGGGAGATAAGAGGGGGCAAGAGAGATGGGAATCCAGTAGAAAGTTATGGCTCACTGGGGAGAGAACCTTAGGAGATCGGAGTGGGCAAGACAGAGGGGAATCCAGTAGAAAATGGCACGCGGGGGGGGGGGAGAACCTTGGGAGATCGGAGGGGGCAAGACAGTGGAATCCAGTAGAAAGTTATGGCACACTGGGGAAAGAACCTTGGGATTTCAGAGGAGGGGAGACAGAGGGGAATCCAGTAGAAAGATGCCATATGCTGAGGAAAGAACCTTGGGAGATCGGAGGGGGCAAGACAGAGGGAAATCCAGTAGATAGTTATAGCACACTGGGGAAATAAAGCTTGGGAGATAAGAAGGGGCAAGACAGAGGGGAATCCAGTAGAAAATGGCACGCGGGGGGGGGGGGGAGAACCTTGGGAGATCGGAGGGGCAAGGCAGTAGGGAATCCAGTAGAAAGATGCCATATACTGAGCAAAGAACCTTGGGAGATCTGAGGGGGCAACACAGAGGGGAATCCAGTAGAAAGCTATCGCACGCTGGGGAATGAACCTTGGGAGATCGGGGGCGGGGGGGGGGCAAGACAGAGGGGAATCCAGCAGAAATATATGGCATGCGGGGGGGGGGTGAGAAAGAACCTTGGGAGAGCCAAGAGAGAGGGGAATCCAGTAGAAAGGTATGGCACTTGGTGGGGGGGAGAACCTTAGGAGATCGGAGGGGGCAAGACACAGGGGAATCCAGTAGAAAGATATGTCACGCGGGGGGGGGGGGGAAGAACTTTGGGAGATCGGAGGGGCAAGGCAGAGGGAAATCCATTAGAAAGTTGTGGCACGCTGGGGAAACAAAGCTTGGGAGATAAGGGCGGGCAAGACAGAGGGGAATCCTGTAGAAAGTTGTGGCACACTGGGGAAATAACCTTGGGAGATGTGAGGAGGCAAGACAGAGGGGAGTCCAGTAGAAAATGGCAGGGGGGGGAGAACCTTGGGAGATCAGAGGGGGCAAGACAGAGGGAAATCCAGAAGAAAGCTATCGCACACTGGGGAAAGAACTTTGGGAGATCGGAGGGGGCAGGACAGAGGGAAATCCAGTAGAAAGCTATCGCACACTGGGGAAATAAAGCTTGGCAGATAAGAGGGGGCAAGAGAGATAGGAAACCAGTAGAAAGATATGGAATGCGTGGGGGGGGGGAGAACCTTGGGAGATGGGAGGGGCAAGACAGAGGGAAATACAATAGAAAATGGCAAGCAGTTGGGGGGGGAAAGAACCTTGGGAGATCAGAGGGGGCAAGACAGAGGGAAATCCAGTAGAAAGCTATCCCACACTGGGGAAACAAAGCTTGGGACATGCCAGGAGGCAAGACAAAGGGGAATTCAGTAGAAAGATATGGCATGTGAGCGGTTGGGAGAACCTTGAGAGATCAGAGGAGGCAAGACAGACGGGAGTCCAGTAGAAGGTTATGGCTCACTGAGGAAAGAACCTTGGGAGATCGGAGGAGGCAAGACAGAGGGGAATCCAGTAGAAAGTTGCCACACGCTGAGAAAAGAACCTTGGGAGATCGGAGGGGCAAGACAGAGGGGAATCCAGTAGAAAGATATGGCACGCGGGGGGGGGGGGGGAATAACCTTGGGAGATCAGAGGGGGCAAGAGAGATGGGAATCCAGTTCAAAATGGCATAGGGGTGGGGAGAACCTTGGGAGATCAGAGGGGGCAAGACAGAGGGGAATCCAGTAGAAAGCTTATGCACGCTGGGGAAAGAACCTTGGGAGATCGGAGGAGGCAAGAAAGAGGGGAATCCACTAGAAAGATGACATACGCTGAGGAAAGAACCTCGGGAGATCGGAGGGGGAAAGACAGAAGGAAATCCAGTAGAAAGCTATCGCACACAGGGGAAACAAAGCTTGGGAGATAAGAGGGGGCAAGAGAGATGGGAATCCAGTAGAAAATGGCATGGGGGGGAAAGAAACTTGGGAGATCGGAGGGGCAAGACAGAGGGGAATCCAGTAGAAAGATATGGCTCACTGGGGAAATACCCTTGGGAGATAAGAGGGGGCAAGAGAGATGGGAATCCAGTAGAAAATGGCATGGGGGGGGGGGAAATAAAGCTTGGCAGATAAGAGGGGGTAAGACAGAGGGGAATCCAGTAGAAAATCGCACGCGGGGGGGGGGGGGAAGAACCTTGGGAGATCGGAGGGGCAAGACAGAGGGGAATCCAGAAGAAAGATATGGCACGCTAAAGCACACAGGGGAAACAAAGCTTGGGAGATCAGAGGGGGCAAGAGAGATGGGAATCCAGTACAAAATGGCATAGGGGGGGGGAGAACCTTGGGAGATGCTAGGAGGCAATATACAGAGGGGAATCCAATAGAAACATGCCATAAACTGAGGAAAGAGCCTCGGGAGATTGGAGGGGGCAAGGCAGAGGGGAATCCAGTAGAAAGATATCGCACACTGGGGAAACAAAGCTTGGGAGATAAGAGGGGGCAAGACAGAGGGGAATCCAGTAGAAAATGGCACGGGGGGGGGGGTAGAGAACCTTAGGAGATCGGAGGGGGCAAGACAGAGGGAAATCCAGTAGAAAGCTATTGCACACTGGGGAAATAAAGCTTGGCAGATAAGAGGGGGTAAGACAGAGGGGAATCCCGTAGAAAGATATGGCACGCGGGGGGGGGGGATAACCTTGGTAGATCAGAGGGGGCAAGAGAGATGGGAATCCAGTTCAAAATGGCATAGGGGGGGGGGAGAACCTTGAGAGATCAGAGGGGGCAAGACAGAGGGGAATCCAGTAGAAAATGGCACGGGGGGGGGGGGGGGTAGAGAACCTTAGGAGATCGGAGGGGGCAAGACAGAGGGGAATCTAGTAGAAAGCTATCCCACACTGGGGAAACAAAGCTTGGGAGATAAGAGGGGGCAATACAGAGGGGAGTCCAGTAGAAAGATATGGCTCACTGGGGAAATAACCTTGGGAGATAAGAGGGGGCAAGAGAGATGGGAATCCAGTAGAAAATGGCATGGGGGGGGGGAATAAAGCTTGGCAGATAAGAGGGGGTAAGACAGAGGGGAATCCAGTAGAAAATCGCACGGGGGGGGGGAAGAACCTTGGGAGATCGGAGGGGCAAGACAGAGGGGAATCAGGAAGAAAGATATGGCACGCGGTGGGGGGGGGATAACCTTGGGAGATCAGAGGGGGCAAGAGAGATGGGAATCCAGTACAAAATGGCATGGGGGGGGGGGAGAACCTTGGGAGATGCTAGGAGGCAATATACGGAGGGGAATCCAATAGAAACATGCCATAAGTGGAGGAAAGAGCCTCGGGAGATTGGAGGGGGCAAGACGGAGGGGAATCCAGTAGAAAGCTATCGCACACTGGGGAAACAAAGCTTGGGAGATAAGAGGGGGCAAGACGGAGGGGAATCCAGTAGAAAATGGCACGGGGGGGGGGTAGAGAACCTTAGGAGATCGGAGGGGGCAAGAGAGATGGGAATCCAGTTCAAAATGGCATGGGGGGGGGGAGAACCATGGGAGATCAGAGGGGGCAAGACAGAGGGGAGTCCAGTAGAAAGTTATGGCTCACTGAGGAAAGAACCTTGGGAGATCTGAGGAGGCAAGACAGAGGGGAATCCAGTACAAAGTTGCCACACGCTGAGAAAAGAACCTTGGGAGATCGGAGGGGCAAGACAGAAGGGAATCCAGTAGAAAGCTATCGCACGCTGGGGAAAGAACCTTGGGAGATGCAAGGAGGCAAGACAGACGGGAATCCAGCAGAAAGATATGGCATGCGGGGGTGAGGGGGAGAAAGAACCTCGGGAGAGCGGAGGGGGCAAGACAGACGGAAATACAGTAGAAAATGGCAAGCAGTTGGGGGGGAAAGAACCTTGGGAGATCTGAAGGGGCAAGACAGAGGGAAATCCAGTAGAAAGCTATCGCACACTGGGGAAACAAAGCTTGGGAGATAAGAGGGGGCAAGAGAGATGGGAATCCAGAAGAAAATGGCATGGGGGGGGAAATAAAGCTTGGCAGATAAGAGGGGGCAAGACAGAGGGGAATCCAGTAGAAAATGGCACGGGGGGGGGGGTAGAACCTTGGGAGATCGGAGGGGCAAGACAGAGGGGAATTCCAGTAGAAAGATATGGCACGCGGTGGGGGGGGGGATAACTTGGGAGATCAGAGGGGGCAAGTGAGATGGGAATCCAGTACAAAATGGCATGGGGGGGGGGAGAACCTTGGGAGATGCTTGGAGGCAAGACAGAGGGGAATCCAATAGAAACATGCCTAAGCTGAGGAAAGAACCTTGGGAGATCGGAGGGGGCAAGACAGAGGGGAATCCAATAGAAACATGCCATAAGCTGAGGAAAGAACCTCGGGAGATCGGAGGGGGCAAGACAGAGGGGAATCCAGTAGAAAGATATGGCATGTGGGGGGTTGAGAGAACCTTGGGAGATCAGAGTGGGCAAGACAGATGGGAATCCAGTAGAAAGCTATCGCACACTGGGGAAACAAAGCTTGGGACATGTCACGAGGCAAGACAGAGGGGAATTCAGTAGAAAGATATGGCACGTGGAGGGTTGGGAGAACCTTGAGAGATCAGAGGAGGCAAGACAGATGGGAATCCAGTAGAAAGCTATCGCACACTGGGGAAACAAAGCTTGGGAGATAAGAGGGGGCAAGAGAGATGGGAATCCAGTAGAAAATGGCATGGGGGGGGGGAAGAAACTTGGGAGATTGGAGGGGCAAGACAGAGGGGAATCCAGTAGAAAGCTATCGCACACTGGGGAAACAAAGCTTGGGAGATAAGAGGGGGCAAGAGAGATGGGAATCCAGTAGAAAATGGCATGTGGGGGGGGGGGGGAAGAACCTTGGGAGAGCGGAAGGGGCAAGAAAGAGGGGAATCCTGTAGAAAGTTATGGCACACTGGGGAAATAACCTTGGGAGATGCGAGGAGGCAAGACAGAGGGGAATCCAGTAGAAAGATATGGCATGTGGGGGGTTGAGAGAACCTTGGGAGATCAGAGTGGGCAAGACAGATGGGAATCCAGTAGAAAGCTATCGCACACTGGGGAAACAAAGCTTGGGACATGTCACGAGGCAAGACAGAGGGGAATTCAGTAGAAAGATATGGCACGTGGAGGGTTGGGAGAACCTTGAGAGATCAGAGGAGGCAAGACAGATGGGAATCCAGTAGAAAGCTATCGCACACTGGGGAAACAAAGCTTGGGAGATAAGAGGGGGCAAGAGAGATGGGAATCCAGTAGAAAATGGCATGGGGGGGGGAAGAAACTTGGGAGATTGGAGGGGCAAGACAGAGGGGAATCCAGTAGAAAGCTATCGCACACTGGGGAAACAAAGCTTGGGAGATAAGAGGGGGCAAGAGAGATGGGAATCCAGTAGAAAATGGCATGTGGGGGGGGGGGAAGAACCTTGGGAGAGCGGAAGGGGCAAGAAAGAGGGGAATCCTGTAGAAAGTTATGGCACACTGGGGAAATAACCTTGGGAGATGCGAGGAGGCAAGACAGAGGGGAATCCAGTAGAAAGTTATGGCACACTGGGGAAATAACCTTGGGAGATGCGAGGAGGCAAGACAGAGAGGAATCCAGCAGTAAGATATGGCACGCGGTGGGGGGGGGGGGAAGAACCTCTGGAGATCGGAGGGGGCAAGACAGAGGGAAATACAGTAGAAAATGGCAAGCAGTTGGGGGGGAAAGAACCTTGGGTGATCTGAACGGGCAAGACAGAGGGAAATCCAGTAGAAAGCTATCGCACACTGGGGAAACAGAGCTTGGGACATGCCAGGAGGCAAGACAGAGGGGAATTCAGTAGAAAGATATGGCACGTGAGGGGTTGGGAGAACCTTGGGAGATCAGAGGGGGCAAGACATAGGGGAATCCAGTAGAAAGATAGGGCACGCGGTAGGGGGGGGTAACCTTGGGAGATCAGAGGGGGCAAGAGACATGGGAATCCAGTACAAAATGGCATGGGGGGGGGGGAGAGAACCTTGGGAGATGCTAGGAGGCAAGACAGAGGGGAATCCAATAGAAACATGCCATAAGCTGAGGAAAGAACCTCGGGAGATCGGAGGGGGCAAGACAGAGGGGAATCCAGTAGAAAGATACGGCATGTGGGGGGTTGGGAGAACATTGGGAGATCAGAGGGGGCAAGAGAGATGGGAAACCAGTAGAAAATGGCATGGGGGGGGGGGGAAAGAACCTTGGGAGATCGGAGGGGAAAGACAGATGGAAACCCAGTAGAAAGCTATCGCACACTGGGGAAACAAAGCTTGGGATATGCCAGGAGGCAAGACAGAGGGGAATTCAGTAGAAAGTTATGGCACGCGAGGTGGTTGGGAGAACCTTGAGAGATCAGAGGAGTCAAGACAGACGGGAATCCAGTAGAAAGCTATGGCACACTGGGGAAATAAAGCTTGGCAGATAAGAGGGGGCAAGACAGAGGGGAATCCAGTAGAAAGATATGGCACGCGGGGGGGGGGATAACCTTGGGAGATCGGAGGGGGCAAAAGAGATGGGAATCCAGTTCAAAATGGCATGGGGGGGGGATAACCTTGGGAGATCAGAGGGGGCAAGAGACATGGGAATCCAGTACAAAATGGCATGGGGGGGGAGAACCTTGGGAGATGCTTGGGGGCAAGATAGATGGGAATCCAGTTCAAAATGGCATGGGGGGGGATAACCTTGGGAGATCAGAGGGGGCAAGAGACATGGGAATCCAGTACAAAATGGCATGGGGGGGGGGGGAGAACCTTGGGAGATGCTTGGGGGCAAGATAGATGGGAATCCAGTACAAAATGGCATGGGGGGGGAGAACCTTGGGAGATGCTAGGAGGCAAGACAGAGGGGAATCCAATAGAAACATGCCATAAGCTGAGGAAAGAACCTCGGGAGATCGGAGGGGGCAAGACAGAGGGGAATCCAGTAGAAAGATATGGCACATGAGGGGTTGGGAGAACCTTGAGAGATCAGAGGGGGCAAGGCAGAGGGGAATCCAGTAGAAAGATATGGCATGTGGGGGGTTGGGAGAACATTGGGAGATCAGAGGGGGCAAGAGAGATGGGAAACCAGTAGAAAATGGCATGGGGGGGGGGGGAAAGAACCTTGGGAGATCTGAGGGGCAAGACAGAAGGGAATCCAGTAGAAAGCTATCGCACGCTGGGGAAAGAACCTTGGGAGATGCAAGGAGGCAAGACAGAGGGGAATCCAGCAGAAAGATATGGCATGCGGGGGGGGGGGGGGAGAAAGAACCTAGGGAGAGAGGAGGGGGCAAGACAGAGGGAAATCCAGTAGAAAGCTATCCCACACTGGGGAAACAAAGCTTGGGACATGCCAGGAGGCAAGACAGAGGGGAATTCAGTAGAAAGATATGGCACGTGAGGGGTTGGGAGAACCTTGGGAGATCAGAGGGGGCAAGACATAGGGGAATCCAGTAGAAAGATAGGGCACGCGGTGGGGGGGGGGTAACCTTGGGAGATCAGAGGGGGCAAGAGACATGGGAATCCAGTACAAAATGGCATCGGGGTGGGGGGGGAGAACCTTGGGAGATGCTAGGAGGCAAGACAGAGGGGAATCCAATAGAAACATGCCATAAGCTGAGGAAAGAACCTCGGGAGATCGGAGGGGGCAAGAAAGAGGGGAATCCAGTAGAAAGATATGGCATGTGGGGGGTTGGGAGAACATTGGGAGATCAGAGGGGGCAAGAGAGATGGGAAACCAGTAGAAAATGGCATGGGGGGGGGAAGAACCTTGGGAGATCTGAGGGGCAAGACAGAGAGGAATCCAGCAGAAAGATATAGCATGGGGGGGGGGGGAGAAAGAACCTAGGGAGAGCGGAGGGGGCAAGACAGACGGAAATACAGTAGAAAATGGCAAGCAGTTGCGGGGGAAAGAACCTTGGGAGATCTGAAGGGGCAAGACAGAGGGAAATCCAGTAGAAAGCTATCGCACACTGGGGAAACAAAGCTTGGGAGATCAGAGGGGGCAAGAGAGATGGGAAACCAGTAGAAAATGGCATGGGGGGGGGAAAGAACCTTGGGAGATCTGAGGGGCAAGACAGAAGGGAATCCAGTAGAAAGCTATCGCACGCTGGGGAAAGAACCTTGGGAGATGCGAGGAGGCAAGACAGAGGGGAATCCAGCAGAAAGATATGGCATGCGGGGGGGGGGGGAGAAAGAACCTTGGGGTAGCGGAGGGGGCAAGACAGAGGGAAATGCAGTAGAAAGCTATCGCACACTGGGGAAACAAAGCTTGGGAGATAAGAGGGGGCAAGAGAGATGGGAATCCAGTAGAAAATGGCAAGCAGTTGGGGGGGAAAGAACCTTGGGAGATCGGAGGGGGCAAGACAGAGGGGAATCCAGTAGAAAGCTATCCCACACTAGGGAAATAAAGCTTGGCAGATAAGAGGGGGCAAGACAGAGGGGAATCCAGTAGAAAGATATGGCTCACTGGGGACAAAAAGCTTGGGAGATGCCAGGATTCAAGACAGAGGGGAATTCAGTAGAAAATGGCATGGGGGGGGGGGGGAAGAACCTTGGGAGATCTGAGGGGCAAGACAGAGAGGAATCCAGCAGAAAGATATAGCATGGGGGGGGGGGAGAAAGAACCTAGGGAGAGCGGAGGGGGCAAGACAGACGGAAATACAGTAGAAAATGGCAAGCAGTTGCGGGGGAAAGAACCTTGGGAGATCTGAAGGGGCAAGACAGAGGGAAATCCAGTAGAAAGCTATCGCACACTGGGGAAACAAAGCTTGGGAGATAAGAGGGGGCAAGACAGAGGGGAATCCAGTAGAAAGATATGGCTCACTGGGGACAAAAAGCTTGGGAGATGCCAGGATTCAAGACAGAGGGGAATTCAGTAGAAAATGGCATGGGGGGGGGGGGAGAAACTTGGGAGATCGGAGGGGCAAGACAGAGGGAAATCCAGTAGAAAGCTGTCGCACACTGGGGAAACAAAGCTTGGGAGATAAGAGGGGGCAAGAGAGATGGGAATCCAGTTGAAAATGGAATGGGGGGGGGAAGAAACTTGGGAGATCGGAGGGGCAAGACAGAGGGGAATCCAGTAGAAAGCTATCCCACGCTGGGGAAAGAACCTTGGGAGATCTGAGGGGGCAAAACAGAGGGGAATCCAGTAGAAAGATATGGCTCACTGGGGAAAAAACCTTGGGAGATCGGAGGAGGCAAGACAGAGGGGAATCCAGTAGAAAGATGCCATATGCTGAGGAAAGAACCTTGGGACATCGGAGGGGGCAAGACAGAAGGGAATCCAGTAGAAAGATATCGCACACTGGGGACAAAAAGCTTGGGAGATGCCAGGAGGCAAGACAGAGGGGAATCCAGTAGAAAGCTATCGCACGCTTGGGAAACAAAGCTTGGGAGATAGGAGGGGGCAAGACAGAGGGGGACCCAGTAGAAAATGGCAGGGGGGGGAGAACCTTGGGATATCGGAGGGGGCAATACAGAGGGGAGTCCTGTAGAAAGTTGTGGCACACTGGGGAAATAACCTTGGGAGATGCGAGGAGGCAAGACAGAGGGGAATCCAGTAGAAAAATGCCATAAGCTGAGGAAAGAACCTCGGGAGATCGGAGGGAGCAAGACAGAGGGAAATCCAGTAGAAAGCTATCGCACGCTGGGGAAACAAAGCTTGGGAGATAGGAGGGGGCAAGACAGAGGGGGACCCAGTAGAAAATGGCAGGGGGGGGGGAGAACCTTGGGAGATCGGAGGGGGCAATACAGAGGGGAGTCCAGTAGAAAGATGCCATTTGCTGAGGAAAGAACCTTGGGAGATCGGAGGGGGCAAGACAGAGGGGAATCCAGTAGAAAGATGCCATTTGCTGAGGAAAGAACCTTGGGAGATCGGAGGGGGCAAGACAGAGGGGAATCCAGTAGAAAGATGCCATTTGCTGAGGAAAGAACGTTGGGAGATCGGAGGGGGCAAGACAAAGGGAAATCCAGTAGAAAGCTATAGCACACTGGGGACACAAAGCTTGGGAGATGCCAGGAGGCAAGACAGAGGGGAATCCAGTAGAAAGATATGGCACACGGGGGGGGGGGAGGGGGGAAAGAACCTTGGGAGATCGGAGGGGGTAAGACAGAGGGGAATCCAGTAGAAAGATGCCATATGCTGAGGAAAGAACCTTGGGAGATCGGAGGGGGCAAGACAGAGGGGAATCCAGTAGAAAGCTATCGCACACTTGGGAAAGAACCTTGGGAGATCGGAGGGGGCAAGACAGAGGGGAATCCAGTAGAAAATGGCAAGCAGTTGGGGGGGAAAGAACCTTGGGAGATCTGAAGGGGCAAGACAGAGGGAAATCCAGTAGAAAGCTATCGCACACTGGGGAAACAAAGCTTGGGAGATAAGAGGGGGCAAGAGAGATGGGAATCCAGTAGAAAGTTATGGCTCACTGGGGAGAGAACCTTAGGAGATCGGAGTGGGCAAGACAGATGGGAATCCAGTAGAAAATTGCTCGCGGGGGGGGGGGGGAAGAACCTTGGGAGATCGGAGGGGGCAAGACAGTGGAATCCAGTAGAAAGTTATGGCACACTGGGGAAAGAACCTTGGGATTTCGGAGGAGGCAAGACAGAGGGGAATCCAGTAGAAAGATATGGCACGCGGGAGGGGGGGGGGAAAGAACCTTGGGAGATCTGAGGGAGCAAGACAGAGGGGAATCCACTAGAGAGATGCCATATACGCTGAGGAAAGAACCTTGGAAGATCGGAGGGGGCAAGACAGAGGGAAATCTATCCCACACTGGGGAAACAAAGCTTGGGACATGCCAGGAGGCAAGACCGAGGGGAATCCAGTAGAAAGGTATGGCACTTCGAGGTGGGTGGGAGAACCTTTGGAGATCGGAGGGGCAAGGCAGAGGGGAATCCAGTAGAAAGATGCCATATGCTGAGGAAAGAACCTTGGGAGATCGGAGGGGCGAGACAGAAGGGAATCCAGTAGAAAGATATGGCACGCGGGGGGGGGGGGGGGAGAGAACCTTGGGAGAGCGAACGGGGCAAGAAAGAGGGGAATCAAGTAGAAAGCTATCGCACACTTGGGAAAGGACCTTGGGAGATCGGAGGGGGCAAGAATGAGGGGAATCCTGTAGAAAGTTATGGCACACTGGGGAAATAACCTTGGGAGATGCGAGGAGGCAAGACAGAGGGGAATCCAGTAGAAAGATGCCATATACGCTGAGGAAAGAACCTTGGAAGATCGGAGGGGGCAAGACAGAGGGAAATCTATCCCACACTGGGGAAACAAAGCTTGGGACATGCCAGGAGGCAAGACCGAGGGGAATCCAGTAGAAAGATGCCATATGCTGAGGAAAGAACCTTGGGAGATCGGAGGGGGCAAGACAGAGGGGAATCCAGTAGAAAGCTGTCGCACGCTGGGGAAAGAACCTTGGGAGATCTGAGGGGGCAAAACAGATGGGAATCCAGTAGAAAGATATGGCTCACTGGGGAAATAACCTTGGGAGATAAGTGGGGGCAAGAGAGATGGGAATCCAATAGAAACATGCCATATGCTAAGGAAAGAACCTTGGGAGATTGGAGGGGGCAAGACAGAGGGGACTCCAGTAGAAAGTTGCCATACGCTGAGAAAAGAACCTTGGGAGATCGGAGGGGCAAGACAGAAGGGAATCCAGTAGAAAGATATGGCACGCGGGGGGGGGGGGGGGATAACCTTGGGAGATCAGAGGGGGCAAGACAGAGGGGAATCCAGTAGAAAGCTATCGCACACTTGGGAAAGAACCTTGGGAGATCGGAGGGGGCAAGACAGAGGGGAATCCATTAGAAAGATATGGCAGGGGGGGGGGAAGAACCTTGGGAGATCGGAGGGGGCAAGACAGAGGGGAATCCAGTAGAAAAATGCCATAAGCTGAGGAAAGAACCTCGGGAGATCGGAGGGAGCAAGACAGAGGGAAATCCAGTAGAAAGCTATCGCACGCTGGGGAAACAAAGCTTGGGAGATAGGAGGGGGCAAGACAGAGGGGGACCCAGTAGAAAATGGCAGGGGGGGGGGGAGAACCTTGGGAGATCGGAGGGGGCAATACAGAGGGGAGTCCAGTAGAAAGATGCCATTTGCTGAGGAAAGAACGTTGGGAGATCGGAGGGGGCAAGACAAAGGGAAATCCAGTAGAAAGCTATAGCACACTGGGGACACAAAGCTTGGGAGATGCCAGGAGGCAAGACAGAGGGGAATCCAGTAGAAAGATATGGCACACGGGGGGGGGGGGGGAGGGGGGAAAGAACCTTGGGAGATCGGAGGGGGTAAGACAGAGGGGAATCCAGTAGAAAGATGCCATATGCTGAGGAAAGAACCTTGGGAGATCGGAGGGGGCAAGACAGAGGGGAATCCAGTAGAAAGCTATCGCACACTTGGGAAAGAACCTTGGGAGATCGGAGGGGGCAAGACAGAGGGGAATCCAGTAGAAAATGGCAAGCAGTTGGGGGGGAAAGAACCTTGGGAGATCTGAAGGGGCAAGACAGAGGGAAATCCAGTAGAAAGCTATCGCACACTGGGGAAACAAAGCTTGGGAGATAAGAGGGGGCAAGAGAGATGGGAATCCAGTAGAAAGTTATGGCTCACTGGGGAGAGAACCTTAGGAGATCGGAGTGGGCAAGACAGATGGGAATCCAGTAGAAAATTGCTCGCGGGGGGGGGGGGGAAGAACCTTGGGAGATCGGAGGGGGCAAGACAGTGGAATCCAGTAGAAAGTTATGGCACACTGGGGAAAGAACCTTGGGATTTCGGAGGAGGCAAGACAGAGGGGAATCCAGTAGAAAGATATGGCACGCGGGAGGGGGGGGGGGAAAGAACCTTGGGAGATCTGAGGGAGCAAGACAGAGGGGAATCCACTAGAGAGATGCCATATACGCTGAGGAAAGAACCTTGGAAGATCGGAGGGGGCAAGACAGAGGGAAATCTATCCCACACTGGGGAAACAAAGCTTGGGACATGCCAGGAGGCAAGACCGAGGGGAATCCAGTAGAAAGGTATGGCACTTCGAGGTGGGTGGGAGAACCTTTGGAGATCGGAGGGGCAAGGCAGAGGGGAATCCAGTAGAAAGATGCCATATGCTGAGGAAAGAACCTTGGGAGATCGGAGGGGCGAGACAGAAGGGAATCCAGTAGAAAGATATGGCACGCGGGGGGGGGGGGGAGAGAACCTTGGGAGAGCGAACGGGGCAAGAAAGAGGGGAATCAAGTAGAAAGCTATCGCACACTTGGGAAAGGACCTTGGGAGATCGGAGGGGGCAAGAATGAGGGGAATCCTGTAGAAAGTTATGGCACACTGGGGAAATAACCTTGGGAGATGCGAGGAGGCAAGACAGAGGGGAATCCAGTAGAAAGATGCCATATACGCTGAGGAAAGAACCTTGGAAGATCGGAGGGGGCAAGACAGAGGGAAATCTATCCCACACTGGGGAAACAAAGCTTGGGACATGCCAGGAGGCAAGACCGAGGGGAATCCAGTAGAAAGATGCCATATGCTGAGGAAAGAACCTTGGGAGATCGGAGGGGGCAAGACAGAGGGGAATCCAGTAGAAAGCTATCGCACGCTGGGGAAAGAACCTTGGGAGATCTGAGGGGGCAAAACAGATGGGAATCCAGTAGAAAGATATGGCTCACTGGGGAAATAACCTTGGGAGATAAGTGGGGGCAAGAGAGATGGGAATCCAATAGAAACATGCCATATGCTAAGGAAAGAACCTTGGGAGATTGGAGGGGGCAAGACAGAGGGGACTCCAGTAGAAAGTTGCCATACGCTGAGAAAAGAACCTTGGGAGATCGGAGGGGCAAGACAGAAGGGAATCCAGTAGAAAGATATGGCACGCGGGGGGGGGGGGATAACCTTGGGAGATCAGAGGGGGCAAGACAGAGGGGAATCCAGTAGAAAGCTATCGCACACTTGGGAAAGAACCTTGGGAGATCGGAGGGGGCAAGACAGAGGGGAATCCATTAGAAAGATATGGCAGGGGGGGGGGGGAAGAACCTTGGGAGATCGGAGGGGGCAAGACAGAGGGGAATCCAGTAGAAAAATGCCATAAGCTGAGGAAAGAACCTCGGGAGATCGGAGGGAGCAAGACAGAGGGAAATCCAGTAGAAAGCTATCGCACGCTGGGGAAACAAAGCTTGGGAGATAGGAGGGGGCAAGACAGAGGGGGACCCAGTAGAAAATGGCAGGGGGGGGGAGAACCTTGGGAGATCGGAGGGGGCAATACAGAGGGGAGTCCAGTAGAAAGATGCCATTTGCTGAGGAAAGAACCTTGGGAGATCGGAGGGGGCAAGACAGAGGGGAATCCAGTAGAAAGATGCCATTTGCTGAGGAAAGAACCTTGGGAGATCGGAGGGGGCAAGACAGAGGGGAATCCAGTAGAAAGATGCCATTTGCTGAGGAAAGAACCTTGGGAGATCGGAGGGGGCAAGACAAAGGGAAATCCAGTAGAAAGCTATAGCACACTGGGGACACAAAGCTTGGGAGATGCCAGGAGGCAAGACAGAGGGGAATCCAGTAGAAAGATATGGCACACGGGGGGGGGGAGGGGGGAAAGAACCTTGGGAGATCGGAGGGGGTAAGACAGAGGGGAATCCAGTAGAAAGATGCCATATGCTGAGGAAAGAACCTTGGGAGATCGGAGGGGGCAACACAGAGGGGAATCCAGTAGAAAATGGCAAGCAGTTGGGGGGGAAAGAACCTTGGGAGATCTGAAGGGGCAAGACAGGGAAATCCAGTAGAAAGCTATCGCACACTGGGGAAACAAAGCTTGGGAGATAAGAGGGGGCAAGAGAGATGGGAATCCAGTAGAAAGTTATGGCTCACTGGGGAGAGAACCTTAGGAGATCGGAGTGGGCAAGACAGATGGGAATCCAGTAGAAAGCTATCGCACACTTGGGAAAGAACCTTGGGAGATCGGAGGGGGCAAGACAGAGGGGAATCCAGTAGAAAATGGCAAGCAGTTGGGGGGGAAAGAACCTTGGGAGATCTGAAGGGGCAAGACAGAGGGAAATCCAGTAGAAAGCTATCGCACACTGGGGAAACAAAGCTTGGGAGATAAGAGGGGGCAAGAGAGATGGGAATCCAGTAGAAAGTTATGGCTCACTGGGGAGAGAACCTTAGGAGATCGGAGTGGGCAAGACAGACGGGAATCCAGTAGAAAATTGCTCGTAGGGGGGGGGGGAGAACCTTGGGAGATCGGAGGGGGCAAGACAGTGGAATCCAGTAGAAAGTTATGGCACACTGGGGAAAGAACCTTGGGATTTCGGAGGAGGCAAGACAGAGGGGAATCCAGTAGAAAGATGCCATATGCTGAGGAAAGAACCTTGGGAGATCAGAGGGGGTAAGACAGAGGGAAATCCAGTAGAAAGCTATCGCACACTGGGGACACAAAGCTTGGGAGATGCCAGGAGACAAGACAGAGGGGAATCCAGTAGAAAGATATGGCACGCGGGGGGGGGGGGGGGAGAACCTTTGGAGATCGGTGGGGGGGGCGGGGGGGGCAAGACAGAGGGGAGTCCAGGAGAAAGTTATGGCTCACTGAGGAAAGAAGCTTGGGAGATGCGAGGAGGCAAGACAGAGGGGAATCCAGCAGAAATATATGGCATGCGGGGCGGGGGGGGGGGGGAGAGAACCTTGGGAGAGCGAACGGGGCAAGAAAGAGGGGAATCAAGTAGAAAGCTATCGCACACTTGGGAAAGGACCTTGGGAGATCGGAGGGGGCAAGAATGAGGGGAATCCTGTAGAAAGTTATGGCACACTGGGGAAATAACCTTGGGAGATGCGAGGAGGCAAGACAGAGGGGAATCCAGTAGAAAGATATGGCACGCGGGGGGAGGGGGGGAAAGAACCTTGGGAGATCGGAGGGGGCAAGACAGAGGGGAATCCAGTAGAAAGATGCCATATACGCTGAGGAAAGAACCTTGGAAGATCGGAGGGGGCAAGACAGAGGGAAATCTATCCCACACTGGGGAAACAAAGCTTGGGACATGCCAGGAGGCAAGACCGAGGGGAATCCAGTAGAAAGATGCCATATGCTGAGGAAAGAACCTTGGGAGATCGGAGGGGGCAAGACAGAGGGGAATCCAGTAGAAAGCTGTCGCACGCTGGGGAAAGAACCTTGGGAGATCTGAGGGGGCAAAACAGATGGGAATCCAGTAGAAAGATATGGCTCACTGGGGAAATAACCTTGGGAGATAAGTGGGGGCAAGAGAGATGGGAATCCAATAGAAACATGCCATATGCTAAGGAAAGAACCTTGGGAGATTGGAGGGGGCAAGACAGAGGGGACTCCAGTAGAAAGTTGCCATACGCTGAGAAAAGAACCTTGGGAGATCGGAGGGGCAAGACAGAAGGGAATCCAGTAGAAAGATATGGCACGCGGGGGGGGGGGATAACCTTGGGAGATCAGAGGGGGCAAGACAGAGGGGAATCCAGTAGAAAGCTATCGCACACTTGGGAAAGAACCTTGGGAGATCGGAGGGGGCAAGACAGAGAGGAATCCATTAGAAAGATATGACACGGGGGGGGGGGAAGAACCTTGGGAGATCGGAGGGGGCAAGACAGAGGGGAATCCAGTAGAAAGATGCCATATGCTGAGGAAAGAACCTTGGGAGATCGGAGGGGGCAAGACAGAGGGAAATCCAGTAGAAAGCTATCGCACACTGGGGAAACAAAGCTTGGGAGATAAGAGGGGGCAAGAGAGATGGGAATCCAATAGAAAATCGTACGCGGGGGGGGGGGGAGAACCTTGGGAGATCGGAGGGGGCAAGACAGTGGAGTCCAGTAGAAAGCTATCGCACACTGGGGAAACAAAGCTTGGGAGATAAGAGGGGGCAAGAGAGATGGGAATCCAGTAGAAAATGGCATGGGGGGGAAAATAAAGCTTGGCAGATAAGAGGGGGCAAGACAGAGGGTAATCCAGTAGAAAATGGCACCGGGGGGGGGGGGAGAACCTTGGGAGATCGGAGGGGCAAGACAGAGGGGAATTCCAGTAGAAAGATATGGCACGCG
Source organism: Natrix helvetica (assembly GCF_964273705.1). NCBI lineage: Eukaryota > Metazoa > Chordata > Lepidosauria > Squamata > Natricidae > Natrix > Natrix helvetica. The sequence continues at coordinate 57,782,895 of NC_138555.1, read as the reverse complement.
GTGGGGGGGGGGCGATAACCTTGGGAGATCAGAGGGGGCAAGAGAGATGGGAATCCAGTACAAAATGGCATGGGGGGGGGAGAACCTTGGGAGATGCTTGGAGGCAAGACAGAGGGGAATCCAATAGAAACATGCCATAAGCTGAGGAAAGAACCTCGGGAGATCGGAGGGGGCAAGACAGAGGGGAATCCAGTAGAAAGATATGGCATGTGGGGGGTTGAGAGAACCTTGGGAGATCAGAGTGGGCAAGACGGAGGGAAATCCAGTAGAAAGCTATCGCACACTGGGGAAACAAAGCTTGGGACATGTCAGGAGACAAGACAGAGGGGAATTCAGTAGAAAGATGCCATTTGCTGAGGAAAGAACCTTGGGAGATCGGAGGGGGCAAGACAGAGGGGAATCCAGTAGAAAGATGCCATTTGCTGAGGAAAGAACCTTGGGAGATCGGAGGGGGCAAGACAGAGGGGAATCCAGTAGAAAGATGCCATTTGCTGAGGAAAGAACCTTGGGAGATCGGAGGGGGCAAGACAGAGGGGAATCCAGTAGAAAGATGCCATTTGCTGAGGAAAGAACCTTTGGAGATCGGAGGGGGCAAGACAAAGGGAAATCCAGTAGAAAGCTATAGCACACTGGGGACACAAAGCTTGGGAGATGCCAGGAGGCAAGACAGAGGGGAATCCAGTAGAAAGATATGGCACACGGGGGGGGGGGGGGAGGGGGGAAAGAACCTTGGGAGATCGGAGGGGGTAAGACAGAGGGGAATCCAGTAGAAAGATGCCATATGCTGAGGAAAGAACCTTGGGAGATCGGAGGGGGTAAGACAGAGGGGAATCCAGTAGAAAGCTATCGCACACTTGGGAAAGAACCTTGGGAGATCGGAGGGGGCAAGACAGAGGGGAATCCAGTAGAAAATGGCAAGCAGTTGGGGGGGAAAGAACCTTGGGAGATCTGAAGGGGAAGACAGAGGGAAATCCAGTAGAAAGCTATCGCACACTGGGGAAACAAAGCTTGGGAGATAAGAGGGGGCAAGAGAGATGGGAATCCAGTAGAAAGTTATGGCTCACTGGGGAGAGAACATTAGGAGATCGGAGTGGGCAAGACAGATGGGAATCCAGTAGAAAATTGCTCGCGGGGGGGGGGGAAGAACCTTGGGAGATCGGAGGGGGCAAGACAGAGGGAAATCCAGTAGAAAGCTATCGCGCACTGGGGAAATAAAGCTTGGCAGATAAGAGGGGGCAAGAGAGATGGGAATCCAATAGAAAATCGCTCGCGGGGGGGGGGGGAAGAACCTTGGGAGATCGGAGGGGGCAAGACAGTGAAATCCAGTAGAAAGTTATGGCACACTGGGGAAAGAACCTTGGGATTTCGGAGGAGGCAAGACAGAGGGTAATCCAGTAGAAAATGGCACGGGGGGGGGGGTAGAACTTTGGGAGATAGGAGGGGCAAGACAGAGGGGAATTCCAGTAGAAAGATATGGCACGCGGTGGGGGGGGGGATAACCTTGGGAGATCAGAGGGGGCAAGAGAGATGTGAATCCAGTACAAAATGGCATGGGGGGGGGGAGAACCTTGGGAGATGCTTGGAGGCAAGACAGAGGGGAATCCAATAGAAACATGCCTAAGCTGAGGAAAGAACCTTGGGAGATCGGAGGGGGCAAGACAGAGGGGAATCCAGTAGAAAGCTATCGCACGCTGGGGAAATAACCTTGGGAGATAAGAGGGGGCAAGAGAGATGGGAATCCAATAGAAACACGCCATAAGCTTGGGAAAGAACCTCGGGAGATCGGAGGGGGCAAGACAGACGGGAATCCAGTAGAAAGATATGGCATGTGGGGGGTTGAGAGAACCTTGGGAGATCAGAGTGGGCAAGACAGAGGGAAATCCAGTAGAAAGCTATCGCACACTGGGGAAACAAAGCTTGGGACATGTCAGGAGGCAAGACAGAGGGGAATTCAGTAGAAAGATATGGAACGTGGAGGGTTGGGAGAACCTTGAGAGATCAGAGGAGGCAAGACAGATGGGAATCCAGTAGAAAGCTATCGCACACAGGGGAAACAAAGCTTGGGAGATAAGAGGGGGCAAGAGAGATGGGAATCCAGTAGAAAATGGCATGGGGGGGGGGGGAAGAAACTTGGGAGATTGGAGGGGCAAGACAGAGGGGAATCCAGTAGAAAGCTATCCCACACTGGGGAAACAAAGCTTGGGACATGCCAGGAGGCAAGACAGAGGGGAATCCAGTAGAAAATGGCACGGGGGGGGGGGAGAACCTTGGGAGATCGGAGGGGCAAGACAGAGGGGAATCCAGTAGAAAGATATGGCACGCGGTGGGAGGGGATAACCTTGGGAGATCAGAGGGGGCAAGAGAGATGGGAATCCAGTACAAAATGGCGTAGGGGGGGGGGGATAACCTTGGGAGATGCTAGGGGGCAAGATAGATGGGAATGCAGTACAAAATGGCATAGGGGGGGGGGGGAGAACCTTGGGAGATGCTAGGAGGCAAGATGGAGGGGAATCCAATAGAAACATGCCATAAGCTGAGGAAAGAACCTCGGGAGATCAGAGGGGGCAAGACAGAGGGGAATCCAGTAGAAAGATATGGCATGTGGGCGGTTGGGAGTACCTTGGGAGATCTGAAGGGGCAAGACAGAGGGAAATCCAGTAGAAAGCTATCGCACACTGGGGAAACAAAGCTTGGGAGATAAGAGGGGGCAAGAGAGATGGGAATCCAGTAGAAAATGGCATGGGGGGGGGGAAGAACCTTGGGAGAGCGGAAAGGGCAAGAAAGAGGGGAATCCTGTAGAAAGCTATCCCACACTTGGGAAATAACCTTGGGAGATCGGAGGAGGCAAGACAGAGGGGAATCCAGTAGAAAGTTATGGCACACTGGGGAAATAACCTTGGGAGATGCGAGGAGGCAAGACAGAGAGGAATCCAGCAGTAAGATATGGCATGCGGGGGGGGGGGGGGGAGAAAGAACCTTGGGAGAGCGGAAGGGGCAAGAAAGAGGGGAATCCAGTAGAAAATGGCACGCGGGGGGGGGGGGGCGGGAAGAACCATGGGAGATCGGAGGGGGCAAAACAGAGGGGAATCCAGTAGAAAGCTATCGCACACTTGGGAAATAACATTGGGAGATCGGAGGAGGCAAGACAGAGGGGAATCCAGTAGAAAGATATGGCACGCGGGGGGGGGGGGGAAAGAACCTTGGGAGATCAGAGGGGGCAAGACAGAGGGAAATACTGTAGAAAATGGCAAGCAGTTGGGGGGGAAAGAACCTTGGGTGATCTGAAGGGGCAAGACAGAGGGAAATCCAGTAGAAAGCTATCCCACACTGGGGAAACAAAGCTTGGGACATGCCAGGAGGCAAGACAGAGGGGAATTCAGTAGAAAGATATGGCACGTGAGGGGTTGGGAGAACCTTGGGAGATCAGAGGGGGCAAGAGAGATGGGAATCCAGTACAAAATGGCGTAGGGAGGGGGGATAACCTTGGGAGATGCTAGGGGGCAAGATAGATGGGAATGCAGTACAAAATGGCATAGGGGGGGGGGGGAGAACCTTGGGAGATGCTAGGAGGCAAGATGGAGGGGAATCCAATAGAAACATGCCATAAGCTGAGGAAAGAACCTCGGGAGATCAGAGGGGGCAAGACAGAGGGGAATCCAGTAGAAAGATATGGCATGTGGGCGGTTGGGAGTACCTTGGGAGATCTGAAGGGGCAAGACAGAGGGAAATCCAGTAGAAAGCTATCGCACACTGGGGAAACAAAGCTTGGGAGATAAGAGGGGGCAAGAGAGATGGGAATCCAGTAGAAAATGGCATGGGGGGGGGGGGGAAGAACCTTGGGAGAGCGGAAAGGGCAAGAAAGAGGGGAATCCTGTAGAAAGCTATCCCACACTTGGGAAATAACCTTGGGAGATCGGAGGAGGCAAGACAGAGGGGAATCCAGTAGAAAGTTATGGCACACTGGGGAAATAACCTTGGGAGATGCGAGGAGGCAAGACAGAGAGGAATCCAGCAGTAAGATATGGCATGCGGGGGGGGGGGGGGGAGAAAGAACCTTGGGAGAGCGGAAGGGGCAAGAAAGAGGGGAATCCAGTAGAAAATGGCACGCGGGGGGGGGGGGGCGGGAAGAACCATGGGAGATCGGAGGGGGCAAAACAGAGGGGAATCCAGTAGAAAGCTATCGCACACTTGGGAAATAACCTTGGGAGATCGGAGGAGGCAAGACAGAGGGGAATCCAGTAGAAAGATATGGCACGCGGGGGGGGGGGGGGGAAGAACCTTGGGAGATCGGAGGGGGCAAGACAGAGGGAAATACTGTAGAAAATGGCAAGCAGTTGGGGTGGAAAGAACCTTGGGTGATCTGAAGGGGCAAGACAGAGGGAAATCCAGTAGAAAGCTATCCCACACTGGGGAAACAAAGCTTGGGACATGCCAGGAGGCAAGACAGAGGGGAATTCAGTAGAAAGATATGGCACGTGAGGGGTTGGGAGAACCTTGGGAGATCAGAGGGGGCAAGACATAGGGGAATCCAGTAGAAAGATAGGGCACGCGGTGGGGGGGGGATAACCTTGGGAGATCAGAGGGGGCAAGAGACATGGGAATCCAGTACAAAATGGCATTGGGGGGGGGGGGGAGAACCTTGGGAGATGCTAGGAGGCAAGACAGAGGGGAATCCAATAGAAACATGCCATAAGCTGAGGAAAAAACCTCGGGAGATCGGAGGGGGCAAGACGGAGGGGAATCCAGTAGAAAGATATGGCATGTGGGGGGTTGGGAGAACATTGGGAGATCAGAGGGGGCAAGAGAGATGGGAAACCAGTAGAAAATGGCATGGGGGGGGGGAAAGAACCTTGGGAGAGCGGAAGGGGCAAGAAAGAGGGGAATCCTGTAGAAAGTTATGGCACCCTGGGGAAATAACCTTGGGAGATGCGAGGAGGCAAGACAGAGGGGAATCCAGTAGAAAGTTATGGCACACTGGGGAAATAACCTTGGGAGATGCGAGGAGGCAAGACAGAGAGGAATCCAGCAGTAAGATATGGCATGCGCGGGGGGGGGGGGGGGAGAAAGAACCTTGGGAGAGCGGAAGGGGCAAGAAAGAACCTTGGGAGATGCTAGGAGGCAAGACAGAGGGGAATCCAATAGAAAGATGCCATTTGCTAAGGAAAGAACCTTGGGAGATCGGAGGGGGCAAGACAGAGGGAAATCCAGTAGAAAGCTATCCCACACTGGGGAAACAAAGCTTGGGATATGCCAGGAGGCAAGACAGAGGGGAATTCAGTAGAAAGATATGGCACGCGGGGTGGTTAGGAGAACCTTGAGAGATCAGAGGAGTCAAGACAGACGGGAATCCAGTAGAAAGCTATGGCACACTGGGGAAATAAAGCTTGGCAGATAAGAGGGGGCAAGACAGAGGGGAATCCAGTAGAAAGATATGGCACGCGGGGGGGGGGGGATAACCTTGGGAGATCGGAGGGGGCAAAAGAGATGGGAATCCAGTTCAATATGGCATGGGGGGGGGGATAAACTTGGGAGATCAGAGGGGGCAAGAGACATGGGAATCCAGTACAAAATGGCATGGGGGGGGGGGAGAACCTTGGGAGATGCTAGGAGGCAAGACAGAGGGGAATCCAATAGAAACATGCCATAAGCTGAGGAAAGAACCTCGGGAGATCGGACGGGGCAAGACAGAGGGGAATCCAGTAGAAAGATATGGCATGTGGGGGGTTGGGAGAACATTGGGAGATCAGAGGGGGCAAGAGAGATGGGAAACCAGTAGAAAATGGCATGGGGGGGGGAAAGAACCTTGGGAGATCTGAGGGGCAAGACAGAAGGGAATCCAGTAGAAAGCTATCGCACGCTGGGGAAAGAACCTTGGGAGATGCAAGGAGGCAAGACAGAGGGGAATCCAGCAGAAAGATATGGCATGCGGGGGTGAGGGGGAGAAAGAACCTTGCGAGAGCGGAGGGGGCAAGACAGACGGAAATAGAGTAGAAAATGGCAAGCAGTTAAGGGGGAAAGAACCTTGGGAGATCTGAAGGGGCAAGACAGAGGGAAATCCAGTAGAAAGCTATCGCACACTGGGGAAACAAAGCTTGGGAGATAAGAGGGGGCAAGAGAGATGGGAATCCAGTAGAAAATGGCATGGGGGGGGGGGAAATAAAGCTTGGCAGATAAGAGGGGACAAGACAGAGGGGAATCCAGTAGAAAATGGCACGGGGGGGGGGTAGAACCTTGGGAGATCGGAGGGGCAAGACAGAGGGGAATTCCAGTAGAAAGATATGGCACGCGGTGGGGGGGGGATAACCTTGGGAGATCAGAGGGGGCAAGAGAGATGGGAATCCAGTACAAAATGGCATAGGGGGGGGGAGAACCTTGGGAGATGCTTGGAGGCAAGACAGAGGGGAATCCAATAGAAACATGCCATAAGCTGAGGAAAGAACCTCGGGAGATCGGAGGGGGCAAGACAGAGGGGAATCCAGTAGAAAGATATGTCATGTGGGGGGTTGAGAGAACCTTGGGAGATCAGAGTGGGCAAGACAGAGGGAAATCCAGTAGAAAGCTATCGCACACTGGGGAAACAAAGCTTGGGACGTGTCAGGAGGCAAGACAGAGGGGAATTCAGTAGAAAGATATGGCATGTGGAGGGTTGGGAGAACCTTGAGAGATCAGAGGAGGCAAGGCAGATGGGAATCCAGTAGAAAGCTATCGCACACTGGGGAAACAAAGCTTGGGAGATAAGAGGTGGCAAGAGAGATGGGAATCCAGTAGAAAATGGCATTGGGGGGGGGAGAAATTTGGGAGATTGGAGGGGCAAGACAGAGGGGAATCCAGTAGAAAGATATGTCATGTGGGGGGTTGAGAGAACCTTGGGAGATCAGAGTGGGCAAGACAGAGGGAAATCCAGTAGAAAGCTATGGCACACTGGGGAAACAAAGCTTGGGACATGCCAGGAGGCAAGACAGAGGGGAATCCAGTAGAAAATGGCACGGGGGGGGGGGGAGGAGAACCTTGGGAGATCGGAGGGGCAAGACAGAGGGGAATCCAGTAGAAAGCTATCGCACACTTGGGAAATAACCTTGGGAGATGCGAGGAGGCAAGACAGAGGGAATCCAGTAGAAAGATATGGCACGCGGGGGGGGGGGGGGGGAGAACCTTGGGAGATCGGAGGGGGCAAGACAGAGGGAAATACAGTAGAAAATGGCAAGCAGTTGGGGGGGAAAGAACCTTGGGTGATCTGAAGGGGCAAGACAGAGAGAAATCCAGTAGAAAGCTATCCCACACTGGGGAAACAAAGCTTGGGACATGCCAGGAGGCAAGACAGAGGGGAATTCAGTAGAAAGATATAGCACATGAGGGGTTGGGAGAACCTTGAGAGATCAGAGGGGGCAAGGCAGAGGGGAATCCAGTAGAAAGATATGGCATGTGGGGGGTTGGGAGAACATTGGGAGATCAGAGGGGGCAAGAGAGATGGGAAACCAGTAGAAAATGGCATGGGGGGGGGGAAAGAACCTTGGGAGATCGGAGGTGAAAGACAGATGGAAACCCAGTAGAAAGCTATCGCACACTGGGGAAACAAAGCTTGCGAGATAAGAGGGGGCAAGAGAGATGGGAATCCAATAGAAAATCGCACGCGGGGGGGGGGAGAACCTTGGGAGATCGGAGGGGCAAGACAGAGGGGAATCCAGTAGAAAGATATGGCACGCGGTGGGGGGGGGATAACCTTGGGAGATCAGAGGGGGCAAGAGAGATGGGAATCCAGTACAAAATGGCATGGGGGGGGGGGGAGAACCTTGGGAGATGCTAGGAGGCAAGACAGAGGGGAATCCAATAGAAACATGCCTAAGCTGAGGAAAGAACCTTGGGAGATCGGAGGGGGCAAGACAGAGGGGAATCCAATAGAAACATGCCATAAGCTGAGGAAAGAACCTTGGGAGATTGGAGGGGGCAAGACAGAGGGGAATCCAGTAGAAAGTTGCCACACGCTGAGAAAAGAACCTTGGGAGACCGGAGGGGGCAAGACAGAGGGGAATCCAGTAGAAAGCTATCGCACGCTTGGGAAAGAACCTTGGGAGATCTGAGGGGGCAAGAGAGATGGGAATCCAGTACAAAATGGCATGGGGGGGAGGAGAACCTTGGGAGATGCTAGGAGGCAAGACAGAGGGGAATCCAATAGAAACATGCCTAAGCTGAGGAAAGAACCTTGGGAGATCGGAGGGGGCAAGACAGAGGGGAATCCAGTAGAAAGCTATCGCACGCTGGGGAAATAACCTTGGGAGATAAGAGGGGGCAAGAGAGATGGGAATCCAATAGAAACATGCCATAAGCTGAGGAAAGAACCTTGGGAGATTGGAGGGGGCAAGACAGAGGGGAATCTAGTAGAAAGTTGCCACACGCTGAGATAACAACCTTGGGAGACCGGAGGGGGCAAGACAGAGGGGAATCCAGTAGAAAGCTATCACACGCTGGGGAAAGAACCTTGGGAGATCTGAGGGGGCAAAACAGAGGGGAATCCAATAGAAAGATATGGCTCACTGGGGAAATAACCTTGGGAGATAAGTGGGGGTAAGATAGATGGGAATCCAATAGAAACATGCCATAAGCTAAGGAAAGAACCTTGGGAGATTGGAGGGGGCAAGACAGAGGGGACTCCAGTAGAAAGTTGCCATACGCTGAGAAAAGAACCTTGGGAGATCGGAGGGGCAAGACAGAAGGGAATCCAGTAGAAGGATATGGCACGCGGGGGGGGGGATAACCTTGGGAGATCAGAGGGGGCAAGAGAGATGGGAATCCAGTACAAAATGGTATAGGGGGTGGGGGAGAACCTTGGGAGATGCTAGGAGGCAAGACGGAGGGGAATCCAATAGAAACATGCCATAAGCTGAGGAAAGAACCTCGGGAGATCAGAGGGGGCAAGACAGAGGGGAATCCAGTAGAAAGATATGGCACAGGGGGGGGGGGGGAGAACCTTGGGAGATCGGAGGGGGCAATAAAGAGGGGAGTCCAGTAGAAAGTTATGGCTCACTGGGGAAAAAACCTTGGGAGATCGGAGTAGGCAAGACAGAGGGAAATCCAGTAGAAAGTTATGGCAAACTGGGGAAATAACCTTGGGAGATGCGAGGAGGCAATACAGAGGGGAGTCCAGTAGAAAGTTATGGCTCACTGGGGAAATAACCTTGGGAGATCGGAGGGGGCAAGACAGAGGGAAATACAGTAGAAAATGGGAAGCAGTTGGGGGGGGAAAGAACCTTGGGTGATCTGAAGGGGCAAGACAGAGGGAAATCCAGTAGAAAGCTATCCCACACTGGGGAAACAAAGCTTGGGACATGCCAGGAGGCAAGACAGAGGGGAATTCAGTAGAAAGATGTGGCACGTGAGGGGTTGGGAGAACCTTGAGAGATCAGAGGGGGCAAGAGAGATGGGAATCCAGTACAAAATGGCATGTGGGGGGGGGGGAACCTTGGGAGATGCTAGGGGGCAAAAGAGATGGGAATCCAGTACAAAATGGCATGGGGGGGGAGAACCTTGGGAGATGCTTGGGGGCAAGATAGATGGGAATCCAGTACAAAATGGCATAGGGGGGGGGAGAACCTTGGTAGATGCTAGGAGGCAAGACAGAGGGGAATCCAATAGAAACATGCCATAAGCTGAGGAAAGAACCTCGGGAGATCGGAGGGGGCAAGACAGAGGGGAATCCAGTAGAAAGATATGGCATGTGGGGGGTTGAGAGAACCATGGGAGATCAGAGTGGGCAAGACGGAGGGAAATCCAGTAGAAAGCTATCGCACGCTGGGGAAACAAAGTTTGGGAGATAAGAGGGGGCAATACAGAGGGGAGTCCAGTGGAAAGTTACGGCTCACGGCTCACTGGGGAAAGAACGTTGGGAGATCGGAGGAGGCAAGACAGAGGGGAATCCTGTAGAAAGATGCCATTTGCTGAGGAAAGAACCTTGGGAGATGGGGGGGGGGGCAAGACAGAGGGAAATCCAGAAGAAAGCTATCCCACACTGGGGAAACAAAGCTTGGGACATGCCATGAGGCAAGACAGAGGGGACTCCAGTAGAAAGTTATGGCTCACTGGGCAAAGAACCTTGGGAGATAGGAGGGGGCAAGACAGAGGGGAATCCTGTAGAAAGATATGGCACGCGGGGGGGGGGGGGGGAGAACCTTGGGAGATCGGAGGGGGCAAGACAGAGGGAAATACAGTAGAAAATGGCAAGCAGTTGGGGGGGAAAGAACCTTGGGTGATCTGAAGGGGCAAGACAGAGAGAAATCCAGTAGAAAGCTATCCCACACTGGGGAAACAAAGCTTGGGACATGCCAGGAGGCAAGACAGAGGGGAATTCAGTAGAAAGATATAGCACATGAGGGGTTGGGAGAACCTTGAGAGATCAGAGGGGGCAAGGCAGAGGGGAATCCAGTAGAAAGATATGGCATGTGGGGGGTTGGGAGAACATTGGGAGATCAGAGGGGGCAAGAGAGATGGGAAACCAGTAGAAAATGGCATGGGGGGGGGGAAAGAACCTTGGGAGATCGGAGGGGAAAGACAGATGGAAACCCAGTAGAAAGCTATCGCACACTGGGGAAACAAAGCTTGCGAGATAAGAGGGGGCAAGAGAGATGGGAATCCAATAGAAAATCGCACGCGGGGGGGGGGGGGGAGAACCTTGGGAGATCGGAGGGGCAAGACAGAGGGGAATCCAGTAGAAAGATATGTCATGTGGGGGGTTGAGAGAACCTTGGGAGATCAGAGTGGGCAAGACAGAGGGAAATCCAGTAGAAAGCTATCGCACACTGGGGAAACAAAGCTTGGGACATGCCAGGAGGCAAGACAGAGGGGAATCCAGTAGAAAATGGCACGGGGGGGGGGGGGGAGAACCTTGGGAGATCGGAGGGGCAAGACAGAGGGGAATCCAGTAGAAAGCTATCGCACACTTGGGAAATAACCTTGGGAGATGCGAGGAGGCAAGACAGAGGGAATCCAGTAGAAAGATATGGCACGCGGGGGGGGGGGAGAACCTTGGGAGATCGGAGGGGGCAAGACAGAGGGAAATACAGTAGAAAATGGCAAGCAGTTGGGGGGGAAAGAACCTTGGGTGATCTGAAGGGGCAAGACAGAGAGAAATCCAGTAGAAAGCTATCCCACACTGGGGAAACAAAGCTTGGGACATGCCAGGAGGCAAGACAGAGGGGAATTCAGTAGAAAGATATAGCACATGAGGGGTTGGGAGAACCTTGAGAGATCAGAGGGGGCAAGGCAGAGGGGAATCCAGTAGAAAGATATGGCATGTGGGGGGTTGGGAGAACATTGGGAGATCAGAGGGGGCAAGAGAGATGGGAAACCAGTAGAAAATGGCATGGTGGGGGGGGAAAGAACCTTGGGAGATCGGAGGGGAAAGACAGATGGAAACCCAGTAGAAAGCTATCGCACACTGGGGAAACAAAGCTTGCGAGATAAGAGGGGGCAAGAGAGATGGGAATCCAATAGAAAATCGCACGCGGGGGGGGGGGGGAGAACCTTGGGAGATCGGAGGGGCAAGACAGAGGGGAATCCAGTAGAAAGATATGGCACGCGGTGGGGGGGGGATAACCTTGGGAGATCAGAGGGGGCAAGAGAGATGGGAATCCAGTACAAAATGGCATGGGGGGGGGGAGAACCTTGGGAGATGCTAGGAGGCAAGACAGAGGGGAATCCAATAGAAACATGCCTAAGCTGAGGAAAGAACCTTGGGAGATCGGAGGGGGCAAGACAGAGGGGAATCCAATAGAAACATGCCATAAGCTGAGGAAAGAACCTTGGGAGATTGGAGGGGGCAAGACAGAGGGGAATCCAGTAGAAAGTTGCCACACGCTGAGAAAAGAACCTTGGGAGACCGGAGGGGGCAAGACAGAGGGGAATCCAGTAGAAAGCTATCGCACGCTTGGGAAAGAACCTTGGGAGATCTGAGGGGGCAAGAGAGATGGGAATCCAGTACAAAATGGCATGGGGGGGAGGAGAACCTTGGGAGATGCTAGGAGGCAAGACAGAGGGGAATCCAATAGAAACATGCCTAAGCTGAGGAAAGAACCTTGGGAGATCGGAGGGGGCAAGACAGAGGGGAATCCAGTAGAAAGCTATCGCACGCTGGGGAAATAACCTTGGGAGATAAGAGGGGGCAAGAGAGATGGGAATCCAATAGAAACATGCCATAAGCTGAGGAAAGAACCTTGGGAGATTGGAGGGGGCAAGACAGAGGGGAATCTAGTAGAAAGTTGCCACACGCTGAGATAACAACCTTGGGAGACCGGAGGGGGCAAGACAGAGGGGAATCCAGTAGAAAGCTATCACACGCTGGGGAAAGAACCTTGGGAGATCTGAGGGGGCAAAACAGAGGGGAATCCAATAGAAAGATATGGCTCACTGGGGAAATAACCTTGGGAGATAAGTGGGGGCAAGATAGATGGGAATCCAATAGAAACATGCCATAAGCTAAGGAAAGAACCTTGGGAGATTGGAGGGGGCAAGACAGAGGGGACTCCAGTAGAAAGTTGCCATACGCTGAGAAAAGAACCTTGGGAGATCGGAGGGGCAAGACAGAAGGGAATCCAGTAGAAGGATATGGCACGCGGGGGGGGGGGATAACCTTGGGAGATCAGAGGGGGCAAGAGAGATGGGAATCCAGTACAAAATGGTATAGGGGGTGGGGGAGAACCTTGGGAGATGCTAGGAGGCAAGACGGAGGGGAATCCAATAGAAACATGCCATAAGCTGAGGAAAGAACCTCGGGAGATCAGAGGGGGCAAGACAGAGGGGAATCCAGTAGAAAGATATGGCACGGGGGGGGGAGAACCTTGGGAGATCGGAGGGGGCAATACAGAGGGGAGTCCAGTAGAAAGTTATGGCTCACTGGGGAAAAAACCTTGGGAGATCGGAGGAGGCAAGACAGAGGGGAATCCAGTACAAAATGGCATAGGGGTTGGGAGAACCTTGGGAGATCAGAGGGGGCAAGACATAGGGGAATCCAGTAGAAAGATAGGGCACGCGGTGGGGGGGGATAACCTTGGGAGATCAGAGAGGGCAAGAGACATGGGAATCCAGTACAAAATGGCATTGGGGGGGGGGGAGAACCTTGGGAGATGCTAGGAGGCAAGACAGAGGGGAATCCAATAGAAACATGCCATAAGCTGAGGAAAGAACCTCGGGAGATCGGAGGGGGCAAGGCAGAGGGGAATACAGTAGAAAGATATGGCATGTGGGGGGTTGGGAGAACATTGGGAGATCAGAGGGGGAAAGAGAGATGGGAAACTAGTAGAAAATGGCATGGGTGGGGGGGAAAGAACCTTGGGAGATCGGAGGGGAAAGACAGATGGAAACCCAGTAGAAAGCTATCGCATGCTGGGGAAAGAACCTTGGGAGATGCAAGGAGGCAAGACAGAGGGGAATCCAGCAGAAAGATATGGCATGCGGGGGTGAGGGGGAGAAAGAACCTTGGGAGAGCGGAGGGGGCAAGACAGACGGAAATAGAGTAGAAAATGGCAAGCAGTTAAGGGGGAAAGAACCTTGGGAGATCTGAAGGGGCAAGACAGAGGGAAATCCAGTAGAAAGCTATCGCACACTGGGGAAACAAAGCTTGGGAGATAAGAGGGGGCAAGAGAGATGGGAATCCAGTAGAAAATGGCATGGGGGGGGGGAATAAAGCTTGGCAGATAAGAGGGGACAAGACAGAGGGGAATCCAGTAGAAAATGGCACGGGGGGGGGGGGGTAGAACCTTGGGAGATCGGAGGGGCAAGACAGAGGGGAATTCCAGTAGAAAGATATGGCACGCGGTGGGGGGGGGGATAACCTTGGGAGATCAGAGGGGGCAAGAGAGATGGGAATCCAGTACAAAATGGCATAGGGGGTGGGGGAGAACCTTGGGAGATGCTAGGAGGCAAGACGGAGGGGAATCCAATAGAAACATGCCATAAGCTGAGGAAAGAACCTCGGGAGATCAGAGGGGGCAAGACAGAGGGGAATCCAGTAGAAAGATATGGCACAGGGGGGGGGGAGAAGAACCTTGGGAGATCGGAGGGGGCAATACAGAGGGGAGTCCAGTAGAAAGTTATGGCTCACTGGGGAAAAAACCTTGGGAGATCGGAGTAGGCAAGACAGAGGGAAATCCAGTAGAAAGTTATGGCAAACTGGGGAAATAACCTTGGGAGATGCGAGGAGGCAATACAGAGGGGAGTCCAGTAGAAAGTTATGGCTCACTGGGGAAATAACCTTGGGAGATCGGAGGGGGCAAGACAGAGGGAAATACAGTAGAAAATGGGAAGCAGTTGGGGGGGGAAAGAACCTTGGGTGATCTGAAGGGGCAAGACAGAGGGAAATCCAGTAGAAAGCTATCCCACACTGGGGAAACAAAGCTTGGGACATGCCAGGAGGCAAGACAGAGGGGAATTCAGTAGAAAGATGTGGCACGTGAGGGGTTGGGAGAACCTTGAGAGATCAGAGGGGGCAAGAGAGATGGGAATCCAGTACAAAATGGCATGTGGGGGGGGGGGGAACCTTGGGAGATGCTAGGGGGCAAGAGAGATGGGAATCCAGTACAAAATGGCATAGGGGGGGGGGAGAACCTTGGGAGATGCTTGGGGGCAAGATAGATGGGAATCCAGTACAAAATGGCATGGGGGGGGGAGAACCTTGGGAGATGCTAGGAGGCAAGACAGAGGGGAATCCAATAGAAACATGCCATAAGCTGAGGAAAGAACCTCGGGAGATCGGAGGGGGCAAGACAGAGGGGAATCCAGTAGAAAGATATGGCATGTGGGGGGTTGAGAGAACCTTGGGAGATCAGAGTGGGCAAGACGGAGGGAAATCCAGTAGAAAGCTATCGCACGCTGGGGAAACAAAGTTTGGGAGATAAGAGGGGGCAATACAGAGGGGAGTCCAGTGGAAAGTTACGGCTCACTGGGGAAAGAACGTTGGGAGATCGGAGGAGGCAAGACAGAGGGGAATCCTGTAGAAAGATGCCATTTGCTGAGGAAAGAACCTTGGGAGATGGGGGGGGGGGGCAAGACAGAGGGAAATCCAGAAGAAAGCTATCCCACACTGGGGAAACAAAGCTTGGGACATGCCATGAGGCAAGACAGAGGGGTCTCCAGTAGAAAGTTATGGCTCACTGGGCAAAGAACCTTGGGAGATAGGAGGGGGCAAGACAGAGGGGAATCCTGTAGAAAGTTATGGCACACTGGGGAAATAACCTTGGGAGATGCGAGGAGGCAAGACAGAGGGGAATCCAGTAGAAAGTTATGGCACACTGGGGAAATAACCTTGGGAGATGCGAGGAGGCAAGACAGAGAGGAATCCAGCAGAAAGATATGGCATGCGGGGGGGGGGGGAACCTTGGGAGATCGGAGGTGGCAAGACAGAGGGGAATCCTGTAGAAAATGGCACGCGGGGGGGGGGGGAAGAACCCTGGGAGATCGGAAAGGGCAAAACAGAGGGGAATCCAGTAGAAAGCTATTGCACACTTGGGAAATAACCTTGGGAGATGCGAGGAGGCAAGACAGAGGGGAATCCAGTAGAAAGATTTGGCATACAGTAGAAAATGGCAAACAATTGGGGGGGAAAGAACCTTGGGTGATCTGAAGGGGCAAGACAGAGGGAAATCCAGTAGAAAGCTATCCCACACTGGGGAAACAAAGCTTGGGACATGCCAGGAGGCAAGACAGAGTGGAATTCAGTAGAAAGATGTGGCACGTGAGGGGTTGGGAGAACCTTGAGAGATCAGAGGGGGCAAGAGAGATGGGAATCCAGTACAAAATGGCATGGGGGGGGGGAACCTTGGGAGATGCTAGGGGGCAAGAGAGATGGGAATCCAGTACAAAATGGCATGGGGGGGGGAGAACCTTGGGAGATGCTTGGGGGCAAGATAGATGGGAACCCAGTACAAAATGGCATGGGGGGGGGGGGGAGAGAACCTTGGGAGATGCTAGGAGGCAAGACAGAGGGGAATCCAATACAAACATGCCATAAGCTGAGGAAAGAACCTCGGGAGATCGGAGGGGGCAAGTCAGAGGGGAATCCAGTAGAAAGATATGGCATGTGGGGGGTTGGGAGAACATTGGGAGATCAGAGGGGGCAAGAGAGATGGGAAAAGAGTGGAAAATGGCATGGGGGGGGGGAAAGAACCTTGGGAGATCGTAGGGGCAAGATAGAGGGGAATCCAGTAGAAAGCTATCGCACGCTGGGGAAAGAACCTTGGGAGATCGGAGGGGGCAAGACAGAGGGAAATCCAGAAGAAAGCTATCCCACACTGGGGAAACAAAGCTTGGGACATGCCATGAGGCAAGACAGAGGGGACTCCAGTAGAAAGTTATGGCTCACTGGGCAAAGAACCTTGGGAGATCGGAGGAGGCAAGACAGAGGGGAATCCTGTAGAAAGATGCCATTTGCTGAGGAAAGAACCTTGGGAGATGGGGGGGGGGGCAAGATAGACGGGAATCCAGTAGAAAGCTATCGGACACTTGGGAAATAACCTTGGGAGATGCGAGGAGGCAAGACAGAGGGGAATCCAGTAGAAAGTTATCGCATGCTGGGGAAACAAAGCTTGGGAGATAAGAGGGGGCAAGAAAGAGGGGAATCCAGTGGAAAGATATGGCACGTGGTGGGGGGGGAAGAACCTTGGGAGATCGGAGGGGCAAGGCAGAGGGGAATCCAGTAGAAAGATGCCATATGCTGAGGAACGAACCTTGGGAGATCGGAGGGGGCAAGACAGAGGGGAATCCAGTAGAAAGCTATCGGACACTTGGGAAATAACCTTGGGAGATGCGAGGAGGCAAGACAGAGGGGAATCCAGTAGAAAGCTATCGGACACTGGGGAAACAAAGCTTGGGAGATAAGAGGGGGCAAGAGAGATGGGAATCCAGTAGAAAATGGCATGGGGGGGGGGGGAATAAAGCTTGGCAGATAAGAGGGGACAAGACAGAGGGGAATCCAGTAGAAAATGGCACGGGGGGGGGGGTAGAACCTTGGGAGATCGGAGGGGCAAGACAGAGGGGAATTCCAGTAGAAAGATATGGCACGCGGTGGGGGGGGGGATAACCTTGGGAGATCAGAGGGGGCAAGAGAGATGGGAATCCAGTACAAAATGGCATAGGGGGTGGGGGAGAACCTTGGGAGATGCTAGGAGGCAAGACGGAGGGGAATCCAATAGAAACATGCCATAAGCTGAGGAAAGAACCTCGGGAGATCAGAGGGGGCAAGACAGAGGGGAATCCAGTAGAAAGATATGGCACAGGGGGGGGGGAGAAGAACCTTGGGAGATCGGAGGGGGCAATACAGAGGGGAGTCCAGTAGAAAGTTATGGCTCACTGGGGAAAAAACCTTGGGAGATCGGAGTAGGCAAGACAGAGGGAAATCCAGTAGAAAGTTATGGCAAACTGGGGAAATAACCTTGGGAGATGCGAGGAGGCAATACAGAGGGGAGTCCAGTAGAAAGTTATGGCTCACTGGGGAAATAACCTTGGGAGATCGGAGGGGGCAAGACAGAGGGAAATACAGTAGAAAATGGGAAGCAGTTGGGGGGGGAAAGAACCTTGGGTGATCTGAAGGGGCAAGACAGAGGGAAATCCAGTAGAAAGCTATCCCACACTGGGGAAACAAAGCTTGGGACATGCCAGGAGGCAAGACAGAGGGGAATTCAGTAGAAAGATGTGGCACGTGAGGGGTTGGGAGAACCTTGAGAGATCAGAGGGGGCAAGAGAGATGGGAATCCAGTACAAAATGGCATGTGGGGGGGGGGGGAACCTTGGGAGATGCTAGGGGGCAAGAGAGATGGGAATCCAGTACAAAATGGCATAGGGGGGGGGGAGAACCTTGGGAGATGCTTGGGGGCAAGATAGATGGGAATCCAGTACAAAATGGCATGGGGGGGGGAGAACCTTGGGAGATGCTAGGAGGCAAGACAGAGGGGAATCCAATAGAAACATGCCATAAGCTGAGGAAAGAACCTCGGGAGATCGGAGGGGGCAAGACAGAGGGGAATCCAGTAGAAAGATATGGCATGTGGGGGGTTGAGAGAACCTTGGGAGATCAGAGTGGGCAAGACGGAGGGAAATCCAGTAGAAAGCTATCGCACGCTGGGGAAACAAAGTTTGGGAGATAAGAGGGGGCAATACAGAGGGGAGTCCAGTGGAAAGTTACGGCTCACTGGGGAAAGAACGTTGGGAGATCGGAGGAGGCAAGACAGAGGGGAATCCTGTAGAAAGATGCCATTTGCTGAGGAAAGAACCTTGGGAGATGGGGGGGGGGGGGGGCAAGACAGAGGGAAATCCAGAAGAAAGCTATCCCACACTGGGGAAACAAAGCTTGGGACATGCCATGAGGCAAGACAGAGGGGTCTCCAGTAGAAAGTTATGGCTCACTGGGCAAAGAACCTTGGGAGATAGGAGGGGGCAAGACAGAGGGGAATCCTGTAGAAAGTTATGGCACACTGGGGAAATAACCTTGGGAGATGCGAGGAGGCAAGACAGAGGGGAATCCAGTAGAAAGTTATGGCACACTGGGGAAATAACCTTGGGAGATGCGAGGAGGCAAGACAGAGAGGAATCCAGCAGAAAGATATGGCATGCGGGGGGGGGGGGGAACCTTGGGAGATCGGAGGTGGCAAGACAGAGGGGAATCCTGTAGAAAATGGCACGCGGGGGGGGGGGGGAAGAACCCTGGGAGATCGGAAAGGGCAAAACAGAGGGGAATCCAGTAGAAAGCTATTGCACACTTGGGAAATAACCTTGGGAGATGCGAGGAGGCAAGACAGAGGGGAATCCAGTAGAAAGATTTGGCATACAGTAGAAAATGGCAAACAATTGGGGGGGAAAGAACCTTGGGTGATCTGAAGGGGCAAGACAGAGGGAAATCCAGTAGAAAGCTATCCCACACTGGGGAAACAAAGCTTGGGACATGCCAGGAGGCAAGACAGAGTGGAATTCAGTAGAAAGATGTGGCACGTGAGGGGTTGGGAGAACCTTGAGAGATCAGAGGGGGCAAGAGAGATGGGAATCCAGTACAAAATGGCATGGGGGGGGGGAACCTTGGGAGATGCTAGGGGGCAAGAGAGATGGGAATCCAGTACAAAATGGCATGGGGGGGGGAGAACCTTGGGAGATGCTTGGGGGCAAGATAGATGGGAACCCAGTACAAAATGGCATGGGGGGGGGGGAGAGAACCTTGGGAGATGCTAGGAGGCAAGACAGAGGGGAATCCAATACAAACATGCCATAAGCTGAGGAAAGAACCTCGGGAGATCGGAGGGGGCAAGTCAGAGGGGAATCCAGTAGAAAGATATGGCATGTGGGGGGTTGGGAGAACATTGGGAGATCAGAGGGGGCAAGAGAGATGGGAAAAGAGTGGAAAATGGCATGGGGGGGGGGAAAGAACCTTGGGAGATCGTAGGGGCAAGATAGAGGGGAATCCAGTAGAAAGCTATCGCACGCTGGGGAAAGAACCTTGGGAGATCGGAGGGGGCAAGACAGAGGGAAATCCAGAAGAAAGCTATCCCACACTGGGGAAACAAAGCTTGGGACATGCCATGAGGCAAGACAGAGGGGACTCCAGTAGAAAGTTATGGCTCACTGGGCAAAGAACCTTGGGAGATCGGAGGAGGCAAGACAGAGGGGAATCCTGTAGAAAGATGCCATTTGCTGAGGAAAGAACCTTGGGAGATGGGGGGGGGGCAAGATAGACGGGAATCCAGTAGAAAGCTATCGGACACTTGGGAAATAACCTTGGGAGATGCGAGGAGGCAAGACAGAGGGGAATCCAGTAGAAAGTTATCGCATGCTGGGGAAACAAAGCTTGGGAGATAAGAGGGGGCAAGAAAGAGGGGAATCCAGTGGAAAGATATGGCACGTGGTGGGGGGGGAAGAACCTTGGGAGATCGGAGGGGCAAGGCAGAGGGGAATCCAGTAGAAAGATGCCATATGCTGAGGAACGAACCTTGGGAGATCGGAGGGGGCAAGACAGAGGGGAATCCAGTAGAAAGCTATCGGACACTTGGGAAATAACCTTGGGAGATGCGAGGAGGCAAGACAGAGGGGAATCCAGTAGAAAGCTATCGGACACTTGGGAAATAACCTTGGGAGATGCGAGGAAGCAAGACAGAGGGGAATCCAGTAGAAAGTTATGGCACACTGGGGAAATAACCTTGGGAGATGCGAGGAGGCAAGACAGAGAGGAATCCAGCAGAAAGATATGGCATGCGGGGGGGGGGGGGGGAGAAAGAACCTTGGGAGAGCGGAAGGGGCAAGAAAGAGGGGAATCCAGTAGAAAATGGCACGCGGGGAGGGGGGAAGAACCCTGGGAGATCGGAAAGAGCAAAACAGAGGGGAATCCAGTAGAAAGCTATCGCACACTGGGGAAATAACCTTGGGAGATGCGAGGAGGCAAGACAGAGGGGAATCCAGTAGAAAGATTTGGCACGGGGGGGGGGGAGAACCTTGGGAGATCGGAGGGGGCAAGACAGAGGGGAATCCTGTATAAAGTTATGGCATACAGTAGAAAATGGCAAGCAGTTGGGGGGGAAAGAACCTTGGGTGATCTGAAGGGGCAAGACAGAGGGAAATCCAGTAGAAAGCTATCCCACACTGGGGAAAGAAAGCTTGGGACATGCCAGGAGGCAAGACAGAGTGGAATTCAGTAGAAAGATGTGGCACGTGAGGGGTTGGGAGAACCTTGAGAGATCAGAGGGGGCAAGAGAGATGGGAATCCAGTACAAAATGGCATGGGGGGGGGGGAACCTTGGGAGATGCTAGGGGGCAAGAGAGATGGGAATCCAGTACAAAATGGCATAGGGGGGGGAGAACCTTGGGAGATGCTTGGGGGCAAGACAGATGGGAATCCAGTACAAAATGGCATAGGGAGGGGGGGGAGAACCTTGGGAGATGCTAGGAGGCAAGACAGAGGGGAATCCAATAGAAACATGCCATAAGCTGAGGAAAGAACCTCGGGAGATCGGAGGGGGCAAGGCAGAGGGGAATCCAGTAGAAAGATATGGCATGTGGGGGGTTGGGAGAACATTGGGAGATGCGAGGAGGCAAGACAGAGGGGAATCCAGTAGAAAGTTATCGCACACTGGGGAAACAAAGCTTGGGAGATAGGAAGGGGCAAGACAGAGGGGAATCCTGTAGAAAGTTATGGCACACTGGGGAAATAACCTTGGGAGATGCGAGGAGGCAAGACAGAGAGGAATCCAGCAGAAAGATATGGCATGGGGGGGGGGGGGAGAAAGAACCTTGGGAGAGCGGAAGGGGCAAGAAAGAGGGGAATCCAGTAGAAAATGGCACGCGGGGGGGGGGGGGAAGAACCCTGGGAGATCGGAAAGGGCAAAACAGAGGGGAATCCAGTAGAAAGCTATCGCACACTTGGGAAATAACCTTGGGAGATGCGAGGAGGCAAGACAGAGGGGAATCCTGTAGAAAGTTATGGCATACAGTAGAAAATGGCAAGCAGTTGGGGGGGAAAGAACCTTGGGTGATCTGAAGGGGCAAGACAAAGGGAAATCCAGTAGAAAGCTCTCCCACACTGGGGAAACAAAGCTTGGGACATGCCAGGAGGCAAGACAGAGTGGAATTCAGTAGAAAGATGTGGCACGTGAGGGGTTGGGAGAACCTTGAGAGATCAGAGGGGGCAAGAGAGATGGGAATCCAGTACAAAATGGCATGGGGGTGGGGAACCTTGGGAGATGCTAGGGGGCAAGAGAGATGGGAATCCAGTACAAAATGGCATGGGGGGGGGGAGAACCTTGGGAGATGCTTGGGGGCAAGATAGATGGGAATCCAGTACAAAATGGCATAGGGAGGGGGGAGAGAACCTTGGGAGATGCTAGGAGGCAAGACAGAGGGGAATCCAATAGAAACACGCCATAAGCTGAGGAAAGAACCTCGGGAGATCGGAGGGGGCAAGGCAGAGGGGAATCCAGTAGAAAGATATGGCATGTGGGGGGTTGGGATAACATTGGGAGATCAGAGGGGGCAAGAGAGATGGGAAAAGAGTGGAAAATGGCATGGGGGGGGGGAAAGAACCTTGGGAGATCGGAGGGGCAAGATAGAGGGGAATCCAGTAGAAAGCTATCGCACGCTGGGGAAAGAACCTTGGGAGATCGGAGGGGGCAAGACAGAGGGAAATCCAGTAGAAAGCTATCCCACACTGGGGAAACAAAGTTTGGGAGATAAGAGGGGGCAATACAGAGGGTAGTCCAGTTGAAAGCTCACTGGGGAAAGAACGTTGGGAGATCGGAGGAAGCAAGACAGAGGGGAATCCTGTAGAAAGATGCCATTTGCTGAGGAAAGAACCTTGGGAGATGGGGGGGGGGCAAGACAGAGGGAAATCCAGTAGAAAGCTATCCCACACTGGGGAAACAAAGCTTGGGACATGCCATGAGGCAAGACAGAGGGGACTCCAGTAGAAAGTTATGGCTCACTGGGCAAAGAACCTTGGGAGATCGGAGGAGGCAAGACAGAGGGGAATCCTGTAGAAAGATGCCATTTGCTGAGGAAAGAACCTTGGGAGATGGGGGGGGGGGGTCAAAATAGACGGGAATCCAGTAGAAAGTTATCGCACACTGGGGAAACAAAGCTTGGGAGATAAGAGGGGGCAAGAAAGAGGGGAATCCAGTGGAAAGATATGGCACGTGGGGGGGGGCGAAGAACATTGGGAGATCGGAGGGGCAAGGCAGAGGGGAATCCAGTAGAAAGATATGGCACGGGGGGGGGGGGGGAGAACTTTGGGAGATCGGAGGGGCAAGGCAGAGGGGAATCCAGTAGAAAGATGCCATATGCTGAGGAAAGAACCTTGGGAGATCGGAGGGGGCAAGACAGAGGGGAATCCAGTAGAAAGCTATCGGACACTTGGGAAATAACCTTGTGAGATGCGAGGAGGCAAGACAGAGGGGAATCCAGTAGAAAGCTATCGGACACTTGGGAAATAACCTTGGGAGATGCGAGGAGGCAAGACAGAGGGGAATCCAGTAGAAAGTTATCTCACGCTGGGGAAACAAAGCTTGGGAGATAGGAGGGGGCAAGACAGAGGGGAATCCTGTAGAAAGTTATGGCACACTGGGGAAATAACCTTGGGAGATGCGAGGAGGCAAGACAGAGGGGAATCCAGTAGAAAGTTATGGCACACTGGGGAAATAACCTTGGGAGATGCGAGGAGGCAAGACAGAGAGGAATCCAGCAGAAAGATATGGCATGCGGGGGGGGGGGGGGGAGAAAGAACCTTGGGAGAGCGGAAGGGGCAAGAAAGAGGGGAATCCAGTAGAAAATGGCACGCGGGGGGGGGGGGAGAACCCTGGGAGATCGGAAAGGGCAAAACAGAGGGGAATCCAGTAGAAAGCTATCGCACACTTGGGAAATAAACTTGGGAGATGCGAGGAGGCAAGACAGAGGGGAATCCAGGAGAAAGATTTGGCACGCGGGGGGGGGGGGAGAACCTTGGGAGATCGGAGGGGGCAAGACAGAGGGGAATCCTGTAGAAAGTTATGGCATACAGTAGAAAATGGCAAGCAGTTGGGGGGGAAAGAACCTTGGGTGATCTGAAGGGGCAAGACAGAGGGAAATCCAGTAGAAAGCTATCCCACACTGGGGAAACAAAGCTTGGGACATGCCAGGAGGCAAGACAGAGTGGAATTCAGTAGAAAGATGTGGCAAGTGAGGGGTTGGGAGAACCTTGAGAGATCAGAGGGGGCAAGAGAGATGGGAATCCAGTAGAAAGATAGGGCACGCGGGGGGGGGGGGGGAGAACCTTGGGAGATCTGAGGGGGCAAGACAGAGGGAAATCCTGGGCGGTGGGCTTCTCATGGGGGCCGAATCATGAAAGAGGCAGAGGCTGCTTTCTCGGGATGAGAGCCCAGATCTGACTCCGTGGCTCTCTTTTATTGGTTTCAATAGGGTGGGTGGATACACATTCATAAACAAGAAAACTACGTAATGAAAAGATACAATTTCATGTATGGAAAACTTCACATGTACATATATCATTGATTAGACAGTCAGAGATATCACCGTGACAGTAAGGAATGGAATGTTTATCTATGAGCCCCTTTTTATGGGGGCCATAAATAAAAATGTTATCTTCGAGAAATTCCTTAGTGCCCTTGTTTACCTCACACTCAGAAGTGTTAGACTTCATGGCACCAAATAAACAATTAATCCCACATAAATCATGAGATCTGCAACATCACCTCTGTTTTTGTTTGTTTTTTTAAGATGGTCAAAATTCCTCTAAAGCTATGACATCCCCAGTGGATCCCCCCTCCGGGAGAGCCCTTAGGGAGCCAATACACCTTTCCAAAGGAATGCTTTCTGATTTGGAGTCCTCATCAGCCTCAGAGGCAAATTCTAAAAGAGGTTTTTTACATTCGTTTTCAACAGTGTGCTTCAGTAAGAGGACATCATCTCCAATACTGTTTAGTCGCTGTTTCAAAAATGCCAAAAGTCTCCCCATGACGCATGGGCCAATTATACATGCAAGGAGTAATAAAATCAAAGGACCGGCTAGGGCCGAAAGGAGAGTAGTCAACCAGGGGGAGAGATTAAACATTCCTTGATACC
Organism: Natrix helvetica; assembly: GCF_964273705.1. Taxonomy (NCBI): domain Eukaryota; kingdom Metazoa; phylum Chordata; class Lepidosauria; order Squamata; family Natricidae; genus Natrix; species Natrix helvetica. The sequence goes on along the minus strand of NC_138555.1, from coordinate 57,758,328 downwards.
ATGTGTGAGATTGGGAGCGTTCTCTCTCTCTGTCTTTCAATCGGGTATTTAATTCTGCCATAGAGTCAAGCACGATGCCCGAACTGTCGGTATAAAAACAACATTCCTCTTTCAAAGCTACACACAGACCGCCCTGTTTTAAGAGTAGCAAATCCAAACCCCTTCTATTCTGTAAAACAACTTCAGATAGTGAAGTAAGAGAATTCTGGAGAGCAATCATAGATTGTTCTATGCGTTCGAGATCGGCATCAATTTCAACACTGAGCCTGCGGATGTTTTGGTCAGCCACAACCATTCCGGTGGCTCCTAGGCCCAGGAGAAGGGTCAGAGTCATAGTAGTAACCATTTCACGTTTTGTTCGTAAGAGGTATTGGGGTGTTTCCATACGAGAAAGGAACTCATTATTAGAAAAAACAGACATTTTAGGGAGAAGATATATCTGAATACAAAAAGCTTTTTGTGTATATAAAATGTCTCCACTGACACATGCAGTAGCGCCAGTGGAGCAGGCCCAAATAGAGCCATTGGAGGGGACAAAAAATTGACCTTTGTACCGTCGGGAGAGATCGGCGGTGGGAAGGAGGGTGTGCATAGTAGTCCATCCACCTGTGGGAAGCCCTAGTCTTGCACCAGGCAACCACAATTGGCAAAGGTGATAAGCATCAGAAGAAGCATTAATACAAAAGTGAGAAAAGTTAGAGGGTACATACCCAAGGCAACAACCTTGACCTTCAATTGAGGACACTGTTATAGAAGAATTAGACCACCGGCAAGTGGTATCTGAGGTACTATTGGCAAAAGGTAAGGCAGAACCTATGGCTTCATAAAAAGGGGGTTGGGAAGACATACACAACCAACACCTAGTATCATTGCGAGGAAAAGTACGGGCTGCCTCGAGGGCATCACGCGCAGAGGAAACCAAAGTCACCAATGGATTATTGTTTTTTGTCAAGGGCTGTAAAAAGGGCGAACTAAGTTGCAGGTTTGGGCCTACAGGTGGAGATGTTTCTAAAGACATGGTAAGACGAATTGTGAAGATATTACCTGGGTGACTGTTTTTGGAGTTATCATTTGACCTTCCCCCCCATTTTTTCCCTGCAAACCATTCAGTAATTGGAAGATTCCTGCCATATGATGTAAAGGTAACAGTCATGGGGTTAAGGCGAACACCGCAGCAGGCCCAATTGGTACAGGAATTCCAAGGCAAATTGTTATCAGGGCCTAGTACTGCTTTGATATAGTCCGAGGTATAGGGAGCCGTCCACCAAATCTTTCCGGTTGACACACATTGCCAGGACTTACAATACCAATCAGGGGTGGTTCCACATTTATCCAGGTGGGAGAGTTCTGTAAGATGTCCTGGGCAAATATACAGGCCTGGGCCAGTGTTCCAGACCTGTCGAGGGGAAGGGTCACATTTAGTCTTATGTTTAAATCCATGAGCACCGACCAGCATTTCAGCAAAGTCAAAGGAAAGCACAGGAAACCAAGGCCACAGAGTTCGATTAGAAATGGAATAAAGGATGTTTCCTTGAAAGTCCAAAATAGTCCAGGTATAGTTTACGGGACGGTGCTGATTCCGTTGTGCATCGGACAAGGAGCGCCGCAAACGGGGAGCTGCAGGAGCAAAAACATGGGAAGAGGGCAAGGAGCGAAATACGCCAGGGGAAAAATGGATAGCGGAAAGAAGGGAAACTTTCATGACAAAAGATCTTTTTTGCTTTAGGAAGAACAGGGAACACACATAAGTGCCATAGTCCTCAGAGGAAACGTTAAGAATTAACAAGGAAGTAGAACAAGGAGAAGATATTATATAAGTGTTGTTAGAGGGATGGATCGGATCTCCATCCCTTAGCCATGTCCACTGAGCTGGATGCAGCAAGGGATGGCGTTGTCTACAAATAAGCTCCGCACGACCCCCGGAAGGGGTTTGTACTCGACAATGTGGAACTCTAATGTAGGCACTCAAACGTTCAAAAAGTATACATTTAGGGAGTGAGACACGTAGATCAGGAGGAATAGGAGACGCAGAGGAAAAAAGGTTAGAGACAGAAGAGACAAGAGAGATCAAAGACAGAATCAACAAAAGGATCATGTTGCTTTTTTAATTGGTCGAGATGGCAAGGACGAACGCAGCGAGCTGGAACCCACAGAACTCGATCTTGTAATTGTACTGCTGCGTAGCCTTTTCCCCAAGTGATCAATTGAACAGGACCTCTCCAAGCTGGATCAGGAAGGTGCCTATAATAAACAAGAGGACGAGAAGAGGGGAGGGGAGGAGTGGAGAAATGTCTAGAGGCGGCAGTAGAGGCTGGGGATCCGGTTAAATTAAGAAAATTCAAAGAATACAAACAAACATTTAATACATTTTGTAACGCCGGGAGTGACGGGGGGCTTACGCCTTTGGACCCCAAATGTCTGTCCAGGGCTTGTTTGAGGGTCGAATTTGCCCTTTCCACAATAGCCTGTCCCTGGCTATTGAATGGAATGCCAAATTAGCCAAATTGGGGTACACCAAATTGTTAGGTACCCAAAATCCCTCTTTTTTTATTTGTTTGAGAAGACAGTCCTAAAAGGACCAATTAACACGTTCCACAATGGCTTAACCTGTGGAATTATAAAAAAAAGCCCAAAAATTAAAACAATGTTTCAAATAGTACAAGATTACAAAAAGGCCAATGCAAAATAGGCCAGGACATTATCAGTCTTTAAAAAGAAAAGTTTGCCCAAGGCAGTAAAAGCTGAAAAAAAAAGATGAGAAATAACATAATTAGCTGTTACTCCTCGTTAAAATGTAGCCAAAAAATACAAAAAGAGAAATGAATTGACTTCTAAGGAGCCAAAAAAACCATAGGTGACATCCATTTGCCATAATAATTAAAGGCCAAATCATGGGGATTAACTTCCGTATCCCCAGAGGGGGATGCCCCAAAACACTGGGGGCAAGATGAAACAATTTGCTTGGCCTGGTTGAGTGGCATATGGCAAGATTGTGCCAGTCCCCAGGCAGTTTGATAAAAAAAGTTAATCAAAAAAAAATCTGAAGAAAAAACATAGTTTAAAAAAATACCTAGAAAATCAAAAATAAATTGACACACATAATAAAAGTCAGAAATGTAGTTAAAAAGCTTGTTAAAAAAAGATGTGAAAAGTTAAAATAGCAACAGACTATTTTTAGTGTTGCAAGAACAACAATATTGCAAGGTAGGAAAAGAAAAATTATTAAACACGCAAGCCAAAGACCTTCAGGCAAATGAGAAAAAATACAGACCACATAGTCAGTGAAAGGACACTGAAGAAAGAAGTTATTCTGAAAACAAAATTAAAAATCAGATTTTGGAATAGGAAAAATAATATTAATTAAATCAGTCCAATTTCTACAACAAACCCCCCCCCAAAAAAATAATGGCAAAACATTTTAAAACGGAGTCTTTTTGTCTTAAAAAACATCAAAAGAATTAGCTGACAAGTTAGCAATCCACAAATGGAATGCTCAAAATCTCATTAATCTTTTCAACTGTGGCAAGGGCACGAAAAGGAGAAAAAAATAAATCAAATAAAGAACTTTAAATAAACTGGCAGACGCAAACGGAAGAACCCAAACAAAGGTTCCCCAATAGCTGCCATAAATTAATTAGCAAAATACCTCCGTGTGCATTTAAACAAAGAAAAATTTGGAGCAAAAAGAATTGTAACATTTCATGCAGTTATGCTTTACTGGAACAATCTGCAATTCATACAATACAATACAATACAATACAATACAATAACAGAGTTGGAAGGGACCCTAGAGGTCCTCCAATCCAACCCCCTGCCTAGGCAGGAAACCTATACCATCTCAGACAAATAACCATTCAACATCCTCTCAAAAACCTTCAGTGTTGGGGCATTCACAACCCCTGGAGGCAAGCCGTTCCACTGACCAACTGCTCTAACTGTTAGGAAATTTTTCCCCAGCTCCAAGCCATCTCTCTCCTTAACCAGCCTGACTCTCCGTGGCAATCCCTGAGACATTGGAACAATGCCATCATGTCTCCCCTACTCCTTCCAGTAAAAAAATCATTTTTTATTTTTAAAAGCCAATTAGGTTATATCTTTGGGGCTCCAAGTAAAATACCATCCATACAATGATTTACCAAAGCCAATGAATAGCACTTATACAAAAAATTCAATTCTACAACATAAATCTAAATTTTAAAAAAACTAAGTAAATATATAATCATATCTACCATATCAAGATCGTTCCCAAGTCCAAGAAATGCCCTCCGGCATTCAAACGTAACATTTCCCTTTGCTAATTTCATCAAAAGCTTCATTCGAGCCTCAAAATTATCTCTGTTGTTGTCCTGCAATTTGTTAAACCACACAGGCTCTTCCAAAAAAAGAAAAAAAGGGGGGGGGAGGTGGGGGACAGGACAAACTCCTTCTAAAGAAAAGAAAGTGGGGGGGGAGGAGGAAGGCAGCAGACATCCCGAAGAGGGGGAGGTGTGGGGAGGTAAGAAGCAGACTTACAGAGTTAAACTTTTCTTACAAGCAGGGAAAGGGAAGATAGAAAAAAGCAATCCTTTAAACTAATTACTTCATGATCTTGTGGAATCAATTTAGGTGGAGAGACAGAAAACATATATTTATTCCCCTCCTCTGTTGCTAATTGTTCCTCTAACAGTGGAGAAGCAGAAAAATTAACATCTCCGTGAGGAGTTAAGAGACCAATCGAAGATGATTTTAGAGAAAGAATTTTTAAAATAACACTTTTGCAGGGGTTCTTTGTGTCTTGTGGAAGTAAATGCCCAATCTTTTCCACATAGACATTTTTACAGAGCCCTTTTCCGGATTTCCAAATATAAAAAGGCCAAATTAAATTTGCTTGGTTTTTGTAAATTTTTTCCATTATTCTTTTTAGAATAATAATTTAAACCTTGATTGGTTTACCAAGTTTTTGCAGGTCGCACCTGCTTCTTGGTTAACCTTCTTTCTTATACTCACGAGGGGATCCTTAGTCTTGCTTCAGACGGGATGTATGCATAGCCTCTTCCAGGCAGTGAGCAAAGGAAGTTCAAGAAACGTACAGCCTAAGCCATCACGTATAGTCTCGGAACTATCACGTCGGGGTCACCAGTTGCGAATGTCCGGTGGGCTTCTCATGGGGGCCGAATCATGAAAGAGGCAGAGGCTGCTTTCTCGAGATGAGAGCGCAGATCTGACTCCGTGGCTCTCTTTTATTGGTTTCAATAGGGTGGGTGGATACACATTCATAAACAAAAAAACTATGTAATGAAAAGATACAGTTTCATGTATGGAAAACTTCACATGTACATATATCATTGATTAGACAGTCAGAGATATCACCTTGACAGTAAGGAATGGAATGTTTATCTATGAGCCCCTTTTTATGGGGGCCATAAATAAAAATGTTATCTTCGAGAAATTCCTCAATGCCCTTGTTTACCTTACACTTAGAAGTGTTAGACTTTATGGCACCAAATAAATCAATTAATCCACATAAATCAGAAGATCTGCAACAATGAACCTTGGGAGATCGGGGGCGGGGGGGGGGGCAAGACAGAGGGGAGTCCAGGAGAAAGTTATGGCTCACTGAGGAAAGAACCTTGGGAGATGCGAGGAGGCAAGACAGAGGGGAATCCAGCAGAAATATATGGCATGGGGGGGGGGGGGAAAGAACCTTGGGAGATCGGAGGGGGCAAGACAGTGTAATCCAGTAGAAAGTTATGGCTCACTGGGGAAAGAACCTTGGGAGATGCGAGGAGGCAAGACAGAGGGGAATCCAGCAGAAATATATGGCATGGGGGGGGGGGGAAAGAACCTTGGGAGATCGGAGGGGGCAAGACAGAGGGGAATCCAGTAGAAAGTTATGGCTCACTGAGGAAAGAACCTTGGGAGATCTGAAGGGGCAAGGCAGAGGGAAATCCAGTAGAAAGATGCCATATGCTGAGGAAAGAACCTTGGGAGATCTGAAGGGGCAAGAGAGATGGGAGTCCAGGAGAAAGTTATGGCTCACTGAGGAAAGAACCTTGGGAGATGCGAGGAGGCAAGACAGAGGGGAATCCAGCAGAAATATATGGCATGGGGGGGGGGAAAGAACCTTGGGAGATCGGAGGGGGCAAGACAGTGTAATCCAGTAGAAAGTTATGGCTCACTGGGGAAAGAACCTTGGGAGATGCGAGGAGGCAAGACAGAGGGGAATCCAGCAGAAATATATGGCATGGGGGGGGGGGGGAAGAACCTTGGGAGATCGGAGGAGGCAAGACAGAGGGGAATCCAGTAGAAAGATGCCATATGCTGAGGAAAGAACCTTGGGAGATCTGAAGGGGCAAGACAGAGGGAAATCCAGTAGAAAGCTATCGCACACTGGGGAAACAAAGCTTGGGAGATAAGAGGGGGCAAGAGAGATGGGAATCCAGTAGAAAGTTATGGCTCACTGGGGAGAGAACCTTAGGAGATCGGAGTGGGCAAGACAGAGGGGAATCCAGTAGAAAATGGCACGCGGGGGGGGGGGAGAACCTTGGGAGATCGGAGGGGGCAAGACAGTGGAATCCAGTAGAAAGTTATGGCACACTGGGGAAAGAACCTTGGGATTTCAGAGGAGGGGAGACAGAGGGGAATCCAGTAGAAAGATGCCATATGCTGAGGAAAGAACCTTGGGAGATCGGAGGGGGCAAGACAGAGGGAAATCCAGTAGATAGTTATAGCACACTGGGGAAATAAAGCTTGGGAGATAAGAAGGGGCAAGACAGAGGGGAATCCAGTAGAAAATGGCACGCGGGGGGGGGGGGGAGAACCTTGGGAGATCGGAGGGGCAAGGCAGTAGGGAATCCAGTAGAAAGATGCCATATACTGAGCAAAGAACCTTGGGAGATCTGAGGGGGCAACACAGAGGGGAATCCAGTAGAAAGCTATCGCACGCTGGGGAATGAACCTTGGGAGATCGGGGGCGGGGGGGGGGGCAAGACAGAGGGGAATCCAGCAGAAATATATGGCATGCGGGGGGGGGGGTGAGAAAGAACCTTGGGAGAGCCAAGAGAGAGGGGAATCCAGTAGAAAGGTATGGCACTTGGTGGGGGGGAGAACCTTAGGAGATCGGAGGGAGCAAGACACAGGGGAATCCAGTAGAAAGATATGTCACGCGGGGGGGGGGGGAAGAACTTTGGGAGATCGGAGGGGCAAGGCAGAGGGAAATCCATTAGAAAGTTGTGGCACGCTGGGGAAACAAAGCTTGGGAGATAAGGGCGGGCAAGACAGAGGGGAATCCTGTAGAAAGTTGTGGCACACTGGGGAAATAACCTTGGGAGATGTGAGGAGGCAAGACAGAGGGGAGTCCAGTAGAAAATGGCAGGGGGGGGAGAACCTTGGGAGATCAGAGGGGGCAAGACAGAGGGAAATCCAGAAGAAAGCTATCGCACACTGGGGAAAGAACTTTGGGAGATCGGAGGGGGCAGGACAGAGGGAAATCCAGTAGAAAGCTATCGCACACTGGGGAAATAAAGCTTGGCAGATAAGAGGGGGCAAGAGAGATAGGAAACCAGTAGAAAGATATGGAATGCGTGGGGGGGGGGAGAACCTTGGGAGATGGGAGGGGCAAGACAGAGGGAAATACAGTAGAAAATGGCAAGCAGTTGGGGGGGGAAAGAACCTTGGGAGATCAGAGGGGGCAAGACAGAGGGAAATCCAGTAGAAAGCTATCCCACACTGGGGAAACAAAGCTTGGGACATGCCAGGAGGCAAGACAAAGGGGAATTCAGTAGAAAGATATGGCATGTGAGCGGTTGGGAGAACCTTGAGAGATCAGAGGAGGCAAGACAGACGGGAGTCCAGTAGAAGGTTATGGCTCACTGAGGAAAGAACCTTGGGAGATCGGAGGAGGCAAGACAGAGGGGAATCCAGTAGAAAGTTGCCACACGCTGAGAAAAGAACCTTGGGAGATCGGAGGGGCAAGACAGAGGGGAATCCAGTAGAAAGATATGGCACGCGGGGGGGGGGGGATAACCTTGGGAGATCAGAGGGGGCAAGAGAGATGGGAATCCAGTTCAAAATGGCATAGGGGTGGGGAGAACCTTGGGAGATCAGAGGGGGCAAGACAGAGGGGAATCCAGTAGAAAGCTTATGCACGCTGGGGAAAGAACCTTGGGAGATCGGAGGAGGCAAGAAAGAGGGGAATCCACTAGAAAGATGACATACGCTGAGGAAAGAACCTCGGGAGGTCGGAGGGGGAAAGACAGAAGGAAATCCAGTAGAAAGCTATCGCACACAGGGGAAACAAAGCTTGGGAGATAAGAGGGGGCAAGAGAGATGGGAATCCAGTAGAAAATGGCATGGGGGGGAAAGAAACTTGGGAGATCGGAGGGGCAAGACAGAGGGGAATCCAGTAGAAAGATATGGCTCACTGGGGAAATAACCTTGGGAGATAAGAGGGGGCAAGAGAGATGGGAATCCAGTAGAAAATGGCATGGGGGGGGGGGAAATAAAGCTTGGCAGATAAGAGGGGGTAAGACAGAGGGGAATCCAGTAGAAAATCGCACGCGGGGGGGGGGGGGGAAGAACCTTGGGAGATCGGAGGGGCAAGACAGAGGGGAATCCAGAAGAAAGATATGGCACGCTAAAGCACACAGGGGAAACAAAGCTTGGGAGATCAGAGGGGGCAAGAGAGATGGGAATCCAGTACAAAATGGCATAGGGGGGGGGGGAGAACCTTGGGAGATGCTAGGAGGCAATATACAGAGGGGAATCCAATAGAAACATGCCATAAGTGGAGGAAAGAGCCTCGGGAGATTGGAGGGGGCAAGACGGAGGGGAATCCAGTACAAAATGGCATAGTGGGGGGGGGAGAACCTTGGGAGATGCTAGGAGGCAATATACGGAGGGGAATCCAATAGAAACATGCCATAAGTGGAGGAAAGAGCCTCGGGAGATTGGAGGGGGCAAGACGGAGGGGAATCCAGTAGAAAGTTATTGCACACTGGGGAAAGAACCTTGGGATATCGGAGGAGGCAATACAGAGGGGAGTCCAGTAGAAAGATGCCATATGCTGAGGAAAGAACCTTGGGAGATCGGAGGGGGCAAGACAGAAGGGAATCCAGTAGAAAGATATGGCACGCGGGGGGGGTGGGGATAACCTTGGGAGATCAGAGGGGGCAAGAGAGATGGGAATCCAGTTCAAAATGGCATAGGGGGGGGGGGGAGAACCTTGGGAGATCTGAGGGGGCAAAACAGAGGGATATCCAGTAGAAAGATATGGCTCACTGGGGAAATAACCTTGGGAGATAAGAGGGGGCAAAAGAGATGGGAATCCAGTAGAAAATGGCATGGGGGGGGGGGGAAATAAAGCTTGGCAGATAAGAGGGGGTAAGACAGAGGGGAATCCAGTAGAAAATCGCACGCGGGGGGGGGGAAATCTTGGGAGATCGGAGGGGCAAGACAGAGGGGAATCCAGAAGAAAGATATGGCACGCGGTGGGGGGGGATAACCTTGGGAGATCAGAGGGGGCAAGAGAGATGGGAATCCTGTACAAAATGGCATGGGGGGGGGGGACAACCTTGGGAGATGCTAGGAGGCAAGACAGAGGGGAATCCAGTAGAAAGCTATCGCACTCTGGGGAAAGAACCTTGGGAGATCGGAGGGGGCAAGACAGAGGGGAATCCAGTAGAAAGCTATCGCACACAGGGGAAACAAAGCTTGGGAGATAAGAGGGGGCAAGAGAGATGGGAATCCAGTAGAAAATCGCACGCGGGGGGGGGGGGGAAGAACCTTGGGATATCGGAGGAGGCAAGACAGAGGGGAATCCAGTAGAAAGATGCCATATGCTGAGGAAAGAACCTTGGGAGATCGGAGGGGGCAAGACAGAGGGAAATCCAGTAGAAAGCTATAGCACACTGGGGACACAAAGCTTGGGAGATGCCAGGAGGCAAGACAGAGGGGAATCCAGTAGAAAGATATGGCACGCGGTGGGGGGGGGGGGGATAACCTTGGGAGATCAGAGGGGGCAAGAGAGATGGGAATCCAGTACAAAATGGCATAGGGGGGGGGGAGAACCTTGGGAGATGCTAGGAGGCAATATACGGAGGGGAATCCAATAGAAACATGCCATAAGCTGAGGAAAGAGCCTCGGGAGATTGGAGGGGGCAAGACGGAGGGGAATCCAGTAGAAAATGGCACGGGGGGGGGGGTAGAGAACCTTAGGAGATCGGAGGGGGCAAGACAGAGGGGAATCCAGTAGAAAGTTATGGCACACTGGGGAAAGAACCTTGGGATATCGGAGGAGGCAAGACAGCGGGGAATCCAGTAGAAAGCTATCGCACGCTGAGGAAAGAACCCTGGGAGATCGGAGGGAGCAAGACAGAGGGAAATCCAGTAGAAAGCTATCGCACACTGGGGAAATAAAGCTTGGCAGATAAGAGAGGGCAAGACAGAGGGGAATCCAGTAGAAAATGGCACGGGGGGGGGGGGGGGTAGAGAACCTTAGGAGATCGGAGGGGGCAAGACAGAGGGGAATCCAGTAGAAAGATATGGCACGTGGGGGGGGGGGATAACCTTGGGAGATCAGAGGGGGCAAGAGAGATGGGAATCCAGTACAAAATGGCATGGGGGGGGGGAGAGAACCTTGGGAGATGCTAGGAGGCAAGACAGAGGGGAATGCAATAGAAAGATATGGCACGTGGGGGGGGGGGATAACCTTGGGAGATCAGAGGGGGCAAGAGAGATGGGAATCCAGTACAAAATGGCATAGGGGGGGGGAGAACCTTGGGAGATGCTAGGAGGCAATATACGGAGGGGAATCCAATAGAAATATGCCATAAGCTGAGGAAAGAGCCTCGGGAGATTGGAGGGGGCAAGACGGAGGGGAATCCAGTAGAAAATGGCACGGGGGGGGGTAGAGAACCTTAGGAGATCGGAGGGGGCAAGACAGAGGGGAATCCAGTAGAAAGTTATGGCACACTGGGGAAAGAACCTTGGGATATCGGAGGGAGCAAGACAGAGGGAAATCCAGTAGAAAGCTATCGCACACTGGGGAAACAAAGCTTGGGAGATAAGAGGGGGCAAGACAGAGGGGAATCCAGTAGAAAATGGCACGTGGGGGGGGGGGTAGAGAACCTTAGGAGATCAGAGGGGGCAAGAGAGATGGGAATCCAGTTCAAAATGGCATAGGGGGGGGGAGAACCTTGGGAGATCAGAGGGGGCAAGACAGAGGGGAATCCAGTAGAAAATGGCACAGGGGGGGGGGTAGAGAACCTTAGGAGATCAGAGGGGGCAAGACAGAGGGGAATCCAGTAGAAAGTTATGGCACACTGGGGAAAGAACCTTGGGATATCGGAGGAGGCAAGACAGAGGGGAATCTAGTAGAAAGATGCCATATGCTGAGGAAAGAACCTTGGGAGATCGGAGGGGGCAAGACAGAGGGAAATCCAGTAGAAAGCTATCGCACGCTGGGGAAAGCACCTTGGGAGATCGGAGGGGGCAATACAGAGGGGAGTCCAGTAGAAAGTTATGGCTCACTGAGGAAAGAACCTTGGGAGATCGGAGGAGGCAAGACAGAGGGGAATCCAGTAGAAAGTTGCCACACGCTGAGAAAAGAACCTTGGGAGATCGGAGGGGGCAAGGCAGAGGGAAATACAGTAGAAAATGGCAAGCAGTTGGGGGGGGGAAAGAACCTTGGGAGATCTGAAGGGGCAAGACAGAGGGAAATCCAGTAGAAAGCTATCGCATACAGGGGAAACATAGCTTGGGAGATAAGAGGGGGCTAGAGAGATGGGAATCCAGTAGAAAATGGCATGGGGGGGGGAAAGAAACTTGGGAGATCGGAGGGGCAAGACAGAGGGGAATCCAGTAGAAAGCTATCGCACGCTGGGGAAATAACCTTGGGATATCAGAGGGGGCAAGACATAGGGAAATCCAGTAGAAAGCTATCCCACACTGGGGAAACAAAGCTTGGGACATGCCAGGAGGCAAGACAAAGGGGAATTCAGTAGAAAGATATGGCACGTGAGCGGTTGGGAGAACCTTGAGAGATCAGAGGAGGCAAGACAGATGGGAGTCCAGTAGAAGGTTATGGCTCACTGAGGAAAGAACCTTGGGAGATCGGAGGAGGCAAGACAGAGGGGAATCCAGTAGAAAGTTGCCACACGCTGAGAACAGAACCTTGGGAGATCGAAGGGGCAAGACAGAGGGGAATCCAGTAGAAAGATATGGCACGCGGGGGGGGGGGGGATAACCTTGGGAGATCAGAGGGGGCAAGAGAGATGGGAATCCAGTACAAAATGGCATGGGGGGGGGGGAGAACCTTGGGAGATGCTAGGAGGCAAGACAGAGGGGAATGCAATAGAAAGATATGGCACGCGGTGGGGGGGGGATAACCTTGGGAGATCAGAGGGGGCAAGAGAGATGGGAATCCAGTACAAAATGGCATAGGGGGGGGGGAGAACCTTGGGAGATGCTAGGAGGCAATATACGGAGGGGAATCCAATAGAAACATGCCATAAGCTGAGGAAAGAGCCTCGGGAGATTGGAGGGGGCAAGACGGAGGGGAATCCAGTAGAAAATGGCACGGGGGGGGGGGTAGAGAACCTTAGGAGATCGGAGCGGGCAAGACAGAGGGGAATCCAGTAGAAAGTTATGGCACACTGGGGAAAGAACCTTGGGATATCGGAGGGAGCAAGACAGAGGGAAATCCAGTAGAAAGCTATCGCACACTGGGGAAACAAAGCTTGGGAGATAAGAGGGGGCAAGACAGAGGGGAATCCAGTAGAAAATGGCACGGGGGGGGGATAGAGAACCTTAGGAGATCAGAGGGGGCAAGAGAGATGGGAATCCAGTTCAAAATGGCATAGGGGGGGGGGGAGAACCTTGGGAGATCAGAGGGGGCAAGACAGAGGGGAATCCAGTAGAAAATGGCACAGGGGGGGGGGTAGAGAACCTTAGGAGATCGGAGGGGGCAAGGCAGAGGGAAATACAGTAGAAAATGGCAAGCAGTTGGGGGGGGGAAAGAACCTTGGGAGATCTGAAGGGGCAAGACAGAGGGAAATCCAGTAGAAAGCTATCGCATACAGGGGAAACATAGCTTGGGAGATAAGAGGGGGCTAGAGAGATGGGAATCCAGTAGAAAATGGCATGGGGGGGGGGGGAAAGAAACTTGGGAGATCGGAGGGGCAAGACAGAGGGGAATCCAGTAGAAAGCTATCGCACGCTGGGGAAATAACCTTGGGATATCAGAGGGGGCAAGACAGAGGGAAATCCAGTAGAAAGCTATCCCACACTGGGGAAACAAAGCTTGGGACATGCCAGGAGGCAAGACAAAGGGGAATTCAGTAGAAAGATATGGCACGTGAGCGGTTGGGAGAACCTTGAGAGATCAGAGGAGGCAAGACAGACGGGAGTCCAGTAGAAGGTTATGGCTCACTGAGGAAAGAACCTTGGGAGATCGGAGGAGGCAAGACAGAGGGGAATCCAGTAGAAAGTTGCCACACGCTGAGAAAAGAACCTTGGGAGATCGAAGGGGCAAGACAGAGGGGAATCCAGTAGAAAGATATGGCACGCGGGGGGGGGGATAACCTTGGGAGATCAGAGGGGGCAAGACAGATGGGAATCCAGTACAAAATGGCATGGGGGGTGGGAGAACCTTGGGAGATGCTAGGAGGCAAGACAGAGGGGAATGCAATAGAAAGATATGGCACGCGGTGGGGGGGGGGATAACCTTGGGAGATCAGAGGGGGCAAGAGAGATGGGAATCCAGTACAAAATGGCATAGGGGGGGGGAGAACCTTGGGAGATGCTAGGAGGCAATATACGGAGGGGAATCCAATAGAAACATGCCATAAGCTGAGGAAAGAGCCTCAGGAGATTGGAGGGGGCAAGACGGAGGGGAATCCAGTAGAAAATGGCATAGGGGGGGGGGGTAGAGAACCTTAGGAGATCGGAGGGGGCAAGACAGAGGGGAATCCAGTAGAAAGTTATGGCACACTGGGGAAAGAACCTTGGGATATCGGAGGAGGCAAGACAGAGGGGAATCTAGTAGAAAGATGCCATATGCTGAGGAAAGAACCTTGGGAGATCGGAGGGGGCAAGACAGAGGGAAATCCAGTAGAAAGCTATCGCACACTGGGGACACAAATCTTGGGAGATGCCAGGAGGCAAAGACAGAGGGGAATCCAGTAGAAAGATATGGCACGCGGGGGGGGGGGGAAGAACCTTTGGAGATCGGAGGGGGCAAGACAGAGGGGAATCCAGTAGAAAGTTATGGCAGTCTGGGGAAACAAAGCTTGGGAGATAAGAGGGGGCAAGAGAGATGGGAAACCAGTAGAAAATGGCAAGGGGGGGGGGAAAGAACCTTGGGTGATCGGAGGGGCAAAACAGAGGGGAATCCAGTAGAAAGCTATCGCACGCTGGGGAAAGGACCTTGGGAGATCGGAGGGGGCAATACAGAGGGGAGTCCAGTAGAAAGTTATGGCTCACTGAGGAAAGAACCTTGGGAGATCGGAGGAGGCAAGACAGAGGGGAATCCAGTAGAAAGTTGCCACACGCTGAGAAAAGAACCTTGGGAGATCGGAGGGGGCAAGGCAGAGGGAAATACAGTAGAAAATGGCAAGCAGTTGGGGGGGGAAAGTACCTTGGGAGATCTGAAGGGGCAAGACAGAGGGTAATCCATTAGAAAGTTGCTACACGCTGGGGAAAGAAACTTGGGAGATCGGAGGGGCAAGACAGAAGGGAATCCAGTAGAAAGATATGGCACGCGGGGGGGGGGGGATAACCTTGGGAGATCAGAGGGGGCAAGAGAGATGGGAATCCAGTACAAAATGGCATGGGGGGGGGGGGAGAACCTTGGGAGATGCTAGGAGGCAAGAGGGGAATCCAATAGAAACATTGCATATGCTGAGGAAAGAACCTTGGGAGATCGGAGGGGGCAAGACAGAGGGAAATCCAGTAGAAAGCTATAGCACACTGGGGACACAAAGCTTGGGAGATGCCAGGAGGCAAGACAGAGGGGAATCCAGTAGAAAGATATGGCACGCGGGGGGGGGGGGAGGGGGGGAAGAACCTTTGGAGATCGGAGGGGGCAAGACAGAGGGGAATCCTGTAGAAAGATATGGCACGCGGGGGGAGGGGGGGGAAGAACCTTTGGAGATCGGAGGGGGCAAGACAGAGGGGAATCCAGTAGAAAGTTATGGCAGTCTGGGGAAACAAAGCTTGGGAGATAAGAGGGGGCAAGAGAGATGGGAAACCAGTAGAAAATGGCAAGGGGGGGGAAAAGAACCTTGGGTGATCGGAGGAGGCAAGACAGAGGGGAATCCAGTAGAAAGTTGCCACACGCTGAGAAAAGAACCTTGGGAGATCGGAGGGGGCAATACAGAGGGGAGTCCAGTAGAAAGTTATGGCTCACTGAGGAAAGAACCTTGAGAGATCGGAGGAGGCAAGACAGAGGGGAATCCAGTAGAAAGTTGCCACACGCTGAGAAAAGAACCTTGGGAGATCGGAGGGGCAAGACAGAAGGGAATCCAGTAGAAAGATATGGCACGCGGGGGGGGGGGATAACCTTGGGAGATCAGAGGGGGCAAGAGAGATGGGAATCCAGTACAAAATGGCGTAGAGGGGGGGAGAACCTTTGGAGATGCTAGGAGGCAAGACGGAGGGGAATCCAATAGAAACATGCAATAAGCTGAGGAAAGAACCTCGGGAGATCAGAGGGGGCAAGACAGAGGGGAATCCAGTAGAAAGATATGGCACGGGGGGGGGGGTGGAAGAACCTTGGGAGATCGGAGTGGGCAAGACAGAGGGGAATCCAGTAGAAAGCTATCGCACACTGGGGAAATAAAGCTTGGCAGATAAGAGAGGGCAAGACAGAGGGGAATCCAGTAGAAAATGGCACTGGGGGGGGTAGAGAACCTTAGGAGATCGGAGGGGGCAAGACAGAGGGTAATCCAGTAGAAAGTTATTGCACACTGGGGAAAGAACCTTGGGATATCGGAGGAGGCAATACAGAGGGGAGTCCGGTAGAAAGATGCCATATGCTGAGGAAAGAACCTTGGGAGATCGGAGGGGGCAAGACAGAGGGGAATCCAGTAGAAAGATATGGCAGGGGGGGTGGGGGTGGAAGAACCTTGGGAGATCGGAGGGGGCAATACAGAGGGGAGTCCAGTAGAAAGTTATGGCTCACTGGGGAAAAAACCTTGGGAGATCGGAGTAGGCAAGACAGAGGGAAATCCAGTAGAAAGTTATGGCACACTGGGGAAAGAACCTTGGGATATCGGAGGAGGCAAGACAGAGGGGAATCTAGTGGAAAGATGCCATATGCTGAGGAAAGAACCTTGGGAGATCGGAGTGGCAAGACAGAGGGGAGTCCGGTAGAAAGATGCCATATGCTGAGGAAAGAACCTTGGGAGATCGGAGGGGGTAAGACAGAGGGAAATCCAGTAGAAAGATGTTATATGCTGAGGAAAGAACCTTGGGAGATCGGAGGGGACAAGACAGAGGGAAATCCAGTAGAAAGCTATCCCACACTGGGGAAACAAACCTTGGGACATGCCAGGAGGCAAGACAGAGTGGAATCCAGTAGAAAGATGCCATATGCTGAGGAAAGAACCTTGGGAGATCGGAGGGGGCAAGACAGAGGGAAATCCAGTAGAAAGTTATGGCACACTGGGGAAAGAACCTTGGGATATCGGAGGAGGCAAGACAGAGGGGAATCTAGTGGAAAGATGCCATATGCTGAGGAAAGAACCTTGGGAGATCGGAGGGGGCAAGACAGAGGGGAATCCAGTAGAAAGATGCCATATGCTGAGGAAAGAACCTTGGGAGATCGGAGGGGACAAGACAGAGGGAAATCCAGTAGAAAGCTATTGCACACTGGGGACACAAAGCTTGGGAGATGCCAGGAGGCAAGACAGAGGGGAATCCAGTAGAATGATATGGCACGCGGGGGGTGGGGGTGGGGGTGGAAGAACCTTGGGAGATCGGAGGGGGCAATACAGAGGGGAGTCCAGTAGAAAGTTATGGCTCACTGGGGAAAAAACCTTGGGAGATCGGAGGGGGCAAGACAGAGGGGAATCCAGTAGAAAGATGTCATATGCTGAGGAAAGAACCTTGGGAGATCGGAGGGGGCAAGACAGAGGGAAATCCAGTAGAAAGCTATCCCACACTGGGGAAACAAAGCTTGGGACATGCCAGGAGGCAAGACAGAGGGGAATTCAGTAGAAAGATATGGCACGTGGGGGGTTGGGAGAACCTTGGGAGATGCTTGGAGGCAAGAGGGGAATCCAATAGAAACATTGCATAAGCTGAGGAAAGAACCTCGGGAGATCAGAGGGGGCAAGACAGAGGGGAATCCATTAGAAAGATATGGCACGGGGGGGGGGGGGTGGTGGTGGAAGAACCTTGGGAGATCGGAGGGGGCAATACAGAGGGGAGTCCAGTAGAAAGTTATGGCTCACTGGGGAAAAAACCTTGGGAGATCGGAGGAGGCAAGACAGAGGGGAATCCAGTAGAAAGCTATCGCACACTGGGGAAATAAAGCTTGGCAGATAAGAGAGGGCAAGACAGAGGGGAATCCAGTAGAAAATGGCACGGGGGGGGGGGTAGAGAACCTTAGGAGATCGGAGGGGGCAAGACAGAAGGGAATCCAGTAGAAAGTTATTGCACACTGGGGAAAGAACCTTGGGATATCGGAGGAGGCAAGACAGAGGGAAATCCAGTAGAAAGCTATCGCACACTGGGGACACAAAGCTTGGGAGATGCCAGGAGGCAAGACAGAGGGGAATCCAGTAGAAAGATATGGCACGCGGGGGGAGGGGAGAAGAACCTTTGGAGATCGGAGGGGGCAAGACAGAGGGGAATCCAGTAGAAAATGGCACGGGGGGGGGGTAGAGAACCTTAGGAGATCGGAGGGGGCAAGACAGAGGGGAATCCAGTAGAAAGTTATGGCACACTGGGGAAAGAACCTTGGGATATCGGAGGAGGCAAGACAGAGGGGAATCTAGTGGAAAGATGCCATATGCTGAGGAAAGAACCTTGGGAGATCGGAGGGGGCAAGACAGAGGGGAATCCAGTAGAAAGATGCCATATGCTGAGGAAAGAACCTTGGGAGATCGGAGGGGGCAAGACAG
Organism: Natrix helvetica; assembly: GCF_964273705.1. Classification (NCBI taxonomy): domain Eukaryota; kingdom Metazoa; phylum Chordata; class Lepidosauria; order Squamata; family Natricidae; genus Natrix; species Natrix helvetica. Next base: position 57,740,224 of record NC_138555.1, on the reverse strand, counting down.
AGGGAAATCCAGTAGAAAGCTATCGCACACTGGGGACACAAAGCTTGGGAGATGCCAGGAGGCAAGACAGAGGGGAATCCAGTAGAAAGATATGGCACGCGGGGGGAGGGGGGGAAGAACCTTTGGAGATCAGAGGGGGCAAGACAGAGGGGAATCCAGTAGAAAGTTATGGCACACTGGGGAAACAAAGCTTGGGAGATAAGAGGGGGCAAGAGAGATTGGAAACCAGTAGAAAATGGCAAGGGGGGGGGAAAGAACCTTGGGTGATCGGAGGGGCAAAACAGAGGGGAATCCAGTAGAAAGCTATCGCACGCTGGGGAAAGCACCTTGGGAGATCGGAGGGGGCAATACAGAGGGGAGTCCAGTAGAAAGTTATGGCTCACTGAGGAAAGAACCTTGGGAGATCGGAGGAGGCAAGACAGAGGGGAATCCAGTAGAAAGTTGCCACACGCTGAGAAAAGAACCTTGGGAGATCGGAGGGGGCAAGGCAGAGGGAAATACAGTAGAAAATGGCAAGCAGTTGGGGGGGGTGAGAAAGAACCTTGGGAGATCTGAAGGGGCAAGACAGAGGGAAATCCAGTAGAAAGCTATCGCATACAGGGGAAACATAGCTTGGGAGATAAGAGGGGGCTAGAGAGATGGGAATCCAGTAGAAAATGGCATGGGGGGGGGAAAGAAACTTGGGAGATCGGAGGGGCAAGACAGAGGGGAATCCAGTAGAAAGCTATCGCACGCTGGGGAAATAACCTTGGGATATCAGAGGGGGCAAGACAGAGGGAAATCCAGTAGAAAGCTATCCCACACTGGGGAAACAAAGCTTGGGACATGCCAGGAGGCAAGACAAAGGGGAATTCAGTAGAAAGATATGGCACGTGAGCGGTTGGGAGAACCTTGAGAGATCAGAGGAGGCAAGACAGACGGGAGTCCAGTAGAAGGTTATGGCTCACTGAGAAAAGAACCTTGGGAGATCGAAGGGGCAAGACAGAGGGGAATCCAGTAGAAAGATATGGCACGCGGGGGGGGGGGGATAACCTTGGGAGATCAGAGGGGGCAAGAGAGATGGGAATCCAGTTCAAAATGGCATAGGGGTGGGGAGAACCTTGGGAGATCAGAGGGGGCAAGACAGAGGGGAATCCAGTAGAAAGCTTATGCACGCTGGGGAAAGAACCTTGGGAGATCGGAGGAGGCAAGAAAGAGGGGAATCCAGTAGAAAGTTGCCACACGCTGAGAAAAGAACCTTGGGAGATCGAAGGGGCAAGACAGAGGGGAATCCAGTAGAAAGCTATCGCACGCTGGGGAAACAAAGCTTGGGAGATAAGAGGGGGCAAGAGAGATGGGAATCCAGTAGAAAATGGCATGGGGGGGCGAAATAAAGCTTGGCAGATAAGAGGGGGTAAGACAGAGGGGAATCCAGTAGAAAATCACACGCGGGGGGGGGGGGAAGAACCTTGGGAGATCGGAGGGTCAAGTCAGAGGGGAATCCAGTAGAAAGCTTATGCACGCTGGGGAAAGAACCTTGGGAGATCGGAGTAGGCAAGAAAGAGGGGAATCCAGTAGAAAGTTGGCACACGCTGAGAAAAGAACCTTGGGAGATCGAAGGGGCAAGACAGAGGGGAATCCAGTAGAAAGATATGGCACCCGGGGGGGGGGGGATAACCTTGGGAGATCAGAGGGGGCAATAGAGATGGGAATCCAGTTCAAAATGGCATAGGGGTGGGGAGAACCTTGGGAGATCAGAGGGGGCAAGACAGAGGGGAATCCAGAAGAAAGATATGGCACGCGGTGGGGGGGGATAACCTTGGGAGATCAGAGGGGGCAAGAGAGATGGGAATCCAGTACAAAATGGCATGGGGGGGGGGGGAGAACCTTGGGAGATGCTAAGAGGCAAGACAGAGGGGAATGCAATAGAAACATGCCATAAGCTGAGGAAAGAACCTTGGGAGATCGGAGGGGGCAAGACAGAGGGGAATCCAGTAGAAAGCTATCGCACTCTGGGGAAAGAACCTTGGGAGATCGGAGGGGGCAAGAAAGAGGGAAATCCAGTAGAAAGCTATCGCACACAGGGGAAACAAAGCTTGGGAGATAAGAGGGGGCAAGAGAGATGGGAATCCAGTAGAAAATCGCACGCGGGGGGGGGGGGCGGGAAGAACCTTGGGAGATCGGAGGGGCAAGACAGAGGGGAATCCAGTAGAAAGATATGGCACGCGGTGGGGGGGGGGGATAACCTTGGGAGATCAGAGGGCGCAAGAGAGATGGGAATCCAGTACAAAATGGCATAGGGGGGGGGGGAGAACCTTGGGAGATGCTAGGAGGCAATATACGGAGGGGAATCCAATAGAAACATGCCATAAGCTGAGGAAAGAGCCTCGGGAGATTGGAGGGGGCAAGACGGAGGGGAATCCAGTAGAAAATGGCACGGGGGGGGGGGTAGAGAACCTTAGGAGATCGGAGGAGGCAAGACAGCGGGGAATCCAGTAGAAAGCTATCGCACGCTGAGGAAAGAACCCTGGGAGATCGGAGGGGGCAAGACAGAGGGAAATCCAGTAGAAAGCTATCGCACACTGGGGAAATAAAGCTTGGCAGATAAGAGGGGGTAAGACAGAGGGGAATCCAGTAGAAAGATATGGCACGCGGGGGTGGGGGTGGGGATAACCTTGGGAGATCAGAGGGTGCAAGAGAGATGGGAATCCAATTCAAAATGGCATAGGGGGGGGGAGAACCTTGGGAGATCAGAGGGGGCAAGACAGAGAGGAATCCAGTAGAAAATGGCAGGGGGGGGGGTAGAGAACCTTAGGAGATCGGAGGGGGCAAGACAGAGAGGAATCCAGTGGAAAGATATGGCACGTGGGGGGGGGGAAGAACCTTGGGAGATCAGAGGGGGCAAGAGAGATGGGAATCCAGTACAAAATGGCATGAGGGGGGGGAGAACCTTGGGAGATGCTAGGAGGCAAGACAGAGGGGAATGCAATAGAAACATGCCATAAGCTGAGGAAAGAACCTTGGGAGATCGGAGGGGGCAAGACAGAGGGGAATCCAGTAGAAAGCTATCGCACCTCTGGGGAAAGAACCTTGGGAGATCGGAGGGGGCAAGAAAGAGGGAAATCCAAATCCAGTAGAAAGCTATCGCACACAGGGGAAACAAAGCTTGGGAGATAAGAGGGGGCAAGAGAGATGGGAATCCAGTAGAAAATCGCACGCGGGGGGGGGGGAAGAACCTTGGGAGATCGGAGGGGCAAGACAGAGGGGAATCCAGTAGAAAGATATGGCACGCGGTGGGGGGGGGGATAACCTTGGGAGATCAGAGGGGGCAAGAGAGATGGGAATCCAGTACAAAATGGCATAGCGGGGGGGGGAGAACCTTGGGAGATGCTAGGAGGCAATATACGGAGGGGAATCCAATAGAAACATGCCATAAGCTGAGGAAAGAGCCTCGGGAGATTGGAGGGGGCAAGACGGAGGGGAATCCAGTAGAAAATGGCACGGGGGGGCGGGGGTAGAGAACCTTAGGAGATCGGAGGAGGCAAGACAGCGGGGAATCCAGTAGAAAGCTATCGCACGCTGAGGAAAGAACCCTGGGAGATCGGAGGGGGCAAGACAGAGGGAAATCCAGTAGAAAGCTATCGCACACTGGGGAAATAAAGCTTGGCAGATAAGAGGGCGTAAGACAGAGGGGAATCCAGTAGAAAGATATGGCACGCGGGGGTGGGGGTGGGGATAACCTTGGGAGATCAGAGGGGGCAAGAGAGATGGGAATCCAGTTCAAAATGGCATAGGGGGGGGAGAACCTTGGGAGATCTGAGGGGGTAAGACAGAGGGAAATACAGTAGAAAATGGCAAGCAGTTGAGGGGGAAAGAACCTTGGGAGATCTGAAGGGGCAAGACAGAGGGGAACCCACTAGAAAGATGCCATATACGCTGAGGAAAGAACCCTGGGAGATCGGAGGGTCAAGACAGAGGGGAATCCAGTAGAAAGCTTATGCACGCTGGGGAAAGAACCTTGGGAGATCGGAGTAGGCAAGAAAGAGGGGAATCCAGTAGAAAGTTGCCACACGCTGAGAAAAGAACCTTGGGAGATCGAAGGGGCAAGACAGAGGGGAATCCAGTAGAAAGATATGGCACGCGGGGGGGGGATAACCTTGGGAGATCAGAGGGGGCAATAGAGATGGGAATCCAGTTCAAAATGGCATAGGGGTGGGGAGAACCTTGGGAGATCAGAGGGGGCAAGACAGAGGGGAATCCAGTAGAAAGCTTATGCACGCTGGGGAAAGAACCTTGGGAGATCGGAGGGTCAAGACAGAGGGGAATCCAGAAGAAAGATATGGCACGCGGTGGGGGGGGATAACCTTGGGAGATCAGAGGGGGCAAGAGAGATGGGAATCCAGTACAAAATGGCATGGGGGGGGGGAGAACCTTGGGAGATGCTAAGAGGCAAGACAGAGGGAATGCAATAGAAACATGCCATAAGCTGAGGAAAGAACCTTGGGAGATCGGAGGGGGCAAGACAGAGGGGAATCCAGTAGAAAGCTATCGCACTCTGGGGAAAGAACCTTGGGAGATCGGAGGGGGCAAGAAAGAGGGAAATCCAGTAGAAAGCTATCGCACACAGGGGAAACAAAGCTTGGGAGATAAGAGGGGGCAAGAGAGATGGGAATCCAGTAGAAAATCGCACGCGGGGGGGGGGGCGGGAAGAACCTTGGGAGATCGAAGGGGCAAGACAGAGGGGAATCCAGTAGAAAGATATGGCACGCGGGGGGGGGGATAACCTTGGGAGATCAGAGGGGGCAATAGAGATGGGAATCCAGTTCAAAATGGCATAGGGGTGGGGGAGAACCTTGGGAGATCAGAGGGGGCAAGACAGAGGGGAATCCAGTAGAAAGCTTATGCACGCTGGGGAAAGAACCTTGGGAGATCGGAGGGTCAAGACAGAGGGGAATCCAGAAGAAAGATATGGCACGCGGTGGGGGGGATAACCTTGGGAGATCAGAGGGGGCAAGAGAGATGGGAATCCAGTACAAAATGGCATGGGGGGGGGGAGAACCTTGGGAGATGCTAAGAGGCAAGACAGAGGGGAATGCAATAGAAACATGCCATAAGCTGAGGAAAGAACCTTGGGAGATCGGAGGGGGCAAGACAGAGGGGAATCCAGTAGAAAGCTATCGCACTCTGGGGAAAGAACCTTGGGAGATCGGAGGGGGCAAGAAAGAGGGAAATCCAGTAGAAAGCTATCGCACACAGGGGAAACAAAGCTTGGAGATAAGAGGGGGCAAGAGAGATGGGAATCCAGTAGAAAATCGCACGCGGGGGGGGGGGGCGGGAAGAACCTTGGGAGATCGGAGGGGCAAGACAGAGGGAATCCAGTATAAAGATATGGCACGCGGTGGGGGGGGGGATAACCTTGGGAGATCAGAGGGCGCAAGAGAGATGGGAATCCAGTACAAAATGGCATAGGGGGGGGGGGAGAACCTTGGGAGATGCTAGGAGGCAATATACGGAGGGGAATCCAATAGAAACATGCCATAAGCTGAGGAAAGAGCCTCGGGAGATTGGAGGGGGCAAGACGGAGGGGAATCCAGTAGAAAATGGCACGGGGGGGGGGGGTAGAGAACCTTAGGAGATCGGAGGAGGCAAGACAGCGGGGAATCCAGTAGAAAGCTATCGCACGCTGAGGAAAGAACCCTGGGAGATCGGAGGGGGCAAGACAGAGGGAAATCCAGTAGAAAGCTATCGCACACTGGGGAAATAAAGCTTGGCAGATAAGAGGGGGTAAGACAGAGGGGAATCCAGTAGAAAGATATGGCACGCGGGGGTGGGGGTGGGGATAACCTTGGGAGATCAGAGGGGGCAAGAGAGATGGGAATCCAATTCAAAATGGCATAGGGGGGGGGGGAGAACCTTGGGAGATCAGAGGGGGCAAGACAGAGAGGAATCCAGTAGAAAATGGCACGGGGGGGGGGGGTAGAGAACCTTAGGAGATCGGAGGGGGCAAGACAGAGAGGAATCCAGTGGAAAGATATGGCACGTGGGGGGGGGGGGAAGAACCTTGGGAGATCAGAGGGGGCAAGAGAGATGGGAATCCAGTACAAAATGGCATGGGGGGGGGGGGGAGAACCTTGGGAGATGCTAGGAGGCAAGACAGAGGGGAATGCAATAGAAACATGCCATAAGCTGAGGAAAGAACCTTGGGAGATCGGAGGGGGCAAGACAGAGGGGAATCCAGTAGAAAGCTATCGCACTCTGGGGAAAGAACCTTGGGAGATCGGAGGGGGCAAGAAAGAGGGAAATCCAGTAGAAAGCTATCGCACACAGGGGAAACAAAGCTTGGGAGATAAGAGGGGGCAAGAGAGATGGGAATCCAGTAGAAAATCGCACGCGGGGGGGGGGGGGGGAAGAACCTTGGGAGATCGGAGGGGCAAGACAGAGGGGAATCCAGTAGAAAGATATGGCACGCGGTGGGGGGGGGGATAACCTTGGGAGATCAGAGGGGGCAAGAGAGATGGGAATCCAGTACAAAATGGCATAGCGGGGGGGAGAACCTTGGGAGATGCTAGGAGGCAATATACGGAGGGGAATCCAATAGAAACATGCCATAAGCTGAGGAAAGAGCCTCGGGAGATTGGAGGGGGCAAGACGGAGGGGAATCCAGTAGAAAATGGCACGGGGGGGGGGGGGTAGAGAACCTTAGGAGATCGGAGGAGGCAAGACAGCGGGGAATCCAGTAGAAAGCTATCGCACGCTGAGGAAAGAACCCTGGGAGATCGGAGGGGGCAAGACAGAGGGAAATCCAGTAGAAAGCTATCGCACACTGGGGAAATAAAGCTTGGCAGATAAGAGGGGGTAAGACAGAGGGGAATCCAGTAGAAAGATATGGCACGCGGGGGTGGGGGTGGGGATAACCTTGGGAGATCAGAGGGGGCAAGAGAGATGGGAATCCAGTTCAAAATGGCATAGGGGGGGGGAGAACCTTGGGAGATCTGAGGGGGTAAGACAGAGGGAAATACAGTAGAAAATGGCAAGCAGTTGAGGGGGAAAGAACCTTGGGAGATCTGAAGGGGCAAGACAGAGGGGAACCCACTAGAAAGATGCCATATACGCTGAGGAAAGAACCCTGGGAGATCGGAGGGGGCAAGACAGAGGGAAATCCAGTAGAAAGCTATCGCACACTGGGGAAATAAAGCTTGGCAGATAAGAGGGGGTAAGACAGAGGGGAATCCAGTAGAAAGATATGGCACGCGGTGGGGGGGGGGATAACCTTGGGAGATCAGAGGGCGCAAGAGAGATGGGAATCCAGTACAAAATGGCATAGGGGGGGGGGAGAACCTTGGGAGATGCTAGGAGGCAATATACGGAGGGGAATCCAATAGAAACATGCCATAAGCTGAGGAAAGAGCCTCGGGAGATTGGAGGGGGCAAGACGGAGGGGAATCCAGTAGAAAATGGCACGCGGGGGGGGGGGGGTTAATACCTTGGGAGATCGGAGGGGCAAGACAGAGGGGAGTCCAGTAGAAAGTTATGGCTCACTGGGGAAAAAACCTTGGGAGATCGGAGGAGGGAAGACAGAGGGGAATCCAGTAGAAAGATGCCATATGCTGAGGAAAGAACCTTGGAAGATCGGAGGGGGCAAGACAGAGGGGAATCCAGTAGAAAGCTATCCCACACTGGGGAAACAAAGCTTGGGAGATAAGAGGGGGCAATACAGAGGGGAGTCCAGTAGAAAGTTACGGCTCACTGGGGAAAGAACGTTGGGAGATCGGAGGACGCAAGACAGAGGGGAATCCAGTAGAAAGTTATTGCACACTGGGGAAAGAACCTTGGGATATCGGAGGAGGCAAGACAGAGGGGAATCCAGTAGAAAGATGCCATATGCTGAGGAAAGAACCTTGGGAGATCGGAGGGGGCAAGACAGAGGGGAATCCAGTAGAAAGATATGGCACACTGGGGAAAGAACCTTGGGAGATCGGAGGAGGCAAGACAGACGGGAATCCAGTAGAAAGCTATAGCACACTGGGGAAACAAAGCTTGGGAGATAAGAGGGGGCAAGAGAGATGGGAAACCAGTAGAAAATGGCAGGGGGGGGGGAAAGAACCTTGGGAGATCGGAGGGGCAAGACAGAGGGGAATCCAGTAGAAAGCTATCACACGCTGGGGAAAGAACCTTGGGAGGTCGGAGGGGGCAATACAGATGGGAGTCCAGTAGAAAGTTATGGCTCACTGAGAAAAGAACCTTGGGAGATCGGAGGGGGCAAGACAGAGGGAAATCCAGTAGAAAGCTATCGCGCACTGGGGAAATAAAGCTTGGCAGATAATAGGGGGTAAGACAGAGGGGAATCCAGTAGAAAATGGCACGGGGGGGGGGGGGAGGGGGAAGAACCTTGGGACATCGGAGGGGCAAGGCAGAGGGGAGTCCAGTAGAAAGATATGGCACGGGGGGGGGGATAACCTTGGGAGATCAGAGGGGGCAAGAGAGATGGGAATCCAGTACAAAATGGCATAGTGGGGGGGAGAACCTTTGGAGATGCTAGGAGGCAAGACGGAGGGGAATCCAATAGAAACACGCAATAAGCTGAGGAAAGAACCTCGGGAGATCAGAGGGGGCAAGACAGAGGGGAATCCAGTAGAAAGATATGGCACGGGGGGGGGGGGGAAGAACCTTGGGAGATCGGAGGAGGCAAGACAGAGGGGAATCCAGTAGAAAGCTATCGCACACTGGGGAAATAAAGCTTGGCAGATAAGAGAGGGCAATACAGAGGGGAATCCAGTAGAAAATGGCACGGGGGGGGGGGGGTAGAGAACCTTAGGAGATCGGAGGGGGCAAGACAGAGGGGAATCCAGTAGAAAGTTATTGCACACTGGGGAAAGAACCTTGGGATATCGGAGCAGGCAATACAGAGGGGAGTCCAGTAGAAAGATGCCATATGCTGAGGAAAGAACCTTGGGAGATCGGAGGGGGCAAGACAGAGGGGAATCCAGTAGAAAGATATGGCGGGGGGGTGGGTGGTGGTGGAAGAACCTTGGGAGATCGGAGGGGGCAATACAGACGGAAATCCAGTAGAAAGCTATCCCACACTGGGGAAACAAAGCTTGGGACATGCCAGGAGGCAAGACAGAGGGGAATCCAGTAGAAAGATGCCATATGCTGAGGAAAGAACCTTGGGAGATCGGAGGGGGCAAGACAGAGGGGAATCCAGTAGAAAGATATGGCAGGGGTGGGGTGGGGGTGGAAGAACCTTGGGAGATCGGAGGGGGCAATACAGAGGGGAGTCCAGTAGAAAGTTATGGCTCACTGGGGAAAAAACCTTGGGAGATCGGAGTAGGCAAGACAGAGGGGAATCCAGTAGAAAGATTCCATATGCAGAGGAAAGAACCTTGGGAGATCGGAGGGGGCAAGACAGAGGGGAATCCAGTAGAAAGATGTCATATGCTGAGGAAAGAACCTTGAGAGATAGGAGGGGGCAAGACAGAGGGAAATCCAGTAGAAAGCTATCCCACACTGGGGAAACAAAGCTTGGGACATGCCAGGAGGCAAGACAGAGGGGAATTCAGTAGAAAGATATGGCACGTGAGGGGTTGGGAGAACCTTGGGAGATCAGAGGGGGCAAGACATAGGGGAATCCAGTAGAAAGATAGGGCACGCGGTGGGGGGGGATAACCTTGGGAGATCAGAGGGGGCAAGAGAGATGGGAATCCAGTACAAAATGGCATAGGGGGGGGGAGAACCTTGGGAGATGCTTGGAGGCAAGACAGAGGGGAATCCAATAGAAACATGCCATAAGCTGAGGAAAGAACCTCGGGAGATCGGAGGGGGCAAGACAGAGGGGAATCCAGTAGAAAGATATGTCATGTGGGGGGTTGAGAGAACCTTGGGAGATCAGAGTGGGCAAGACAGAGGGAAATCCAGTAGAAAGCTATCGCACACTGGGGAAACAAAGCTTGGGACATGTCAGGAGGCAAGACAGAGGGGAATTCAGTAGAAAGATATGGCACGTGGAGGGTTGGGAGAACCTTGAGAGATCAGAGGAGGCAAGACAGACGGGAATCCAGTAGAAAGCTATCGCACACTGGGGAAATAATGCTTGGCAGATAAGAGAGGGCGAGACAGAGGGGAATCCAGTAGAAAATGGCACGGGGGGGGGGGGGGAAGAACCTTGGGAGATCGGAGGGGCAAGACAGAGCGGAATCCAGTAGAAAGGTATGGCACGCGGGGGGGGGGGGGGATAACCTTGGGAGATCAGAGGGGGCAAGAGAGAGGGGAATCCAGTACAAAATGGCATGGGGGGGGGGGAGAACCTTGGGAGATGCTTGGAGGCAAGAGGGGAATCCAATAGAAACATTGCATAAGCTGAGGAAAGAACCTCGGGAGATCAGAGGGGGCAAGACAGAGGGGAATCCATTAGAAAGATATGGCACGGGGGTGGTGGTGGTGGAAGAACCTTGGGAGATCGGAGGGGGCAATACAGAGGGGAGTCCAGTAGAAAGTTATGGCTCACTGGGGAAAAAACCTTGGGAGATCGGAGGAGGCAAGACAGAGGGGAATCCAGTAGAAAGCTATCGCACACTGGGGAAATAAAGCTTGGCAGATAAGAGAGGGCAAGACAGAGGGGAATCCAGTAGAAAATGGCACGGGGGGGGGGTAGAGAACCTTAGGAGATCGGAGGGGGCAAGACAGAGGGGAATCCAGTAGAAAGTTATTGCACACTGGGGAAAGAACCTTGGGATATCGGAGGAGGCAAGACAGAGGCGAATCCAGTAGAAAGTTATTGCACACTGGGGAAAGAACCTTGGGATATCGGAGGAGGCAAGACAGAGGGGAATCCAGTAGAAAGATGCCATATGCTGAGGAAAGAACCTTGGGAGATCGGAGGGGGCAAGACAGAGGGAAATCCAGTAGAAAGCTATAGCACACTGGGGACACAAAGCTTGGGAGATGCCAGGAGGCAAGACAGAGGGGAATCCAGTAGAATGATATGGCACGCGGGGGGGGGGAGGGGGGGAAGAACCTTTGGAGATCGGAGGGGGCAAGACAGAGGGGAATCCTGTAGAAAGATATGGCACGCGGGGGGAGGGGGGGGAAGAACCTTTGGAGATCGGAGGGGGCAAGACAGAGGGGAATCCAGTAGAAAGTTATGGCAGTCTGGGGAAACAAAGCTTCGGAGATAAGAGGGGGCAAGAGAGATGGGAAACCAGTAGAAAATGGCAAGAGGGGGGGAAAGAACCTTGGGTGATCGGAGGGGCAAGACAGAGGGGAATCCAGTAGAAAGCTATCGCACGCTGGGGAAAGAACCTTGGGAGATCGGCGGGGGCAATACAGAGGGGAGTCCAGTAGAAAGTTATGGCTCACTGAGGAAAGAACCTTGGGAGATCGGAGGAGGCAAGACAGAGGGGAATCCAGTAGAAAGTTGCCACACGCTGAGAAAAGAACCTTGGGAGATCGGAGGGGCAAGACAGAAGGGAATCCAGTAGAAAGCTATCCCACACTGGGGAAACAAAGCTTGGGACATGCCAGGAGGCAAGACAAAGGGGAATTCAGTAGAAAGATATGGCACGTGAGCGGTTGGGAGAACCTTGAGAGATCAGAGGAGGCAAGACAGACGGGAGTCCAGTAGAAGGTTATGGCTCACTGAGAAAAGAACCTTGGGAGATCGAAGGGGCAAGACAGAGGGGAATCCAGTAGAAAGATATGGCACGCGGGCGGGGGGGATAACCTTGGGAGATCAGAGGGGGTAAGAGAGATGGGAATCCAGTTCAAAATGGCATAGGGGTGGGGAGAACCTTGGGAGATCAGAGGGGGCAAGACAGAGGGGAATCCAGTAGAAAGCTTATGCACGCTGGGGAAAGAACCTTGGGAGATCGGAGGAGGCAAGAAAGAGGGGAATCCAGTAGAAAGTTGCCACACGCTGAGAAAAGAACCTTGGGAGATCGAAGGGGCAAGACAGAGGGGAATCCAGTAGAAAGATATGGCACGCGGGGGGGGGGATAACCTTGGGAGATCAGAGGGGGCAATAGAGATGGGAATCCAGTTCAAAATGGCATAGGGGTGGGGAGAACCTTAGGAGATCAGAGGGGGCAAGACAGAGGGGAATCCAGTAGAAAGCTTATGCACGCTGGAGAAAGAACCTTGGGAGATCGGAGGAGGCAAGAAAGAGGGGAATCCACTAGAAAGATGGCATAGCTGAGGAAAGAACCTCTGGAGATCGGAGGGGGAAAGACAGAAGGAAATCCAGTAGAAAGCTATCGCACACAGGGGAAACAAAGCTTGGGAGATAAGAGGGGGCAAGAGAGATGGGAATCCAGTAGAAAATGGCATGGGGGGGGGGAATAAAGCTTGGCAGATAAGAGGGGGCAAGACAGAGGGGAATCCAGTAGAAAGCTTATGCACGCTGGGGAAAGAACCTTGGGAGATCGGAGGGTCAAGACAGAGGGGAATCCAGAAGAAAGATATGGCACGCGGTGGGGGGGGATAACCTTGGGAGATCAGAGGGGGCAAGACAGATGGGAATCCAGTACAAAATGGCATGGGGGGGGGGGAGAACCTTGGGAGATGCTAGGAGGCAAGACAGAGGGGAATGCAATAGAAACATGCCATAAGCTGAGGAAAGAACCTTGGGAGATCGGAGGGGGCAAGACAGAGGGGAATCCAGTAGAAAGCTATCGCACTCTGGGGAAAGAACCTTGGGAGATCGGAGGGGGCAAGAAAGAGGGAAATCCAGTAGAAAGCTATCGCACACAGGGGAAACAAAGCTTGGGAGATAAGAGGGGGCAAGAGAGATGGGAATCCAGTAGAAAATCGCACGCGGGGGGGGGGGGGAAGAACCTTGGGAGATCGGAGGGGCAAGACAGAGGGGAATCCAGTAGAAAGATATGGCACGCGGTGGGGGGGGATAACCTTGGGAGATCAGAGGGGGCAAGAGAGATGGGAATCCAGTACAAAATGGCATAGGGGGGGGGGAGAACCTTGGGAGATGCTAGGAGGCAATATACGGAGGGGAATCCAATAGAAACATGCCATAAGCTGAGGAAAGAGCCTCGGGAGATTGGAGGGGGCAAGACGGAGGGGAATCCAGTAGAAAATGGCACGGGGGGGGGGGTAGAGAACCTTAGGAGATCGGAGGAGGCAAGACAGCGGGGAATCCAGTAGAAAGCTATCGCACGCTGAGGAAAGAACCCTGGGAGATCGGAGGGGGCAAGACAGAGGGAAATCCAGTAGAAAGCTATCGCACACTGGGGAAATAAAGCTTGGCAGATAAGAGGGGGTAAGACAGAGGGGAATCCAGTAGAAAGATATGGCACGCGGGGGTGGGGGTGGGGATAACCTTGGGAGATCAGAGGGGGCAAGAGAGATGGGAATCCAGTTCAAAATGGCATAGGGGGGGGGGAGAACCTTGGGAGATCAGAGGGGGCAAGACAGAGAGGAATCCAGTAGAAAATGGCACGGGGGGGGGGGGTAGAGAACCTTAGGAGATCGGAGGGGGCAAGACAGAGAGGAATCCAGTGGAAAGATATGGCACGTGGGGGGGGGAAAGAACCTTGGGAGATCGGAGGGGGCAAGACAGAGGGGAATCCAGTAGAAAGATGCCATTTGCTGAGGAAGGAACCTTGGGAGATGGGGGGCGGGGCAAGACAGAGGGAAATCCAGTAGAAAGCTAACCCACACTGGGGAAACAAAGCTTGGGACCTGCCAGGAGGCAAGACAGAGGGGAATCCAGTAGAAAGATATGGCACGTGGGGGGGGGGGAGAACCTTGGGAGATCAGAGGGGGCAATACAGAGGGGAATCCAGTAGAAAGTTATGGCGCACTGGGGAAACAAAGCTTGGGAGATAAGAGGGGGCAAGAGAGATGGGAAACCAGTAGAAAATGGCAAGGGGGGGGGAAAGAACCTTGGGAGATCGGAGGGGGCAAGACAGAGGGGAATCCAGTAGAAAGTTGCCACACGCTGAGAAAAGAACCTTGGGAGATGGAGGGGGCAAGACAGAGTGGAATCCAGTAGAAAGATATGGCACGCGGGGGGGAGAACCTTGGGAGATCTGAGGGGGCAAGACAGAGGGAAATACAGTAGAAAATGGCAAGCAGTTGGGGGGGAAAGAACCTTGGGAGATCTGAAGGGGCAATACAGAGGGGAATCCACTAGAAAGATGCCATATACGCTGAGGAAAGAACCTTGGGAGATCGGAGGGGGCAAGACAGAGGGAAATCCAGTAGAAAGCTATCGCACACTGGGGAAATAAAGCTTGGCAGATAAAAGAGGGCAAGACAGAGGGGAATCCAGTAGAAAATGGCACGGGGGGGGGGGTAGAGAACCTTAGGAGATCGGAGGGGGCAAGACAGAGGGGAATCCAGTAGAAAGTTATTGCACACTGGGGAAAGAACCTTGGGATATCGGAGGAGGCAAGACAGAGGGGAATCCAGTAGAAAGTTATTGCACACTGGGGAAAGAACCTTGGGATATCGGAGGAGGCAAGACAGAGGGGAATCTAGTGGAAAGATGCCATATGCTGAGGAAAGAACCTTGGGAGATCGGAGGGGGCAAGACAGAGGGGAATCCAGTAGAAAGATGCCATATGCTGAGGAAAGAACCTTGGGAGATCGGAGGGGGCAAGACAGAGGGGAATCCAGTAGAAAGCTATCGCACTCTGGGGAAAGAACCTTGGGAGATCGGAGGGGGCAAGAAAGAGGGAAATCCAGTAGAAAGCTATCGCACACTGGGGAAATAAAGCTTGGCAGATAAGAGGGGGTAAGACAGAGGGGAATCCAGTAGAAAGATATGGCACGCGGGGGTGGGGGTGGGGATAACCTTGGGAGATCAGAGGGGGCAAGAGAGATGGGAATCCAATTCAAAATGGCATAGGGGGGGGGAGAACCTTGGGAGATCAGAGGGGGCAAGAGAGATGGGAATCCAGTACAAAATGGCATGGGGGGGGGGGAACCTTGGGAGATGCTAGGAGGCAAGACAGAGGGGAATGCAATAGAAACATGCCATAAGCTGAGGAAAGAACCTTGGGAGATCGGAGGGGGCAAGACAGAGGGGAATCCAGTAGAAAGCTATCGCACTCTGGGGAAAGAACCTTGGGAGATCGGAGGGGGCAAGAAAGAGGGAAATCCAGTAGAAAGCTATCGCACACAGGGGAAACAAAGCTTGGGAGATAAGAGGGGGCAAGAGAGATGGGAATCCAGTAGAAAATCGCACGCGCGGGGGGGGGGGGGAAGAACCTTGGGAGATCGGAGGGGGCAATACAGAGGGGAGTCCAGTAGAAAGTTATGGCTCACTGGGGAAAAAACCTTGGGAGATCGGAGGAGGCAAGACAGAGGGGAATCCAGTAGAAAGCTATCGCACACTGGGGAAATAAAGCTTGGCAGATAAGAGAGGGCAAGACAGAGGGGAATCCAGTAGAAAATGGCACGGGGGGGGGGTAGAGAACCTTAGGAGATCGGAGGGGGCAAGACAGAGGGGAATCCAGTAGAAAGTTATTGCACACTGGGGAAAGAACCTTGGGATATCGGAGGAGGCAAGACAGAGGGGAATCCAGTAGAAAGTTATTGCACACTGGGGAAAGAACCTTGGGATATCGGAGGAGGCAAGACAGAGGGGAATCTAGTGGAAAGATGCCATATGCTGAGGAAAGAACCTTGGGAGATCGGAGGGGGCAAGAAAGAGGGGAATCCAGTAGAAAGATGCCATATGCTGAGGAAAGAACCTTGGGAGATCGGAGGGGGCAAGACAGAGGGGAATCCAGTAGAAAGCTATCGCACTCTGGGGAAAGAACCTTGGGAGATCGGAGGGGGCAAGAAAGAGGGAAATCCAGTAGAAAGCTATCGCACACAGGGGAAACAAAGCTTGGGAGATAAGAGGGGGCAAGAGAGATGGGAATCCAGTAGAAAATCGCACGCGGGGGGGGGGGGCGGGAAGAACCTTGGGAGATCGGAGGGGCAAGACAGAGGGGAATCCAGTAGAAAGCTATCGCACACTGGGGAAATAAAGCTTGGCAGATAAGAGGGGGTAAGACAGAGGGGAATCCAGTAGAAAGATATGGCACGCGGGGGTGGGGGTGGGGATAACCTTGGGAGATCAGAGGGGGCAAGAGAGATGGGAATCCAGTTCAAAATGGCATAGGGGGGGGGGAGAACCTTGGGAGATCAGAGGGGGCAAGACAGAGAGGAATCCAGTAGAAAATGGCACGGGGGGGGGGGGGGTAGAGAACCTTAGGAGATCGGAGGGGGCAAGACAGAGAGGAATCCAGTGGAAAGATATGGCACGTGGGGGGGGGGAAAGAACCTTGGGAGATCGGAGGGGGCAAGACAGAGGGGAATCCAGTAGAAAGATGCCATTTGCTGAGGGAGGAACCTTGGGAGATGGGGGGCGGGGCAAGACAGAGGGAAATCCAGTAGAAAGCTAACCCACACTGGGGAAACAAAGCTTGGGACCTGCCAGGAGGCAAGACAGAGGGGAATCCAGTAGAAAGATATGGCACGTGGGGGGGGGGAGAACCTTGGGAGATCAGAGGGGGCAATACAGAGGGGAATCCAGTAGAAAGTTATGGCGCACTGGGGAAACAAAGCTTGGGAGATAAGAGGGGGCAAGAGAGATGGGAAACCAGTAGAAAATGGCAAGGGGGGGGGGAAAGAACCTTGGGAGATCGGAGGGGGCAAGACAGAGGGGAATCCAGTAGAAAGTTGCCACACGCTGAGAAAAGAACCTTGGGAGATGGAGGGGGCAAGACAGAGTGGAATCCAGTAGAGAGATATGGCACGCGGGGGGGAGAACCTTGGGAGATCTGAGGGGGCAAGACAGAGGGAAATACAGTAGAAAATGGCAAGCAGTTGGGGGGGAAAGAACCTTGGGAGATCTGAAGGGGCAATACAGAGGGGAATCCACTAGAAAGATGCCATATACGCTGAGGAAAGAACCTTGGGAGATCGGAGGGGGCAAGACAGAGGGGAATCCAGTAGAAAGATATGGCACGCGGTGGGGGGGGGGGATAACCTTGGGAGATCAGAGGGCGCAAGAGAGATGGGAATCCAGTACAAAATGGCATAGGGGGGGGGGAGAACCTTGGGAGATGCTAGGAGGCAATATACGGAGGGGAATCCAATAGAAACATGCCATAAGCTGAGGAAAGAGCCTCGGGAGATTGGAGGGGGCAAGACGGAGGGGAATCCAGTAGAAAATGGCACGGGGGGGGGGGGTAGAGAACCTTAGGAGATCGGAGGAGGCAAGACAGCGGGGAATCCAGTAGAAAGCTATCGCACGCTGAGGAAAGAACCCTGGGAGATCGGAGGGGGCAAGACAGAGGGAAATCCAGTAGAAAGCTATCGCACACTGGGGAAATAAAGCTTGGCAGATAAGAGGGGGTAAGACAGAGGGGAATCCAGTAGAAAGATATGGCACGCGGGGGTGGGGGTGGGGATAACCTTGGGAGATCAGAGGGGGCAAGAGAGATGGGAATCCAATTCAAAATGGCATAGGGGGGGGGGAGAACCTTGGGAGATCAGAGGGGGCAAGACAGAGAGGAATCCAGTAGAAAATGGCACGGGGGGGGGGTAGAGAACCTTAGGAGATCGGAGGGGGCAAGACAGAGAGGAATCCAGTGGAAAGATATGGCACGTGGGGGGGGAAGAACCTTGGGAGATCAGAGGGGGCAAGAGAGATGGGAATCCAGTACAAAATGGCATGGGGGGGGGGGGAGAACCTTGGGAGATGCTAGGAGGCAAGACAGAGGGGAATGCAATAGAAACATGCCATAAGCTGAGGAAAGAACCTTGGGAGATCGGAGGGGGCAAGACAGAGGGGAATCCAGTAGAAAGCTATCGCACTCTGGGGAAAGAACCTTGGGAGATCGGAGGGGGCAAGAAAGAGGGAAATCCAGTAGAAAGCTATCGCACACAGGGGAAACAAAGCTTGGGAGATAAGAGGGGGCAAGAGAGATGGGAATCCAGTAGAAAATCGCACGCGGGGGGGGGGGGGAAGAACCTTGGGAGATCGGAGGGGCAAGACAGAGGGGAATCCAGTAGAAAGATATGGCACGCGGTGGGGGGGGGATAACCTTGGGAGATCAGAGGGGGCAAGAGAGATGGGAATCCAGTACAAAATGGCATAGCGGGGGGGGGGAGAACCTTGGGAGATGCTAGGAGGCAATATACGGAGGGGAATCCAATAGAAACATGCCATAAGCTGAGGAAAGAGCCTCGGGAGATTGGAGGGGGCAAGACGGAGGGGAATCCAGTAGAAAATGGCACGGGGGGGGGGTAGAGAACCTTAGGAGATCGGAGGAGGCAAGACAGAGGGGAATCCAGTAGAAAGCTTATGCACGCTGGGGAAAGAACCTTGGGAGATCGGAGGAGGCAAGAAAGAGGGGAATCCACTAGAAAGATGGCATAGCTGAGGAAAGAACCTCGGGAGATCGGAGGGGGAAAGACAGAAGGAAATCCAGTAGAAAGCTATCGCACACAGGGGAAACAAAGCTTGGGAGATAAGAGGGGGCAAGAGAGATGGGAATCCAGTAGAAAATGGCATGGGGGGGGGGGGAAATAAAGCTTGGCAGATAAGAGGGGGCAAGACAGAGGGGAATCCAGTAGAAAGCTTATGCACGCTGGGGAAAGAACCTTGGGAGATCGGAGGGTCAAGACAGAGGGGAATCCAGAAGAAAGATATGGCACGCGGTGGGGGGGGATAACCTTGGGAGATCAGAGGGGGCAAGAGAGATGGGAATCCAGTACAAAATGGCATGGGGGGGGGGAGAACCTTGGGAGATGCTAGGAGGCAAGACAGAGGGGAATGCAATAGAAACATGCCATAAGCTGAGGAAAGAACCTTGGGAGATCGGAGGGGGCAAGACAGAGGGGAATCCAGTAGAAAGCTATCGCACTCTGGGGAAAGAACCTTGGGAGATCGGAGGGGGCAAGAAAGAGGGAAATCCAGTAGAAAGCTATCGCACACAGGGGAAACAAAGCTTGGGAGATAAGAGGGGGCAAGAGAGATGGGAATCCAGTAGAAAATCGCACGCGGGGGGGGGGGAAGAACCTTGGGAGATCGGAGGGGCAAGACAGAGGGGAATCCAGTAGAAAGATATGGCACGCGGTGGGGGGGGATAACCTTGGGAGATCAGAGGGGGCAAGAGAGATGGGAATCCAGTACAAAATGGCATAGGGGGGGGGAGAACCTTGGGAGATGCTAGGAGGCAATATACGGAGGGGAATCCAATAGAAACATGCCATAAGCTGAGGAAAGAGCCTCGGGAGATTGGAGGGGGCAAGACGGAGGGGAATCCAGTAGAAAATGGCACGGGGGGGGGGGGTAGAGAACCTTAGGAGATCGGAGGAGGCAAGACAGCGGGGAATCCAGTAGAAAGCTATCGCACGCTGAGGAAAGAACCCTGGGAGATCGGAGGGGGCAAGACAGAGGGAAATCCAGTAGAAAGCTATCGCACACTGGGGAAATAAAGCTTGGCAGATAAGAGGGGGTAAGACAGAGGGGAATCCAGTAGAAAGATATGGCACGCGGGGGTGGGGGTGGGGATAACCTTGGGAGATCAGAGGGGGCAAGAGAGATGGGAATCCAGTTCAAAATGGCATAGGGGGGGGGGAGAACCTTGGGAGATCAGAGGGGGCAAGACAGAGAGGAATCCAGTAGAAAATGGCACGGGGGGGGGTAGAGAACCTTAGGAGATCGGAGGGGGCAAGACAGAGAGGAATCCAGTGGAAAGATATGGCACGTGGGGGGGGGGAAAGAACCTTGGGAGATCGGAGGGGGCAAGACAGAGGGGAATCCAGTAGAAAGATGCCATTTGCTGAGGAAGGAATCTTGGGAGATGGGGGGCGGGGCAAGACAGAGGGAAATCCAGTAGAAAGCTAACCCACACTGGGGAAACAAAGCTTGGGACCTGCCAGGAGGCAAGACAGAGGGGAATCCAGTAGAAAGATATGGCACGTGGGGGGGGGGAGAACCTTGGGAGATCAGAGGGGGCAATACAGAGGGGAATCCAGTAGAAAGTTATGGCGCACTGGGGAAACAAAGCTTGGGAGATAAGAGGGGGCAAGAGAGATGGGAAACCAGTAGAAAATGGCAAGGGGGGGGGAAAGAACCTTGGGAGATCGGAGGGGGAAGACAGAGGGGAATCCAGTAGAAAGTTGCCACACGCTGAGAAAAGAACCTTGGGAGATGGAGGGGGCAAGACAGAGTGGAATCCAGTAGAAAGATATGGCACGCGGGGGGGGGGAGAACCTTGGGAGATCTGAGGGGGCAAGACAGAGGGAAATACAGTAGAAAATGGCAAGCAGTTGGGGGGGAAAGAACCTTGGGAGATCTGAAGGGGCAATACAGAGGGGAATCCACTAGAAAGATGCCATATACGCTGAGGAAAGAACCTTGGGAGATCGGAGGGGGCAAGACAGAGGGAAATCCAGTAGAAAGCTATCGCACACTGGGGAAATAAAGCTTGGCAGATAAGAGAGGGCAAGACAGAGGGGAATCCAGTAGAAAATGGCACGGGGGGGGGGGTAGAGAACCTTAGGAGATCGGAGGGGGCAAGACAGAGGGGAATCCAGTAGAAAGTTATTGCACACTGGGGAAAGAACCTTGGGATATCGGAGGAGGCAAGACAGAGGGGAATCCAGTAGAAAGCTATCGCACACTGGGGAAATAAAGCTTGGCAGATAAGAGGGGGTAAGACAGAGGGGAATCCAGTAGAAAGATATGGCACGCGGGGGTGGGGGTGGGGATAACCTTGGGAGATCAGAGGGGGCAAGAGAGATGGGAATCCAATTCAAAATGGCATAGGGGGGGGGAGAACCTTGGGAGATCAGAGGGGGCAAGACAGAGAGGAATCCAGTAGAAAATGGCACGGGGGGGGGGGGGTAGAGAACCTTAGGAGATCGGAGGGGGCAAGACAGAGAGGAATCCAGTGGAAAGATATGGCACGTGGGGGGGGGGAAGAACCTTGGGAGATCAGAGGGGGCAAGAGAGATGGGAATCCAGTACAAAATGGCATGGGGGGGGGGGGGAGAACCTTGGGAGATGCTAGGAGGCAAGACAGAGGGGAATGCAATAGAAACATGCCATAAGCTGAGGAAAGAACCTTGGGAGATCGGAGGGGGCAAGACAGAGGGAAATCCAGTAGAAAGCTATCGCACTCTGGGGAAAGAACCTTGGGAGATCGGAGGGGGCAAGAAAGAGGGAAATCCAGTAGAAAGCTATCGCACACAGGGGAAACAAAGCTTGGGAGATAAGAGGGGGCAAGAGAGATGGGAATCCAGTAGAAAATCGCACGCGGGGGGGGGGGGGGAAGAACCTTGGGAGATCGGAGGGGGCAATACAGAGGGGAGTCCAGTAGAAAGTTATGGCTCACTGGGGAAAAAACCTTGGGAGATCGGAGGAGGCAAGACAGAGGGGAATCCAGTAGAAAGCTATCGCACACTGGGGAAATAAAGCTTGGCAGATAAGAGAGGGCAAGACAGAGGGGAATCCAGTAGAAAATGGCACGGGGGGGGGGGGTAGAGAACCTTAGGAGATCGGAGGGGGCAAGACAGAGGGGAATCCAGTAGAAAGTTATTGCACACTGGGGAAAGAACCTTGGGATATCGGAGGAGGCAAGACAGAGGGGAACCAGTAGAAAGTTATTGCACACTGGGGAAAGAACCTTGGGATATCGGAGGAGGCAAGACAGAGGGGAATCTAGTGGAAAGATGCCATATGCTGAGGAAAGAACCTTGGGAGATCGGAGGGGGCAAGACAGGAGGGGAATCCAGTAGAAAGATGCCATATGCTGAGGAAAGAACCTTGGGAGATCGGAGGGGGCAAGACAGAGGGGAATCCAGTAGAAAGCTATCGCACTCTGGGGAAAGAACCTTGGAGATCGGAGGGGGCAAGAAAGAGGGAAATCCAGTAGAAAGCTATCGCACACAGGGGAAACAAAGCTTGGGAGATAAGAGGGGGCAAGAGAGATGGGAATCCAGTAGAAAATCGCACGCGGGGGGGGGGGGCGGGAAGAACCCTGGGAGATCGGAGGGGGCAAGACAGAGGGGAATCCAGTAGAAAGCTATCGCACACTGGGGAAATAAAGCTTGGCAGATAAGAGGGGGTAAGACAGAGGGGAATCCAGTAGAAAGCTTATGCACGCTGGGGAAAGAACCTTGGGAGATCGGAGGAGGCAAGAAAGAGGGGAATCCACTAGAAAGATGGCATAGCTGAGGAAAGAACCTCGGGAGATCGGAGGGGGAAAGACAGAAGGAAATCCAGTAGAAAGCTATCGCACACAGGGGAAACAAAGCTTGGGAGATAAGAGGGGGCAAGAGAGATGGGAATCCAGTAGAAAATGGCATGGGGGGGGGGAAATAAAGCTTGGCAGATAAGAGGGGGCAAGACAGAGGGGAATCCAGTAGAAAGCTTATGCACGCTGGGGAAAGAACCTTGGGAGATCGGAGGGTCAAGACAGAGGGGAATCCAGAAGAAAGATATGGCACGCGGTGGGGGGGGATAACCTTGGGAGATCAGAGGGGGCAAGAGAGATGGGAATCCAGTACAAAATGGCATGGGGGGGGGGAGAACCTTGGGAGATGCTAGGAGGCAAGACAGAGGGGAATGCAATAGAAACATGCCATAAGCTGAGGAAAGAACCTTGGGAGATCGGAGGGGGAAAGAGAGAGCGGAATCCAGTAGAAAGCTATCGCACTCTGGGGAAAGAACCTTGGGAGATCGGAGGGGGCAAGAAAGAGGGAAATCCAGTAGAAAGCTATCGCACACAGGGGAAACAAAGCTTGGGAGATAAGAGGGGGCAAGAGAGATGGGAATCCAGTAGAAAATCGCACGCGGGGGGGGGGGGAAGAACCTTGGGAGATCGGAGGGGCAAGACAGAGGGGAATCCAGTAGAAAGATATGGCACGCGGTGGGGGGGGATAACCTTGGGAGATCAGAGGGGGCAAGAGAGATGGGAATCCAGTACAAAATGGCATGGGGGGGGGGGAACCTTGGGAGATGCTAGGAGGCAATATACGGAGGGGAATCCAATAGAAACATGCCATAAGCTGAGGAAAGAGCCTCGGGAGATTGGAGGGGGCAAGACGGAGGGGAATCCAGTAGAAAATGGCACGGGGGGGGGGGGGTAGAGAACCTTAGGAGATCGGAGGAGGCAAGACAGCGGGGAATCCAGTAGAAAGCTATCGCACGCTGAGGAAAGAACCCTGGGAGATCGGAGGGGGCAAGACAGAGGGAAATCCAGTAGAAAGTTATTGCACACTGGGGAAAGAACCTTGGGATATCGGAGGAGGCAAGACAGAGGGGAATCCAGTAGAAAGCTATCGCACACTGGGGAAATAAAGCTTGGCAGATAAGAGGGGGTAAGACAGAGGGGAATCCAGTAGAAAGATATGGCACGCGGGGGTGGGGGTGGGGATAACCTTGGGAGATCAGAGGGGGCAAGAGAGATGGGAATCCAATTCAAAATGGCATAGGGGGGGGGTAGAGAACCTTAGGAGATCGGAGGGGGCAAGACAGAGAGGAATCCAGTGGAAAGATATGGCACGTGGGGGGGGAAGAACCTTGGGAGATCAGAGGGGGCAAGAGAGATGGGAATCCAGTACAAAATGGCATGGGGGGGGGGGAGAACCTTGGGAGATGCTAGGAGGCAAGACAGAGGGGAATGCAATAGAAACATGCCATAAGCTGAGGAAAGAACCTTGGGAGATCGGAGGGGGCAAGACAGAGGGGAATCCAGTAGAAAGCTATCGCACTCTGGGGAAAGAACCTTGGGAGATCGGAGGGGGCAAGAAAGAGGGAAATCCAGTAGAAAGCTATCGCACACAGGGGAAACAAAGCTTGGGAGATAAGAGGGGGCAAGAGAGATGGGAATCCAGTAGAAAATCGCACGCGGGGGGGGGGGGGAAGAACCTTGGGAGATCGGAGGGGGCAATACAGAGGGGAGTCCAGTAGAAAGTTATGGCTCACTGGGGAAAAAACCTTGGGAGATCGGAGGAGGCAAGACAGAGGGGAATCCAGTAGAAAGCTATCGCACACTGGGGAAATAAAGCTTGGCAGATAAGAGAGGGCAAGACAGAGGGGAATCCAGTAGAAAATGGCACGGGGGGGGGGTAGAGAACCTTAGGAGATCGGAGGGGGCAAGACAGAGGGGAATCCAGTAGAAAGTTATTGCACACTGGGG
The DNA here is from genome assembly GCF_964273705.1 of Natrix helvetica. Taxonomy (NCBI): domain Eukaryota; kingdom Metazoa; phylum Chordata; class Lepidosauria; order Squamata; family Natricidae; genus Natrix; species Natrix helvetica. The sequence continues at coordinate 57,716,084 of NC_138555.1, read as the reverse complement.
AAAGAACCTTGGGATATCTGAGGAGGCAAGACAGAGGGGAATCCAGTAGAAAGTTATTGCACACTGGGGAAAGAACCTTGGGATATCGGAGGAGGCAAGACAGAGGGGAATCTAGTGGAAAGATGCCATATGCTGAGGAAAGAACCTTGGGAGATCGGAGGGGGCAAGACAGAGGGGAATCCAGTAGAAAGATGCCATATGCTGAGGAAAGAACCTTGGGAGATCGGAGGGGGCAAGACAGAGGGGAATCCAGTAGAAAGCTATCGCACTCTGGGGAAAGAACCTTGGGAGATCGGAGGGGGCAAGAAAGAGGGAAATCCAGTAGAAAGCTATCGCACACAGGGGAAACAAAGCTTGGGAGATAAGAGGGGGCAAGAGAGATGGGAATCCAGTAGAAAATCGCACGCGGGGGGGGGGGGGGCGGGAAGAACCCTGGGAGATCGGAGGGGGCAAGACAGAGGGGAATCCAGTAGAAAGCTATCGCACACTGGGGAAATAAAGCTTGGCAGATAAGAGGGGGTAAGACAGAGGGGAATCCAGTAGAAAGCTTATGCACGCTGGGGAAAGAACCTTGGGAGATCGGAGGAGGCAAGAAAGAGGGGAATCCACTAGAAAGATGGCATAGCTGAGGAAAGAACCTCGGGAGATCGGAGGGGGAAAGACAGAAGGAAATCCAGTAGAAAGCTATCGCACACAGGGGAAACAAAGCTTGGGAGATAAGAGGGGGCAAGAGAGATGGGAATCCAGTAGAAAATGGCATGGGGGGGGGGGGAAATAAAGCTTGGCAGATAAGAGGGGGCAAGACAGAGGGGAATCCAGTAGAAAGCTTATGCACGCTGGGGAAAGAACCTTGGGAGATCGGAGGGTCAAGACAGAGGGGAATCCAGAAGAAAGATATGGCACGCGGTGGGGGGGGATAACCTTGGGAGATCAGAGGGGGCAAGAGAGATGGGAATCCAGTACAAAATGGCATGGGGGGGGGGAGAACCTTGGGAGATGCTAGGAGGCAAGACAGAGGGGAATGCAATAGAAACATGCCATAAGCTGAGGAAAGAACCTTGGGAGATCGGAGGGGGCAAGACAGAGGGGAATCCAGTAGAAAGCTATCGCACTCTGGGGAAAGAACCTTGGGAGATCGGAGGGGGCAAGAAAGAGGGAAATCCAGTAGAAAGCTATCGCACACAGGGGAAACAAAGCTTGGGAGATAAGAGGGGGCAAGAGAGATGGGAATCCAGTAGAAAATCGCACGCGGGGGGGGGGGGGAAGAACCTTGGGAGATCGGAGGGGCAAGACAGAGGGGAATCCAGTAGAAAGATATGGCACGCGGTGGGGGGGGATAACCTTGGGAGATCAGAGGGGGCAAGAGAGATGGGAATCCAGTACAAAATGGCATAGGGGGGGGGAGAAACTTGGGAGATGCTAGGAGGCAATATACGGAGGGGAATCCAATAGAAACATGCCATAAGCTGAGGAAAGAGCCTCGGGAGATTGGAGGGGGCAAGACGGAGGGGAATCCAGTAGAAAATGGCACGGGGGGGGGGGGTAGAGAACCTTAGGAGATCGGAGGAGGCAAGACAGCGGGGAATCCAGTAGAAAGCTATCGCACGCTGAGGAAAGAACCCTGGGAGATCGGAGGGGGCAAGACAGAGGGAAATCCAGTAGAAAGCTATCGCACACTGGGGAAATAAAGCTTGGCAGATAAGAGGGGGTAAGACAGAGGGGAATCCAGTAGAAAGATATGGCACGCGGGGGTGGGGGTGGGGATAACCTTGGGAGATCAGAGGGGGCAAGAGAGATGGGAATCCAGTTCAAAATGGCATAGGGGGGGGGGAGAACCTTGGGAGATCAGAGGGGGCAAGACAGAGAGGAATCCAGTAGAAAATGGCACGGGGGGGGGGGGTAGAGAACCTTAGGAGATCGGAGGGGGCAAGACAGAGAGGAATCCAGTGGAAAGATATGGCACGTGGGGGGGGGGGAAAGAACCTTGGGAGATCGGAGGGGGCAAGACAGAGGGGAATCCAGTAGAAAGATGCCATTTGCTGAGGAAGGAACCTTGGGAGATGGGGGGCGGGGCAAGACAGAGGGAAATCCAGTAGAAAGCTAACCCACACTGGGGAAACAAAGCTTGGGACCTGCCAGGAGGCAAGACAGAGGGGAATCCAGTAGAAAGATATGGCACGTGGGGGGGGGGAGAACCTTGGGAGATCAGAGGGGGCAATACAGAGGGGAATCCAGTAGAAAGTTATGGCGCACTGGGGAAACAAAGCTTGGGAGATAAGAGGGGGCAAGAGAGATGGGAAACCAGTAGAAAATGGCAAGGGGGGGGGAAAGAACCTTGGGAGATCGGAGGGGGCAAGACAGAGGGGAATCCAGTAGAAAGTTGCCACACGCTGAGAAAAGAACCTTGGGAGATGGAGGGGGCAAGACAGAGTGGAATCCAGTAGAAAGATATGGCACGCGGGGGGGAGAACCTTGGGAGATCTGAGGGGGCAAGACAGAGGGAAATACAGTAGAAAATGGCAAGCAGTTGGGGGGGAAAGAACCTTGGGAGATCTGAAGGGGCAATACAGAGGGGAATCCACTAGAAAGATGCCATATACGCTGAGGAAAGAACCTTGGGAGATCGGAGGGGGCAAGACAGAGGGAAATCCAGTAGAAAGCTATCGCACACTGGGGAAATAAAGCTTGGCAGATAAGAGAGGGCAAGACAGAGGGGAATCCAGTAGAAAATGGCACGGGGGGGGGGGGTAGAGAACCTTAGGAGATCGGAGGGGGCAAGACAGAGGGGAATCCAGTAGAAAGTTATTGCACACTGGGGAAAGAACCTTGGGATATCGGAGGAGGCAAGACAGAGGGGAATCCAGTAGAAAGCTATCGCACACTGGGGAAATAAAGCTTGGCAGATAAGAGGGGGTAAGACAGAGGGGAATCCTGTAGAAAGATATGGCAGGCGGGGGTGGGGGTGGGGATAACCTTGGGAGATCAGAGGGGGCAAGAGAGATGGGAATCCAATTCAAAATGGCATAGGGGGGGGGGAGAACCTTGGGAGATCAGAGGGGGCAAGACAGAGAGGAATCCAGTAGAAAATGGCACGGGGGGGGGGGGTAGAGAACCTTAGGAGATCGGAGGGGGCAAGACAGAGAGGAATCCAGTGGAAAGATATGGCACGTGGGGGGGGGGAAGAACCTTGGGAGATCTGAGGGGGCAATACAGAGGGGAGTGCAGTAGAAAGTTATGGCTCACTGGGGAAAAAACCTTGGGAGATCGGAGGAGGCAAGACAGAGGGGAATCCAGTAGAAAGCTATCGCACACTGGGGAAATAAAGCTTGGCAGATAAGAGAGGGCAAGACAGAGGGGAATCCAGTAGAAAATGGCACGGGGGGGGTAGAGAACCTTAGGAGATCGGAGGGGGCAAGACAGAGGGGAATCCAGTAGAAAGTTATTGCACACTGGGGAAAGAACCTTGGGATATCGGAGGAGGCAAGACAGAGGGGAATCCAGTAGAAAGTTATTGCACACTGGGGAAAGAACCTTGGGATATCGGAGGAGGCAAGACAGAGGGGAATCTAGTGGAAAGATGCCATATGCTGAGGAAAGAACCTTGGGAGATCGGAGGGGGCAAGACAGAGGGGAATCCAGTAGAAAGATGCCATATGCTGAGGAAAGAACCTTGGGAGATCGGGGGGGATAAGACAGAGGGGAATCCAGTAGAAAGCTATCGCACTCTGGGGAAAGAACCTTGGGAGATCGGAGGGGGCAAGAAAGAGGGAAATCCAGTAGAAAGCTATCGCACACAGGGGAAACAAAGCTTGGGAGATAAGAGGGGGCAAGAGAGATAGGAATCCAGTAGAAAATCGCACGCGGGGGGGGGGGGGCGGGAAGAACCTTGGGAGATCGGAGGGGCAAGACAGAGGGGAATCCAGTAGAAAGCTATCGCACACTGGGGAAATAAAGCTTGGCAGATAAGAGGGGGTAAGACAGAGGGGAATCCATTAGAAAGATATGGCACGCGGGGGTGGGGGTGGGGATAACCTTGGGAGATCAGAGGGGGCAAGAGAGATGGGAATCCAGTTCAAAATGGCATAGGGGGGGGGGGAGAACCTTGGGAGATCAGAGGGGGCAAGACAGAGAGGAATCCAGTAGAAAATGGCACGGGGGGGGGGTAGAGAACCTTAGGAGATCGGAGGGGGCAAGACAGAGAGGAATCCAGTGGAAAGATATGGCACGTGGGGGGGGGGAAGAACCTTGGGAGATCTGAGGGGGCAATACAGAGGGGAGTCCAGTAGAAAGTTATGGCTCACTGGGGAAAAAACCTTGGGAGATCGGAGGAGGCAAGACAGAGGGGAATCCAGTAGAAAGCTATCGCACACTGGGGAAATAAAGCTTGGCAGATAAGAGAGGGCAAGACAGAGGGGAATCCAGTAGAAAATGGCACGGGGGGGGGGTAGAGAACCTTAGGAGATCGGAGGGGGCAAGACAGAGGGGAATCCAGTAGAAAGTTATTGCACACTGGGGAAAGAACCTTGGGATATCGGAGGAGGCAAGACAGAGGGGAATCCAGTAGAAAGTTATTGCACACTGGGGAAAGAACCTTGGGATATCGGAGGAGGCAAGACAGAGGGGAATCTAGTGGAAAGATGCCATATGCTGAGGAAAGAACCTTGGGAGATCGGAGGGGGCAAGACAGAGGGGAATCCAGTAGAAAGATGCCATATGCTGAGGAAAGAACCTTGGGAGATCGGAGGGGGCAAGACAGAGGGGAATCCAGTAGAAAGCTATCGCACTCTGGGGAAAGAACCTTGGGAGATCGGAGGGGGCAAGAAAGAGGGAAATCCAGTAGAAAGCTATCGCACACAGGGGAAACAAAGCTTGGGAGATAAGAGGGGGCAAGAGAGATGGGAATCCAGTAGAAAATCGCACGCGGGGGGGGGGGGGCGGGAAGAACCTTGGGAGATCGGAGGGGCAAGACAGAGGGGAATCCAGTAGAAAGCTATCGCACACTGGGGAAATAAAGCTTGGCAGATAAGAGGGGGTAAGACAGAGGGGAATCCATTAGAAAGATATGGCACGCGGGGGTGGGGGTGGGGATAACCTTGGGAGATCAGAGGGGGCAAGAGAGATGGGAATCCAGTTCAAAATGGCATAGGGGGGGGGAGAACCTTGGGAGATCAGAGGGGGCAAGACAGAGAGGAATCCAGTAGAAAATGGCACGGGGGGGGGGGGGGTAGAGAACCTTAGGAGATCGGAGGGGGCAAGACAGAGAGGAATCCAGTGGAAAGATATGGCACGTGGGGGGGGGGAAAGAACCTTGGGAGATCGGAGGGGGCAAGACAGAGGGGAATCCAGTAGAAAGATGCCATTTGCTGAGGAAGGAACCTTGGGAGATGGGGGGCGGGGCAAGACAGAGGGAAATCCAGTAGAAAGCTAACCCACACTGGGGAAACAAAGCTTGGGACCTGCCAGGAGGCAAGACAGAGGGGAATCCAGTAGAAAGATATGGCACGTGGGGGGGGGGAGAACCTTGGGAGATCAGAGGGGGCAATACAGAGGGGAATCCAGTAGAAAGTTATGGCGCACTGGGGAAACAAAGCTTGGGAGATAAGAGGGGGCAAGAGAGATGGGAAACCAGTAGAAAATGGCAAGGGGGGGGGAAAGAACCTTGGGAGATCGGAGGGGGCAAGACAGAGGGGAATCCAGTAGAAAGTTGCCACACGCTGAGAAAAGAACCTTGGGAGATGGAGGGGGCAAGACAGAGTGGAATCCAGTAGAAAGATATGGCACGCGGGGGGGGGGGAGAACCTTGGGAGATCTGAGGGGGCAAGACAGAGGGAAATACAGTAGAAAATGGCAAGCAGTTGGGGGGGAAAGAACCTTGGGAGATCTGAAGGGGCAATACAGAGGGGAATCCACTAGAAAGATGCCATATACGCTGAGGAAAGAACCTTGGGAGATCGGAGGGGGCAAGACAGAGGGGAATCCAGTAGAAAGATATGGCACGCGGTGGGGGGGGGGATAACCTTGGGAGATCAGAGGGCGCAAGAGAGATGGGAATCCAGTACAAAATGGCATAGGGGGGGGGGGAGAACCTTGGGAGATGCTAGGAGGCAATATACGGAGGGGAATCCAATAGAAACATGCCATAAGCTGAGGAAAGAGCCTCGGGAGATTGGAGGGGGCAAGACGGAGGGGAATCCAGTAGAAAATGGCACGGGGGGGGGGGTAGAGAACCTTAGGAGATCGGAGGAGGCAAGACAGCGGGGAATCCAGTAGAAAGCTATCGCACGCTGAGGAAAGAACCCTGGGAGATCGGAGGGGGCAAGACAGAGGGAAATCCAGTAGAAAGATGGCATAGCTGAGGAAAGAACCTCGGGAGATCGGAGGGGGAAAGACAGAAGGAAATCCAGTAGAAAGCTATCGCACACAGGGGAAACAAAGCTTGGGAGATAAGAGGGGGCAAGAGAGATGGGAATCCAGTAGAAAATCGCACGCGGGGGGGGGGGGGAGAACCTTGGGAGATCGGAGGGGCAAGACAGAGGGGAATCCAGTAGAAAGATATGGCACGCGGTGGGGGGGGATAACCTTGGGAGATCAGAGGGGGCAAGAGAGATGGGAATCCAGTACAAAATGGCATAGGGGGGGGGAGAACCTTGGGAGATGCTAGGAGGCAATATACGGAGGGGAATCCAATAGAAACATGCCATAAGCTGAGGAAAGAGCCTCGGGAGATTGGAGGGGGCAAGACGGAGGGGAATCCAGTAGAAAATGGCACGGGGGGGGGGGGTAGAGAACCTTAGGAGATCGGAGGAGGCAAGACAGCGGGGAATCCAGTAGAAAGCTATCGCACGCTGAGGAAAGAACCCTGGGAGATCGGAGGGGGCAAGACAGAGGGAAATCCAGTAGAAAGCTATCGCACACTGGGGAAATAAAGCTTGGCAGATAAGAGGGGGTAAGACAGAGGGGAATCCAGTAGAAAGATATGGCACGCGGGGGTGGGGGTGGGGATAACCTTGGGAGATCAGAGGGGGCAAGAGAGATGGGAATCCAGTTCAAAATGGCATAGGGGGGGGGGAGAACCTTGGGAGATCAGAGGGGGCAAGACAGAGAGGAATCCAGTAGAAAATGGCACGGGGGGGGGGGTAGAGAACCTTAGGAGATCGGAGGGGGCAAGACAGAGAGGAATCCAGTGGAAAGATATGGCACGTGGGGGGGGGGAAAGAACCTTGGGAGATCGGAGGGGGCAAGACAGAGGGGAATCCAGTAGAAAGATGCCATTTGCTGAGGAAGGAACCTTGGGAGATGGGGGGCGGGGCAAGACAGAGGGAAATCCAGTAGAAAGCTAACCCACACTGGGGAAACAAAGCTTGGGACCTGCCAGGAGGCAAGACAGAGGGGAATCCAGTAGAAAGATATGGCACGTGGGGGGGGGGGGGAGAACCTTGGGAGATCAGAGGGGGCAATACAGAGGGGAATCCAGTAGAAAGTTATGGCGCACTGGGGAAACAAAGCTTGGGAGATAAGAGGGGGCAAGAGAGATGGGAAACCAGTAGAAAATGGCAAGGGGGGGGGAAAGAACCTTGGGAGATCGGAGGGGGCAAGACAGAGGGGAATCCAGTAGAAAGTTGCCACACGCTGAGAAAAGAACCTTGGGAGATGGAGGGGGCAAGACAGAGTGGAATCCAGTAGAAAGATATGGCACGCGGGGGGGGGGGGAGAACCTTGGGAGATCTGAGGGGGCAAGACAGAGGGAAATACAGTAGAAAATGGCAAGCAGTTGGGGGGGAAAGAACCTTGGGAGATCTGAAGGGGCAATACAGAGGGGAATCCACTAGAAAGATGCCATATACGCTGAGGAAAGAACCTTGGGAGATCGGAGGTGGCAAGACAGAGGGAAATCCAGTAGAAAGCTATCGCACACTGGGGAAATAAAGCTTGGCAGATAAGAGAGGGCAATACAGAGGGGAATCCAGTAGAAAATGGCACGGGGGGGGGGGGGGTAGAGAACCTTAGGAGATCGGAGGAGGCAAGACAGCGGGGAATCCAGTAGAAAGCTATCGCACGCTGAGGAAAGAACCCTGGGAGATCGGAGGGGGCAAGACAGAGGGAAATCCAGTAGAAAGCTATCGCACACTGGGGAAATAAAGCTTGGCAGATAAGAGGGGGTAAGACAGAGGGGAATCCAGTAGAAAGATATGGCACGCGGGGGTGGGGGTGGGGATAACCTTGGGAGATCAGAGGGGGCAAGAGAGATGGGAATCCAGTTCAAAATGGCATAGGGGGGGGGGAGAACCTTGGGAGATCAGAGGGGGCAAGACAGAGAGGAATCCAGTAGAAAATGGCACGGGGGGGGGGGGGAGAGAACCTTAGGAGATCGGAGGGGGCAAGACAGAGAGGAATCCAGTGGAAAGATATGGCACGTGGGGGGGGGGGAAAGAACCTTGGGAGATCGGAGGGGGCAAGACAGAGGGGAATCCAGTAGAAAGATGCCATTTGCTGAGGAAGGAACCTTGGGAGATGGGGGGCGGGGCAAGACAGAGGGAAATCCAGTAGAAAGCTAACCCACACTGGGGAAACAAAGCTTGGGACCTGCCAGGAGGCAAGACAGAGGGGAATCCAGTAGAAAGATATGGCACGTGGGGGGGGGGGGAGAACCTTGGGAGATCAGAGGGGGCAATACAGAGGGGAATCCAGTAGAAAGTTATGGCGCACTGGGGAAACAAAGCTTGGGAGATAAGAGGGGGCAAGAGAGATGGGAAACCAGTAGAAAATGGCAAGGGGGGGGGAAAGAACCTTGGGAGATCGGAGGGGGCAAGACAGAGGGGAATCCAGTAGAAAGTTGCCACACGCTGAGAAAAGAACCTTGGGAGATGGAGGGGGCAAGACAGAGTGGAATCCAGTAGAAAGATATGGCACGCGGGGGGGGGGGAGAACCTTGGGAGATCTGAGGGGGCAAGACAGAGGGAAATACAGTAGAAAGATGCCATATGCTGAGGAAAGAACCTTGGGAGATCTGAAGGGGCAAGAGAGATGGGAGTCCAGGAGAAAGTTATGGCTCACTGAGGAAAGAACCTTGGGAGATGCGAGGAGGCAAGACAGAGGGGAATCCAGCAGAAATATATGGCATGGGGGGGGGAAAGAACCTTGGGAGATCGGAGGGGGCAAGACAGTGTAATCCAGTAGAAAGTTATGGCTCACTGGGGAAAGAACCTTGGGAGATGCGAGGAGGCAAGACAGAGGGGAATCCAGCAGAAATATATGGCATGGGGGGGGGGGGGAAAGAACCTTGGGAGATCGGAGGAGGCAAGACAGAGGGGAATCCAGTAGAAAGATGCCATATGCTGAGGAAAGAACCTTGGGAGATCTGAAGGGGCAAGACAGAGGGAAATCCAGTAGAAAGCTATCGCACACTGGGGAAACAAAGCTTGGGAGATAAGAGGGGGCAAGAGAGATGGGAATCCAGTAGAAAGTTATGGCTCACTGGGGAGAGAACCTTAGGAGATCGGAGTGGGCAAGACAGAGGGGAATCCAGTAGAAAATGGCACGCGGGGGGGGGGAGAACCTTGGGAGATCGGAGGGGGCAAGACAGTGGAATCCAGTAGAAAGTTATGGCACACTGGGGAAAGAACCTTGGGATTTCAGAGGAGGGGAGACAGAGGGGAATCCAGTAGAAAGATGCCATATGCTGAGGAAAGAACCTTGGGAGATCGGAGGGGGCAAGACAGAGGGAAATCCAGTAGATAGTTATAGCACACTGGGGAAATAAAGCTTGGGAGATAAGAAGGGGCAAGACAGAGGGGAATCCAGTAGAAAATGGCACGCGGGGGGGGGGGAGAACCTTGGGAGATCGGAGGGGCAAGGCAGTAGGGAATCCAGTAGAAAGATGCCATATACTGAGCAAAGAACCTTGGGAGATCTGAGGGGGCAACACAGAGGGGAATCCAGTAGAAAGCTATCGCACGCTGGGGAATGAACCTTGGGAGATCGGGGGCGGGGGGGGGGGCAAGACAGAGGGGAATCCAGCAGAAATATATGGCATGCGGGGGGGGGGTGAGAAAGAACCTTGGGAGAGCCAAGAGAGAGGGGAATCCAGTAGAAAGGTATGGCACTTGGTGGGGGGGAGAACCTTAGGAGATCGGAGGGAGCAAGACACAGGGGAATCCAGTAGAAAGATATGTCACGCGGGGGGGGGGAAGAACTTTGGGAGATCGGAGGGGCAAGGCAGAGGGAAATCCATTAGAAAGTTGTGGCACGCTGGGGAAACAAAGCTTGGGAGATAAGGGCGGGCAAGACAGAGGGGAATCCTGTAGAAAGTTGTGGCACACTGGGGAAATAACCTTGGGAGATGTGAGGAGGCAAGACAGAGGGGAGTCCAGTAGAAAATGGCAGGGGGGGGAGAACCTTGGGAGATCAGAGGGGGCAAGACAGAGGGAAATCCAGAAGAAAGCTATCGCACACTGGGGAAAGAACTTTGGGAGATCGGAGGGGGCAGGACAGAGGGAAATCCAGTAGAAAGCTATCGCACACTGGGGAAATAAAGCTTGGCAGATAAGAGGGGGCAAGAGAGATAGGAAACCAGTAGAAAGATATGGAATGCGTGGGGGGGGGAGAACCTTGGGAGATGGGAGGGGCAAGACAGAGGGAAATACAGTAGAAAATGGCAAGCAGTTGGGGGGGGAAAGAACCTTGGGAGATCAGAGGGGGCAAGACAGAGGGAAATCCAGTAGAAAGCTATCCCACACTGGGGAAACAAAGCTTGGGACATGCCAGGAGGCAAGACAAAGGGGAATTCAGTAGAAAGATATGGCATGTGAGCGGTTGGGAGAACCTTGAGAGATCAGAGGAGGCAAGACAGACGGGAGTCCAGTAGAAGGTTATGGCTCACTGAGGAAAGAACCTTGGGAGATCGGAGGAGGCAAGACAGAGGGGAATCCAGTAGAAAGTTGCCACACGCTGAGAAAAGAACCTTGGGAGATCGGAGGGGCAAGACAGAGGGGAATCCAGTAGAAAGATATGGCACGCGGGGGGGGGGATAACCTTGGGAGATCAGAGGGGGCAAGAGAGATGGGAATCCAGTTCAAAATGGCATAGGGGTGGGGAGAACCTTGGGAGATCAGAGGGGGCAAGACAGAGGGGAATCCAGTAGAAAGCTTATGCACGCTGGGGAAAGAACCTTGGGAGATCGGAGGAGGCAAGAAAGAGGGGAATCCACTAGAAAGATGACATACGCTGAGGAAAGAACCTCGGGAGGTCGGAGGGGGAAAGACAGAAGGAAATCCAGTAGAAAGCTATCGCACACAGGGGAAACAAAGCTTGGGAGATAAGAGGGGGCAAGAGAGATGGGAATCCAGTAGAAAATGGCATGGGGGGGAAAGAAACTTGGGAGATCGGAGGGGCAAGACAGAGGGGAATCCAGTAGAAAGATATGGCTCACTGGGGAAATAACCTTGGGAGATAAGAGGGGGCAAGAGAGATGGGAATCCAGTAGAAAATGGCATGGGGGGGGGGAAATAAAGCTTGGCAGATAAGAGGGGGTAAGACAGAGGGGAATCCAGTAGAAAATCGCACGCGGGGGGGGGGGGAAGAACCTTGGGAGATCGGAGGGGCAAGACAGAGGGGAATCCAGAAGAAAGATATGGCACGCTAAAGCACACAGGGGAAACAAAGCTTGGGAGATCAGAGGGGGCAAGAGAGATGGGAATCCAGTACAAAATGGCATAGGGGGGGGGGGAGAACCTTGGGAGATGCTAGGAGGCAATATACAGAGGGGAATCCAATAGAAACATGCCATAAGTGGAGGAAAGAGCCTCGGGAGATTGGAGGGGGCAAGACGGAGGGGAATCCAGTACAAAATGGCATAGTGGGGGGGGGAGAACCTTGGGAGATGCTAGGAGGCAATATACGGAGGGGAATCCAATAGAAACATGCCATAAGTGGAGGAAAGAGCCTCGGGAGATTGGAGGGGGCAAGACGGAGGGGAATCCAGTAGAAAGTTATTGCACACTGTGGAAAGAACCTTGGGATATCGGAGGAGGCAATACAGAGGGGAGTCCAGTAGAAAGATGCCATATGCTGAGGAAAGAACCTTGGGAGATCGGAGGGGGCAAGACAGAAGGGAATCCAGTAGAAAGATATGGCACGCGGGGGGGTGGGGATAACCTTGGGAGATCAGAGGGGGCAAGAGAGATGGGAATCCAGTTCAAAATGGCATAGGGGGGGGGGGGAGAACCTTGGGAGATCTGAGGGGGCAAAACAGAGGGATATCCAGTAGAAAGATATGGCTCACTGGGGAAATAACCTTGGGAGATAAGAGGGGGCAAAAGAGATGGGAATCCAGTAGAAAATGGCATGGGGGGGGGGGAAATAAAGCTTGGCAGATAAGAGGGGGTAAGACAGAGGGGAATCCAGTAGAAAATCGCACGCGGGGGGGGGGAAATCTTGGGAGATCGGAGGGGCAAGACAGAGGGGAATCCAGAAGAAAGATATGGCACGCGGTGGGGGGGGATAACCTTGGGAGATCAGAGGGGGCAAGAGAGATGGGAATCCTGTACAAAATGGCATGGGGGGGGGGGGACAACCTTGGGAGATGCTAGGAGGCAAGACAGAGGGGAATCCAGTAGAAAGCTATCGCACTCTGGGGAAAGAACCTTGGGAGATCGGAGGGGGCAAGACAGAGGGGAATCCAGTAGAAAGCTATCGCACACAGGGGGAACAAAGCTTGGGAGATAAGAGGGGGCAAGAGAGATGGGAATCCAGTAGAAAATCGCACGCGGGGGGGGGGGGGAAGAACCTTGGGATATCGGAGGAGGCAAGACAGAGGGGAATCCAGTAGAAAGATGCCATATGCTGAGGAAAGAACCTTGGGAGATCGGAGGGGGCAAGACAGAGGGAAATCCAGTAGAAAGCTATAGCACACTGGGGACACAAAGCTTGGGAGATGCCAGGAGGCAAGACAGAGGGGAATCCAGTAGAAAGATATGGCACGCGGTGGGGGGGGGGGGATAACCTTGGGAGATCAGAGGGGGCAAGAGAGATGGGAATCCAGTACAAAATGGCATAGGGGGGGGGGAGAACCTTGGGAGATGCTAGGAGGCAATATACGGAGGGGAATCCAATAGAAACATGCCATAAGCTGAGGAAAGAGCCTCGGGAGATTGGAGGGGGCAAGACGGAGGGGAATCCAGTAGAAAATGGCACGGGGGGGGGGGGTAGAGAACCTTAGGAGATCGGAGGGGGCAAGACAGAGGGGAATCCAGTAGAAAGTTATGGCACACTGGGGAAAGAACCTTGGGATATCGGAGGAGGCAAGACAGCGGGGAATCCAGTAGAAAGCTATCGCACGCTGAGGAAAGAACCCTGGGAGATCGGAGGGAGCAAGACAGAGGGAAATCCAGTAGAAAGCTATCGCACACTGGGGAAATAAAGCTTGGCAGATAAGAGAGGGCAAGACAGAGGGGAATCCAGTAGAAAATGGCACGGGGGGGGGGGTAGAGAACCTTAGGAGATCGGAGGGGGCAAGACAGAGGGGAATCCAGTAGAAAGATATGGCACGTGGGGGGGGGGATAACCTTGGGAGATCAGAGGGGGCAAGAGAGATGGGAATCCAGTACAAAATGGCATGGGGGGGGGGGAAGAGAACCTTGGGAGATGCTAGGAGGCAAGACAGAGGGGAATGCAATAGAAAGATATGGCACGCGGTGGGGGGGGGATAACCTTGGGAGATCAGAGGGGGCAAGAGAGATGGGAATCCAGTACAAAATGGCATAGGGGGGGGGAGAACCTTGGGAGATGCTAGGAGGCAATATACGGAGGGGAATCCAATAGAAATATGCCATAAGCTGAGGAAAGAGCCTCGGGAGATTGGAGGGGGCAAGACGGAGGGGAATCCAGTAGAAAATGGCACGGGGGGGGGGGTAGAGAACCTTAGGAGATCGGAGGGGGCAAGACAGAGGGGAATCCAGTAGAAAGTTATGGCACACTGGGGAAAGAACCTTGGGATATCGGAGGGAGCAAGACAGAGGGAAATCCAGTAGAAAGCTATCGCACACTGGGGAAACAAAGCTTGGGAGATAAGAGGGGGCAAGACAGAGGGGAATCCAGTAGAAAATGGCACGTGGGGGGGGGGGTAGAGAACCTTAGGAGATCAGAGGGGGCAAGAGAGATGGGAATCCAGTTCAAAATGGCATAGGGGGGGGGAGAACCTTGGGAGATCAGAGGGGGCAAGACAGAGGGGAATCCAGTAGAAAATGGCACAGGGGGGGGGGTAGAGAACCTTAGGAGATCAGAGGGGGCAAGACAGAGGGGAATCCAGTAGAAAGTTATGGCACACTGGGGAAAGAACCTTGGGATATCGGAGGAGGCAAGACAGAGGGGAATCTAGTAGAAAGATGCCATATGCTGAGGAAAGAACCTTGGGAGATCGGAGGGGGCAAGACAGAGGGAAATCCAGTAGAAAGCTATCGCACGCTGGGGAAAGCACCTTGGGAGATCGGAGGGGGCAATACAGAGGGGAGTCCAGTAGAAAGTTATGGCTCACTGAGGAAAGAACCTTGGGAGATCGGAGGAGGCAAGACAGAGGGGAATCCAGTAGAAAGTTGCCACACGCTGAGAAAAGAACCTTGGGAGATCGGAGGGGGCAAGGCAGAGGGAAATACAGTAGAAAATGGCAAGCAGTTGGGGGGGGGAAAGAACCTTGGGAGATCTGAAGGGGCAAGACAGAGGGAAATGCAATAGAAAGATATGGCACGCGGTGGGGGGGGGGGATAACCTTGGGAGATCAGAGGGGGCAAGAGAGATGGGAATCCAGTACAAAATGGCATAGGGGGGGGGAGAACCTTGGGAGATGCTAGGAGGCAATATACGGAGGGGAATCCAATAGAAATATGCCATAAGCTGAGGAAAGAGCCTCGGGAGATTGGAGGGGGCAAGACGGAGGGGAATCCAGTAGAAAATGGCACGGGGGGGGGGGTAGAGAACCTTAGGAGATCGGAGGGGGCAAGACAGAGGGGAATCCAGTAGAAAGTTATGGCACACTGGGGAAAGAACCTTGGGATATCGGAGGGAGCAAGACAGAGGGAAATCCAGTAGAAAGCTATCGCACACTGGGGAAACAAAGCTTGGGAGATAAGAGGGGGCAAGACAGAGGGGAATCCAGTAGAAAATGGCACGTGGGGGGGGGGGGTAGAGAACCTTAGGAGATCAGAGGGGGCAAGAGAGATGGGAATCCAGTTCAAAATGGCATAGGGGGGGGGAGAACCTTGGGAGATCAGAGGGGGCAAGACAGAGGGGAATCCAGTAGAAAATGGCACAGGGGGGGGGTAGAGAACCTTAGGAGATCAGAGGGGGCAAGACAGAGGGGAATCCAGTAGAAAGTTATGGCACACTGGGGAAAGAACCTTGGGATATCGGAGGAGGCAAGACAGAGGGGAATCTAGTAGAAAGATGCCATATGCTGAGGAAAGAACCTTGGGAGATCGGAGGGGGCAAGACAGAGGGAAATCCAGTAGAAAGCTATCGCACGCTGGGGAAAGCACCTTGGGAGATCGGAGGGGGCAATACAGAGGGGAGTCCAGTAGAAAGTTATGGCTCACTGAGGAAAGAACCTTGGGAGATCGGAGGAGGCAAGACAGAGGGGAATCCAGTAGAAAGTTGCCACACGCTGAGAAAAGAACCTTGGGAGATCGGAGGGGGCAAGGCAGAGGGAAATACAGTAGAAAATGGCAAGCAGTTGGGGGGGGGAAAGAACCTTGGGAGATCTGAAGGGGCAAGACAGAGGGAAATCCAGTAGAAAGCTATCGCATACAGGGGAAACATAGCTTGGGAGATAAGAGGGGGCTAGAGAGATGGGAATCCAGTAGAAAATGGCATGGGGGGGGGGAAAGAAACTTGGGAGATCGGAGGGGCAAGACAGAGGGGAATCCAGTAGAAAGCTATCGCACGCTGGGGAAATAACCTTGGGATATCAGAGGGGGCAAGACATAGGGAAATCCAGTAGAAAGCTATCCCACACTGGGGAAACAAAGCTTGGGACATGCCAGGAGGCAAGACAAAGGGGAATTCAGTAGAAAGATATGGCACGTGAGCGGTTGGGAGAACCTTGAGAGATCAGAGGAGGCAAGACAGATGGGAGTCCAGTAGAAGGTTATGGCTCACTGAGGAAAGAACCTTGGGAGATCGGAGGAGGCAAGACAGAGGGGAATCCAGTAGAAAGTTGCCACACGCTGAGAACAGAACCTTGGGAGATCGAAGGGGCAAGACAGAGGGGAATCCAGTAGAAAGATATGGCACGCGGGGGGGGGGGGATAACCTTGGGAGATCAGAGGGGGCAAGAGAGATGGGAATCCAGTACAAAATGGCATGGGGGGGGGGGAGAACCTTGGGAGATGCTAGGAGGCAAGACAGAGGGGAATGCAATAGAAAGATATGGCACGCGGTGGGGGGGGGATAACCTTGGGAGATCAGAGGGGGCAAGAGAGATGGGAATCCAGTACAAAATGGCATAGGGGGGGGGGGAGAACCTTGGGAGATGCTAGGAGGCAATATACGGAGGGGAATCCAATAGAAACATGCCATAAGCTGAGGAAAGAGCCTCGGGAGATTGGAGGGGGCAAGACGGAGGGGAATCCAGTAGAAAATGGCACGGGGGGGGGGGGTAGAGAACCTTAGGAGATCGGAGCGGGCAAGACAGAGGGGAATCCAGTAGAAAGTTATGGCACACTGGGGAAAGAACCTTGGGATATCGGAGGGAGCAAGACAGAGGGAAATCCAGTAGAAAGCTATCGCACACTGGGGAAACAAAGCTTGGGAGATAAGAGGGGGCAAGACAGAGGGGAATCCAGTAGAAAATGGCACGGGGGGGGGGGATAGAGAACCTTAGGAGATCAGAGGGGGCAAGAGAGATGGGAATCCAGTTCAAAATGGCATAGGGGGGGGGGAGAACCTTGGGAGATCAGAGGGGGCAAGACAGAGGGGAATCCAGTAGAAAATGGCACAGGGGGGGGGGGTAGAGAACCTTAGGAGATCGGAGGGGGCAAGACAGAGGGGAATCCAGTAGAAAGTTATGGCACACTGCGGAAAGAACCTTGGGATATCGGAGGAGGCAAGACAGAGGGGAATCTAGTAGAAAGATGCCATATGCTGAGGAAAGAACCTTGGGAGATCGGAGGGGGCAAGACAGAGGGAAATCCAGTAGAAAGCTATCGCACGCTGGGGAAAGCACCTTGGGAGATCGGAGGGGGCAATACAGAGGGGAGTCCAGTAGAAAGTTATGGCTCACTGAGGAAAGAACCTTGGGAGATCGGAGGAGGCAAGACAGAGGGGAATCCAGTAGAAAGTTGCCACACGCTGAGAAAAGAACCTTGGGAGATCGGAGGGGGCAAGGCAGAGGGAAATACAGTAGAAAATGGCAAGCAGTTGGGGGGGGAAAGAACCTTGGGAGATCTGAAGGGGCAAGACAGAGGGAAATCCAGTAGAAAGCTATCGCATACAGGGGAAACATAGCTTGGGAGATAAGAGGGGGCTAGAGAGATGGGAATCCAGTAGAAAATGGCATGGGGGGGGGGGAAAGAAACTTGGGAGATCGGAGGGGCAAGACAGAGGGGAATCCAGTAGAAAGCTATCGCACGCTGGGGAAATAACCTTGGGATATCAGAGGGGGCAAGACAGAGGGAAATCCAGTAGAAAGCTATCCCACACTGGGGAAACAAAGCTTGGGACATGCCAGGAGGCAAGACAAAGGGGAATTCAGTAGAAAGATATGGCACGTGAGCGGTTGGGAGAACCTTGAGAGATCAGAGGAGGCAAGACAGACGGGAGTCCAGTAGAAGGTTATGGCTCACTGAGGAAAGAACCTTGGGAGATCGGAGGAGGCAAGACAGAGGGGAATCCAGTAGAAAGTTGCCACACGCTGAGAAAAGAACCTTGGGAGATCGAAGGGGCAAGACAGAGGGGAATCCAGTAGAAAGATATGGCACGCGGGGGGGGGGGATAACCTTGGGAGATCAGAGGGGGCAAGACAGATGGGAATCCAGTACAAAATGGCATGGGGGGTGGGAGAACCTTGGGAGATGCTAGGAGGCAAGACAGAGGGGAATGCAATAGAAAGATATGGCACGCGGTGGGGGGGGGGATAACCTTGGGAGATCAGAGGGGGCAAGAGAGATGGGAATCCAGTACAAAATGGCATAGGGGGGGGGAGAACCTTGGGAGATGCTAGGAGGCAATATACGGAGGGGAATCCAATAGAAACATGCCATAAGCTGAGGAAAGAGCCTCAGGAGATTGGAGGGGGCAAGACGGAGGGGAATCCAGTAGAAAATGGCACAGGGGGGGGGGTAGAGAACCTTAGGAGATCGGAGGGGGCAAGACAGAGGGGAATCCAGTAGAAAGTTATGGCACACTGGGGAAAGAACCTTGGGATATCGGAGGAGGCAAGACAGAGGGGAATCTAGTAGAAAGATGCCATATGCTGAGGAAAGAACCTTGGGAGATCGGAGGGGGCAAGACAGAGGGAAATCCAGTATAAAGCTATCGCACACTGGGGACACAAATCTTGGGAGATGCCAGGAGGCAAAGACAGAGGGGAATCCAGTAGAAAGATATGGCACGCGGGGGGGGGGGGGGAAGAACCTTTGGAGATCGGAGGGGGCAAGACAGAGGGGAATCCAGTAGAAAGTTATGGCAGTCTGGGGAAACAAAGCTTGGGAGATAAGAGGGGGCAAGAGAGATGGGAAACCAGTAGAAAATGGCAAGGGGGGGGGGAAGAACCTTGGGTGATCGGAGGGGCAAAACAGAGGGGAATCCAGTAGAAAGCTATCGCACGCTGGGGAAAGGACCTTGGGAGATCGGAGGGGGCAATACAGAGGGGAGTCCAGTAGAAAGTTATGGCTCACTGAGGAAAGAACCTTGGGAGATCGGAGGAGGCAAGACAGAGGGAAATCCAGTAGAAAGCTATCGCACACTGGGGACACAAATCTTGGGAGATGCCAGGAGGCAAAGACAGAGGGGAATCCAGTAGAAAGATATGGCACGCGGGGGGGGGGGGAAGAACCTTTGGAGATCGGAGGGGGCAAGACAGAGGGGAATCCAGTAGAAAGTTATGGCAGTCTGGGGAAACAAAGCTTGGGAGATAAGAGGGGGCAAGAGAGATGGGAAACCAGTAGAAAATGGCAAGGGGGGGGGGAAAGAACCTTGGGTGATCGGAGGGGCAAAACAGAGGGGAATCCAGTAGAAAGCTATCGCACGCTGGGGAAAGGACCTTGGGAGATCGGAGGGGGCAATACAGAGGGGAGTCCAGTAGAAAGTTATGGCTCACTGAGGAAAGAACCTTGGGAGATCGGAGGAGGCAAGACAGAGGGGAATCCAGTAGAAAGTTGCCACACGCTGAGAAAAGAACCTTGGGAGATCGGAGGGGGCAAGGCAGAGGGAAATACAGTAGAAAATGGCAAGCAGTTGGGGGGGGAAAGTACCTTGGGAGATCTGAAGGGGCAAGACAGAGGGTAATCCATTAGAAAGTTGCTACACGCTGGGGAAAGAAACTTGGGAGATCGGAGGGGCAAGACAGAAGGGAATCCAGTAGAAAGATATGGCACGCGGGGGGGGGGGATAACCTTGGGAGATCAGAGGGGGCAAGAGAGATGGGAATCCAGTACAAAATGGCATGGGGGGGGGGGGGAGAACCTTGGGAGATGCTAGGAGGCAAGAGGGGAATCCAATAGAAACATTGCATATGCTGAGGAAAGAACCTTGGGAGATCGGAGGGGGCAAGACAGAGGGAAATCCAGTAGAAAGCTATAGCACACTGGGGACACAAAGCTTGGGAGATGCCAGGAGGCAAGACAGAGGGGAATCCAGTAGAAAGATATGGCACGCGGGGGGGGGGAGGGGGGGAAGAACCTTTGGAGATCGGAGGGGGCAAGACAGAGGGGAATCCTGTAGAAAGATATGGCACGCGGGGGGAGGGGGGGGAAGAACCTTTGGAGATCGGAGGGGGCAAGACAGAGGGGAATCCAGTAGAAAGTTATGGCAGTCTGGGGAAACAAAGCTTGGGAGATAAGAGGGGGCAAGAGAGATGGGAAACCAGTAGAAAATGGCAAGGGGGGGGAAAAGAACCTTGGGTGATCGGAGGAGGCAAGACAGAGGGGAATCCAGTAGAAAGTTGCCACACGCTGAGAAAAGAACCTTGGGAGATCGGAGGGGGCAATACAGAGGGGAGTCCAGTAGAAAGTTATGGCTCACTGAGGAAAGAACCTTGAGAGATAGGAGGAGGCAAGACAGAGGGGAATCCAGTAGAAAGTTGCCACACGCTGAGAAAAGAACCTTGGGAGATCGGAGGGGCAAGACAGAAGGGAATCCAGTAGAAAGATATGGCACGCGGGGGGGGGGGGATAACCTTGGGAGATCAGAGGGGGCAAGAGAGATGGGAATCCAGTACAAAATGGCGTAGAGGGGGGGAGAACCTTTGGAGATGCTAGGAGGCAAGACGGAGGGGAATCCAATAGAAACATGCAATAAGCTGAGGAAAGAACCTCGGGAGATCAGAGGGGGCAAGACAGAGGGGAATCCAGTAGAAAGATATGGCACGGGGGGGGGGGGTGGAAGAACCTTGGGAGATCGGAGTGGGCAAGACAGAGGGGAATCCAGTAGAAAGCTATCGCACACTGGGGAAATAAAGCTTGGCAGATAAGAGAGGGCAAGACAGAGGGGAATCCAGTAGAAAATGGCACTGGGGGGGGTAGAGAACCTTAGGAGATCGGAGGGGGCAAGACAGAGGGTAATCCAGTAGAAAGTTATTGCACACTGGGGAAAGAACCTTGGGATATCGGAGGAGGCAATACAGAGGGGAGTCCGGTAGAAAGATGCCATATGCTGAGGAAAGAACCTTGGGAGATCGGAGGGGGCAAGACAGAGGGGAATCCAGTAGAAAGATATGGCAGGGGGGGTGGGGGTGGAAGAACCTTGGGAGATCGGAGGGGGCAATACAGAGGGGAGTCCAGTAGAAAGTTATGGCTCACTGGGGAAAAAACCTTGGGAGATCGGAGTAGGCAAGACAGAGGGAAATCCAGTAGAAAGTTATGGCACACTGGGGAAAGAACCTTGGGATATCGGAGGAGGCAAGACAGAGGGGAATCTAGTGGAAAGATGCCATATGCTGAGGAAAGAACCTTGGGAGATCGGAGTGGCAAGACAGAGGGGAGTCCGGTAGAAAGATGCCATATGCTGAGGAAAGAACCTTGGGAGATCGGAGGGGGTAAGACAGAGGGAAATCCAGTAGAAAGATGTTATATGCTGAGAGGAAAGAACCTTGGGAGATCGGAGGGGACAAGACAGAGGGAAATCCAGTAGAAAGCTATCCCACACTGGGGAAACAAACCTTGGGACATGCCAGGAGGCAAGACAGAGTGGAATCCAGTAGAAAGATGCCATATGCTGAGGAAAGAACCTTGGGAGATCGGAGGGGGCAAGACAGAGGGAAATCCAGTAGAAAGTTATGGCACACTGGGGAAAGAACCTTGGGATATCGGAGGAGGCAAGACAGAGGGGAATCTAGTGGAAAGATGCCATATGCTGAGGAAAGAACCTTGGGAGATCGGAGGGGGCAAGAC
Source organism: Natrix helvetica (assembly GCF_964273705.1). Lineage (NCBI taxonomy): Eukaryota > Metazoa > Chordata > Lepidosauria > Squamata > Natricidae > Natrix > Natrix helvetica. The sequence goes on along the minus strand of NC_138555.1, from coordinate 57,694,488 downwards.
AGAGGGGAATCCAGTAGAAAGATGCCATATGCTGAGGAAAGAACCTTGGGAGATCGGAGGGGACAAGACAGAGGAATCCAGTAGAAAGCTATTGCACACTGGGGACACAAAGCTTGGGAGATGCCAGGAGGCAAGACAGAGGGGAATCCAGTAGAATGATATGGCACGCGGGGGGTGGGGGTGGGGGTGGAAGAACCTTGGGAGATCGGAGGGGGCAATACAGAGGGGAGTCCAGTAGAAAGTTATGGCTCACTGGGGGAAAAAAACCTTGGGAGATCGGAGGGGGCAAGACAGAGGGGAATCCAGTAGAAAGATGTCATATGCTGAGGAAAGAACCTTGGGAGATCGGAGGGGGCAAGACAGAGGGAAATCCAGTAGAAAGCTATCCCACACTGGGGAAACAAAGCTTGGGACATGCCAGGAGGCAAGACAGAGGGGAATTCAGTAGAAAGATATGGCACGTGGGGGTTTGGGAGAACCTTGGGAGATGCTTGGAGGCAAGAGGGGGAATCCAATAGAAACATTGCATAAGCTGAGGAAAGAACCTCGGGAGATCAGAGGGGGCAAGACAGAGGGGAATCCATTAGAAAGATATGGCACGGGGGGGGGGGGGTGGTGGTGGAAGAACCTTGGGAGATCGGAGGGGGCAATACAGAGGGGAGTCCAGTAGAAAGTTATGGCTCACTGGGGAAAAAACCTTGGGAGATCGGAGGAGGCAAGACAGAGGGGAATCCAGTAGAAGCTATCGCACACTGGGGAAATAAAGCTTGGCAGATAAGAGAGGGCAAGACAGAGGGGAATCCAGTAGAAAATGGCACGGGGGGGGGGGGGGGTAGAGAACCTTAGGAGATCGGAGGGGGCAAGACAGAAGGGAATCCAGTAGAAAGTTATTGCACACTGGGGAAAGAACCTTGGATATCGGAGGAGGCAAGACAGAGGGAAATCCAGTAGAAAGCTATCGCACACTGGGGGACACAAAGCTTGGGAGATGCCAGGAGGCAAGACAGAGGGGAATCCAGTAGAAAGATATGGCACGCGGGGGAGGGGAGAAGAACCTTTGGAGATCGGAGGGGGCAAGACAGAGGGGAATCCAGTAGAAAGCTATCGCACACTGGGGACACAAAGCTTGGGAGATGCCAGGAGGCAAGACAGAGGGGAATCCAGTAGAAGATATGGCACGCGGGGGAGGGGAGAAGAACCTTTGGAGATCGGAGGGGGCAAGACAGAGGGAAATCCAGTAGAAAGTTATGGCACACTGGGGAAAGAACCTTGGGATATCGGAGGAGGCAAGACAGAGGGGAATCTAGTGGAAAGATGCATATGCTGAGGAAAGAACCTTGGGAGATCGGAGTGGCAAGCAGAGGGGAGTCCGGTAGAAAGATGCCATATGCTGAGGAAAGAACCTTGGGAGATCGGAGGGGGTAAGACAGAGGGAAATCCAGTAGAAAGATGTTATATGCTGAGGAAAGAACCTTGGGAGATCGGAGGGGACAAGACAGAGGGAAATCCAGTAGAAAGCTATCCCACACTGGGGAAACAAACCTTGGGACATGCCAGGAGGCAAGACAGAGTGGAATCCAGTAGAAAGATGCCATATGCTGAGGAAAGAACCTTTGGGAGATCGGAGGGGGCAAGACAGAGGGGAAATCCAGTAGAAAGTTATGGCACACTGGGGAAAGAACCTTGGGATATCGGAGGAGGCAAGACAGAGGGGAATCTAGTGGAAAGATGCCATATGCTGAGGAAAGAACCTTGGGAGATCGGAGGGGGCAAGACAGAGGGGAATCCAGTAGAAAGATGCCATATGCTGAGGAAAGAACCTTGGGAGATCGGAGGGGACAAGACAGAGGGAAATCCAGTAGAAAGCTATTGCACACTGGGGACACAAAGCTTGGGAGATGCCAGGAGGCAAGACAGAGGGGAATCCAGTAGAATGATATGGCACGCGGGGGGTGGGGGTGGGGGTGGAAGAACCTTGGGAGATCGGAGGGGGCAATACAGAGGGGAGTCCAGTAGAAAGTTATGGCTCACTGGGGAAAAAACTTGGGAGATCGGAGGGGGCAAGACAGAGGGGAATCCAGTAGAAAGATGTCATATGCTGAGGAAAGAACCTTGGGAGATCGGAGGGGGCAAGACAGAGGGAAATCCAGTAGAAAGCTATCCCACACTGGGGAAACAAAGCTTGGGACATGCCAGGAGGCAAGACAGAGGGGAATTCAGTAGAAAGATATGGCACGTGGGGGGTTGGGAGAACCTTGGGAGATGCTTGGAGGCAAGAGGGGAATCCAATAGAAACATTGCATAAGCTGAGGAAAGAACCTCGGGAGATCAGAGGGGGCAAGACAGAGGGGAATCCATTAGAAAGATATGGCACGGGGGTGGTGGTGGTGGTGGTGGAAGAACCTTGGGAGATCGGAGGGGGCAATACAGAGGGGAGTCCAGTAGAAAGTTATGGCTCACTGGGGAAAAAACCTTGGGAGATCGGAGGAGGCAAGACAGAGGGGAATCCAGTAGAAAGCTATCGCACACTGGGGAAATAAAGCTTGGCAGATAAGAGAGGGCAAGACAGAGGGGAATCCAGTAGAAAATGGCACGGGGGGGGGGGGTAGAGAACCTTAGGAGATCGGAGGGGGCAAGACAGAAGGGAATCCAGTAGAAAGTTATTGCACACTGGGGAAAGAACCTTGGGATATCGGAGGAGGCAAGACAGAGGGAAATCCAGTAGAAAGCTATCGCACACTGGGGACACAAAGCTTGGGAGATGCCAGGAGGCAAGACAGAGGGGAATCCAGTAGAAAGATATGGCACGCGGGGGGAGGGGAGAAGAACCTTTGGAGATCGGAGGGGGCAAGACAGAGGGGAATCCAGTAGAAAATGGCACGGGGGGGGGGGTAGAGAACCTTAGGAGATCGGAGGGGGCAAGACAGAGGGGAATCCAGTAGAAAGTTATGGCACACTGGGGAAAGAACCTTGGGATATCGGAGGAGGCAAGACAGAGGGGAATCTAGTGGAAAGATGCCATATGCTGAGGAAAGAACCTTGGGAGATCGGAGGGGGCAAGACAGAGGGGAATCCAGTAGAAAGATGCCATATGCTGAGGAAAGAACCTTGGGAGATCGGAGGGGGCAAGACAGAGGGAAATCCAGTAGAAAGCTATCGCACACTGGGGACACAAAGCTTGGGAGATGCCAGGAGGCAAGACAGAGGGGAATCCAGTAGAAAGATATGGCACGCGGGGGGAGGGGGGGAAGAACCTTTGGAGATCAGAGGGGGCAAGACAGAGGGGAATCCAGTAGAAAGTTATGGCACACTGGGGAAACAAAGCTTGGGAGATAAGAGGGGGCAAGAGAGATTGGAAACCAGTAGAAAATGGCAAGGGGGGGGGAAAGAACCTTGGGTGATCGGAGGGGCAAAACAGAGGGGAATCCAGTAGAAAGCTATCGCACGCTGGGGAAAGCACCTTGGGAGATCGGAGGGGGCAATACAGAGGGGAGTCCAGTAGAAAGTTATGGCTCACTGAGGAAAGAACCTTGGGAGATCAGAGGAGGCAAGACAGAGGGGAATCCAGTAGAAAGTTGCCACACGCTGAGAAAAGAACCTTGGGAGATCGGAGGGGGCAAGGCAGAGGGAAATACAGTAGAAAATGGCAAGCAGTTGGGGGGGGTGAGAAAGAACCTTGGGAGATCTGAAGGGGCAAGACAGAGGGAAATCCAGTAGAAAGCTATCGCATACAGGGGAAACATAGCTTGGGAGATAAGAGGGGGCTAGAGAGATGGGAATCCAGTAGAAAATGGCATGGGGGGGGAAAGAAACTTGGGAGATCGGAGGGGCAAGACAGAGGGGAATCCAGTAGAAAGCTATCGCACGCTGGGGAAATAACCTTGGGATATCAGAGGGGGCAAGACAGAGGGAAATCCAGTAGAAAGCTATCCCACACTGGGGAAACAAAGCTTGGGACATGCCAGGAGGCAAGACAAAGGGGAATTCAGTAGAAAGATATGGCACGTGAGCGGTTGGGAGAACCTTGAGAGATCAGAGGAGGCAAGACAGACGGGAGTCCAGTAGAAGGTTATGGCTCACTGAGAAAAGAACCTTGGGAGATCGAAGGGGCAAGACAGAGGGGAATCCAGTAGAAAGATATGGCACGCGGGGGGGGGGGGATAACCTTGGGAGATCAGAGGGGGCAAGAGAGATGGGAATCCAGTTCAAAATGGCATAGGGGTGGGGAGAACCTTGGGAGATCAGAGGGGGCAAGACAGAGGGGAATCCAGTAGAAAGCTTATGCACGCTGGGGAAAGAACCTTGGGAGATCGGAGGAGGCAAGAAAGAGGGGAATCCAGTAGAAAGTTGCCACACGCTGAGAAAAGAACCTTGGGAGATCGAAGGGGCAAGACAGAGGGGAATCCAGTAGAAAGCTATCGCACGCTGGGGAAACAAAGCTTGGGAGATAAGAGGGGGCAAGAGAGATGGGAATCCAGTAGAAAATGGCATGGGGGGGCGAAATAAAGCTTGGCAGATAAGAGGGGGTAAGACAGAGGGGAATCCAGTAGAAAATCACACGCGGGGGGGGGGGAAGAACCTTGGGAGATCGGAGGGTCAAGACAGAGGGGAATCCAGTAGAAAGCTTATGCACGCTGGGGAAAGAACCTTGGGAGATCGGAGTAGGCAAGAAAGAGGGGAATCCAGTAGAAAGTTGCCACACGCTGAGAAAAGAACCTTGGGAGATCGAAGGGGCAAGACAGAGGGGAATCCAGTAGAAAGATATGGCACGCGGGGGGGGGGGGATAACCTTGGGAGATCAGAGGGGGCAATAGAGATGGGAATCCAGTTCAAAATGGCATAGGGGTGGGGAGAACCTTGGGAGATCAGAGGGGGCAAGACAGAGGGGAATCCAGTAGAAAGCTTATGCACGCTGGGGAAAGAACCTTGGGAGATCGGAGGGTCAAGACAGAGGGGAATCCAGAAGAAAGATATGGCACGCGGTGGGGGGGGATAACCTTGGGAGATCAGAGGGGGCAAGAGAGATGGGAATCCAGTACAAAATGGCATGGGGGGGGGGGAGAACCTTGGGAGATGCTAAGAGGCAAGACAGAGGGGAATGCAATAGAAACATGCCATAAGCTGAGGAAAGAACCTTGGGAGATCGGAGGGGGCAAGACAGAGGGGAATCCAGTAGAAAGCTATCGCACTCTGGGGAAAGAACCTTGGGAGATCGGAGGGGGCAAGAAAGAGGGAAATCCAGTAGAAAGCTATCGCACACAGGGGAAACAAAGCTTGGGAGATAAGAGGGGGCAAGAGAGATGGGAATCCAGTAGAAAATCGCACGCGGGGGGGGGGGGGCGGGAAGAACCTTGGGAGATCGGAGGGGCAAGACAGAGGGGAATCCAGTAGAAAGATATGGCACGCGGTGGGGGGGGGGGATAACCTTGGGAGATCAGAGGGCGCAAGAGAGATGGGAATCCAGTACAAAATGGCATAGGGGGGGGGGAGAACCTTGGGAGATGCTAGGAGGCAATATACGGAGGGGAATCCAATAGAAACATGCCATAAGCTGAGGAAAGAGCCTCGGGAGATTGGAGGGGGCAAGACGGAGGGGAATCCAGTAGAAAATGGCACGGGGGGGGGGGGGTAGAGAACCTTAGGAGATCGGAGGAGGCAAGACAGCGGGGAATCCAGTAGAAAGCTATCGCACGCTGAGGAAAGAACCCTGGGAGATCGGAGGGGGCAAGACAGAGGGAAATCCAGTAGAAAGCTATCGCACACTGGGGAAATAAAGCTTGGCAGATAAGAGGGGGTAAGACAGAGGGGAATCCAGTAGAAAGATATGGCACGCGGGGGTGGGGGTGGGGATAACCTTGGGAGATCAGAGGGTGCAAGAGAGATGGGAATCCAATTCAAAATGGCATAGGGGGGGGGAGAACCTTGGGAGATCAGAGGGGGCAAGACAGAGAGGAATCCAGTAGAAAATGGCACGGGGGGGGGGGAGAGAACCTTAGGAGATCGGAGGGGGCAAGACAGAGAGGAATCCAGTGGAAAGATATGGCACGTGGGGGGGGGGGGAAGAACCTTGGGAGATCAGAGGGGGCAAGAGAGATGGGAATCCAGTACAAAATGGCATGAGGGGGGGGAGAACCTTGGGAGATGCTAGGAGGCAAGACAGAGGGGAATGCAATAGAAACATGCCATAAGCTGAGGAAAGAACCTTGGGAGATCGGAGGGGGCAAGACAGAGGGGAATCCAGTAGAAAGCTATCGCACTCTGGGGAAAGAACCTTGGGAGATCGGAGGGGGCAAGAAAGAGGGAAATCCAGTAGAAAGCTATCGCACACAGGGGAAACAAAGCTTGGGAGATAAGAGGGGGCAAGAGAGATGGGAATCCAGTAGAAAATCGCACGCGGGGGGGGGGGGGGAAGAACCTTGGGAGATCGGAGGGGCAAGACAGAGGGGAATCCAGTAGAAAGATATGGCACGCGGTGGGGGGGGGGATAACCTTGGGAGATCAGAGGGGGCAAGAGAGATGGGAATCCAGTACAAAATGGCATAGCGGGGGGGGGAGAACCTTGGGAGATGCTAGGAGGCAATATACGGAGGGGAATCCAATAGAAACATGCCATAAGCTGAGGAAAGAGCCTCGGGAGATTGGAGGGGGCAAGACGGAGGGGAATCCAGTAGAAAATGGCACGGGGGGGGGGTAGAGAACCTTAGGAGATCGGAGGAGGCAAGACAGCGGGGAATCCAGTAGAAAGCTATCGCACGCTGAGGAAAGAACCCTGGGAGATCGGAGGGGGCAAGACAGAGGGAAATCCAGTAGAAAGCTATCGCACACTGGGGAAATAAAGCTTGGCAGATAAGAGGGCGTAAGACAGAGGGGAATCCAGTAGAAAGATATGGCACGCGGGGGTGGGGGTGGGGATAACCTTGGGAGATCAGAGGGGGCAAGAGAGATGGGAATCCAGTTCAAAATGGCATAGGGGGGGGGAGAACCTTGGGAGATCTGAGGGGGTAAGACAGAGGGAAATACAGTAGAAAATGGCAAGCAGTTGAGGGGGAAAGAACCTTGGGAGATCTGAAGGGGCAAGACAGAGGGGAACCCACTAGAAAGATGCCATATACGCTGAGGAAAGAACCCTGGGAGATCGGAGGGTCAAGACAGAGGGGAATCCAGTAGAAAGCTTATGCACGCTGGGGAAAGAACCTTGGGAGATCGGAGTAGGCAAGAAAGAGGGGAATCCAGTAGAAAGTTGCCACACGCTGAGAAAAGAACCTTGGGAGATCGAAGGGGCAAGACAGAGGGGAATCCAGTAGAAAGATATGGCACGCGGGGGGGGGATAACCTTGGGAGATCAGAGGGGGCAATAGAGATGGGAATCCAGTTCAAAATGGCATAGGGGTGGGGAGAACCTTGGGAGATCAGAGGGGGCAAGACAGAGGGGAATCCAGTAGAAAGCTTATGCACGCTGGGGAAAGAACCTTGGGAGATCGGAGGGGCAAGACAGAGGGGAATCCAGTAGAAAGATATGGCACGCGGGGGGGGGGATAACCTTGGGAGATCAGAGGGGGCAATAGAGATGGGAATCCAGTTCAAAATGGCATAGGGGTGGGGAGAACCTTGGGAGATCAGAGGGGGCAAGACAGAGGGGAATCCAGTAGAAAGCTTATGCACGCTGGGGAAAGAACCTTGGGAGATCGGAGGGTCAAGACAGAGGGGAATCCAGAAGAAAGATATGGCACGCGGTGGGGGGGGATAACCTTGGGAGATCAGAGGGGGCAAGAGAGATGGGAATCCAGTACAAAATGGCATGGGGGGGGGGAGAACCTTGGGAGATGCTAAGAGGCAAGACAGAGGGGAATGCAATAGAAACATGCCATAAGCTGAGGAAAGAACCTTGGGAGATCGGAGGGGGCAAGACAGAGGGGAATCCAGTAGAAAGCTATCGCACTCTGGGGAAAGAACCTTGGGAGATCGGAGGGGGCAAGAAAGAGGGAAATCCAGTAGAAAGCTATCGCACACAGGGGAAACAAAGCTTGGGAGATAAGAGGGGGCAAGAGAGATGGGAATCCAGTAGAAAATCGCACGCGGGGGGGGGGGCGGGAAGAACCTTGGGAGATCGGAGGGGCAAGACAGAGGGGAATCCAGTAGAAAGATATGGCACGCGGTGGGGGGGGAGGATAACCTTGGGAGATCAGAGGGCGCAAGAGAGATGGGAATCCAGTACAAAATGGCATAGGGGGGGGGGGGGAGAACCTTGGGAGATGCTAGGAGGCAATATACGGAGGGGAATCCAATAGAAACATGCCATAAGCTGAGGAAAGAGCCTCGGGAGATTGGAGGGGGCAAGACGGAGGGGAATCCAGTAGAAAATGGCACGGGGGGGGGGTAGAGAACCTTAGGAGATCGGAGGAGGCAAGACAGCGGGGAATCCAGTAGAAAGCTATCGCACGCTGAGGAAAGAACCCTGGGAGATCGGAGGGGGCAAGACAGAGGGAAATCCAGTAGAAAGCTATCGCACACTGGGGAAATAAAGCTTGGCAGATAAGAGGGGGTAAGACAGAGGGGAATCCAGTAGAAAGATATGGCACGCGGGGGTGGGGGTGGGGATAACCTTGGGAGATCAGAGGGGGCAAGAGAGATGGGAATCCAATTCAAAATGGCATAGGGGGGGGGGAGAACCTTGGGAGATCAGAGGGGGCAAGACAGAGAGGAATCCAGTAGAAAATGGCACGGGGGGGGGGGTAGAGAACCTTAGGAGATCGGAGGGGGCAAGACAGAGAGGAATCCAGTGGAAAGATATGGCACGTGGGGGGGGGGAAGAACCTTGGGAGATCAGAGGGGGCAAGAGAGATGGGAATCCAGTACAAAATGGCATGGGGGGGGGGGAGAACCTTGGGAGATGCTAGGAGGCAAGACAGAGGGGAATGCAATAGAAACATGCCATAAGCTGAGGAAAGAACCTTGGGAGATCGGAGGGGGCAAGACAGAAGGGAATCCAGTAGAAAGCTATCGCACTCTGGGGAAAGAACCTTGGGAGATCGGAGGGGGCAAGAAAGAGGGAAATCCAGTAGAAAGCTATCGCACACAGGGGAAACAAAGCTTGGGAGATAAGAGGGGGCAAGAGAGATGGGAATCCAGTAGAAAATCGCACGCGGGGGGGGGGGGGGAAGAACCTTGGGAGATCGGAGGGGCAAGACAGAGGGGAATCCAGTAGAAAGATATGGCACGCGGTGGGGGGGGGGATAACCTTGGGAGATCAGAGGGGGCAAGAGAGATGGGAATCCAGTACAAAATGGCATAGCGGGGGGGAGAACCTTGGGAGATGCTAGGAGGCAATATACGGAGGGGAATCCAATAGAAACATGCCATAAGCTGAGGAAAGAGCCTCGGGAGATTGGAGGGGGCAAGACGGAGGGGAATCCAGTAGAAAATGGCACGGGGGGGGGGGTAGAGAACCTTAGGAGATCGGAGGAGGCAAGACAGCGGGGAATCCAGTAGAAAGCTATCGCACGCTGAGGAAAGAACCCTGGGAGATCGGAGGGGGCAAGACAGAGGGAAATCCAGTAGAAAGCTATCGCACACTGGGGAAATAAAGCTTGGCAGATAAGAGGGGGTAAGACAGAGGGGAATCCAGTAGAAAGATATGGCACGCGGGGGTGGGGGTGGGGATAACCTTGGGAGATCAGAGGGGGCAAGAGAGATGGGAATCCAATTCAAAATGGCATAGGGGGGGGGAGAACCTTGGGAGATCGGAGGGGGCAAGACAGAGGGGAATCCAGTAGAAAGATGCCATTTGCTGAGGAAAGAACCTTGGGAGATCGGAGGGGGCAAGACAGAGGGGAATCCAGTAGAAAGATGCCATTTGCTGAGGAAAGAACCTTGGGAGATCGGAGGGGGCAAGACAAAGGGAAATCCAGTAGAAAGCTATAGCACACTGGGGACACAAAGCTTGGGAGATGCCAGGAGGCAAGACAGAGGGGAATCCAGTAGAAAGATATGGCACACGGGGGGGGGGGAGGGGGGAAAGAACCTTGGGAGATCGGAGGGGGCAACACAGAGGGGAATCCAGTAGAAAATGGCAAGCAGTTGGGGGGGAAAGAACCTTGGGAGATCTGAAGGGGCAAGACAGAGGGAAATCCAGTAGAAAGCTATCGCACACTGGGGAAACAAAGCTTGGGAGATAAGAGGGGGCAAGAGAGATGGGAATCCAGTAGAAAGTTATGGCTCACTGGGGAGAGAACCTTAGGAGATCGGAGTGGGCAAGACAGATGGGAATCCAGTAGAAAGCTATCGCACACTTGGGAAAGAACCTTGGGAGATCGGAGGGGGCAAGACAGAGGGGAATCCAGTAGAAAATGGCAAGCAGTTGGGGGGGAAAGAACCTTGGGAGATCTGAAGGGGCAAGACAGAGGGAAATCCAGTAGAAAGCTATCGCACACTGGGGAAACAAAGCTTGGGAGATAAGAGGGGGCAAGAGAGATGGGAATCCAGTAGAAAGTTATGGCTCACTGGGGAGAGAACCTTAGGAGATCAGAGTGGGCAAGACAGACGGGAATCCAGTAGAAAATTGCTCGTAGGGGGGGGGGGGAAGAACCTTGGGAGATCGGAGGGGGCAAGACAGTGGAATCCAGTAGAAAGTTATGGCACACTGGGGAAAGAACCTTGGGATTTCGGAGGAGGCAAGACAGAGGGGAATCCAGTAGAAAGATGCCATATGCTGAGGAAAGAACCTTGGGAGATCAGAGGGGGTAAGACAGAGGGAAATCCAGTAGAAAGCTATCGCACACTGGGGACACAAAGCTTGGGAGATGCCAGGAGACAAGACAGAGGGGAATCCAGTAGAAAGATATGGCACGCGGGGGGGGGGAGAACCTTTGGAGATCGGTGGGGGGGGGCGGGGGGGGGCAAGACAGAGGGGAGTCCAGGAGAAAGTTATGGCTCACTGAGGAAAGAAGCTTGGGAGATGCGAGGAGGCAAGACAGAGGGGAATCCAGCAGAAATATATGGCATGCGGGGCGGGGGGGGGGGGAGAGAACCTTGGGAGAGCGAACGGGGCAAGAAAGAGGGGAATCAAGTAGAAAGCTATCGCACACTTGGGAAAGGACCTTGGGAGATCGGAGGGGGCAAGAATGAGGGGAATCCTGTAGAAAGTTATGGCACACTGGGGAAATAACCTTGGGAGATGCGAGGAGGCAAGACAGAGGGGAATCCAGTAGAAAGATATGGCACGCGGGGGGAGGGGGGGAAAGAACCTTGGGAGATCGGAGGGGGCAAGACAGAGGGGAATCCAGTAGAAAGATGCCATATACGCTGAGGAAAGAACCTTGGAAGATCGGAGGGGGCAAGACAGAGGGAAATCTATCCCACACTGGGGAAACAAAGCTTGGGACATGCCAGGAGGCAAGACCGAGGGGAATCCAGTAGAAAGATGCCATATGCTGAGGAAAGAACCTTGGGAGATCGGAGGGGGCAAGACAGAGGGGAATCCAGTAGAAAGCTATCGCACGCTGGGGAAAGAACCTTGGGAGATCTGAGGGGGCAAAACAGAGGGGAATCCAGTAGAAAGATATGGCTCACTGGGGAAATAACCTTGGGAGATAAGTGGGGGCAAGAGAGATGGGAGTCCAATAGAAACATGCCATATGCTAAGGAAAGAACCTTGGGAGATTGGAGGGGGCAAGACAGAGGGGACTCCAGTAGAAAGTTGCCATACGCTGAGAAAAGAACCTTGGGAGATCGGAGGGGCAAGACAGAAGGGAATCCAGTAGAAAGATATGGCACGCGGGGGGGGGGGGGGATAACCTTGGGAGATCAGAGGGGGCAAGACAGAGGGGAATCCAGTAGAAAGCTATCGCACACTTGGGAAAGAACCTTGGGAGATCGGAGGGGGCAAGACAGAGAGGAATCCATTAGAAAGATATGACACGGGGGGGGGGGGGGAAGAACCTTGGGAGATCGGAGGGGGCAAGACAGAGGGGAATCCAGTAGAAAGATGCCATATGCTGAGGAAAGAACCTTGGGAGATCGGAGGGGGCAAGACAGAGGGAAATCCAGTAGAAAGCTATCGCACACTGGGGAAACAAAGCTTGGGAGATAAGAGGGGGCAAGAGAGATGGGAATCCAGTAGAAAATGGCATGGGGGGGGGGAAGAACCTTGGGAGAGCGGAAAGGGCAAGAAAGAGGGGAATCCTGTAGAAAGCTATCCCACACTTGGGAAATAACCTTGGGAGATCGGAGGAGGCAAGACAGAGGGGAATCCAGTAGAAAGTTATGGCACACTGGGGAAATAACCTTGGGAGATGCGAGGAGGCAAGACAGAGAGGAATCCAGCAGTAAGATATGGCATGCGGGGGGGGGGGGGGGCGGGGAGAAAGAACCTTGGGAGAGCGGAAGGGGCAAGAAAGAGGGGAATCCAGTAGAAAATGGCACGCGGGGGCGGGGGGGGGCGGGAAGAACCATGGGAGATCGGAGGGGGCAAAACAGAGGGGAATCCAGTAGAAAGCTATCGCACACTTGGGAAATAACCTTGGGAGATCGGAGGAGGCAAGACAGAGGGGAATCCAGTAGAAAGATATGGCACGCGGGGGGGGGGGGGGGGAAGAACCTTGGGAGATCGGAGGGGGCAAGACAGAGGGAAATACTGTAGAAAATGGCAAGCAGTTGGGGGTGAAAGAACCTTGGGTGATCTGAAGGGGCAAGACAGAGGGAAATCCAGTAGAAAGCTATCCCACACTGGGGAAACAAAGCTTGGGACATGCCAGGAGGCAAGACAGAGGGGAATTCAGTAGAAAGATATGGCACGTGAGGGGTTGGGAGAACCTTGGGAGATCAGAGGGGGCAAGACATAGGGGAATCCAGTAGAAAGATAGGGCACGCGGTGGGGGGGGATAACCTTGGGAGATCAGAGGGGGCAAGAGAGATGGGAATCCAGTACAAAATGGCATAGGGGGGGGAGAACCTTGGGAGATGCTTGGAGGCAAGACAGAGGGGAATCCAATAGAAACATGCCATAAGCTGAGGAAAGAACCTCGGGAGATCGGAGGGGGCAAGACAGAGGGGAATCCAGTAGAAAGATATGTCATGTGGGGGGTTGAGAGAACCTTGGGAGATCAGAGTGGGCAAGACAGAGGGAAATCCAGTAGAAAGCTATCGCACACTGGGGAAACAAAGCTTGGGACATGTCAGGAGGCAAGACAGAGGGGAATTCAGTAGAAAGATATGGCACGTGGAGGGTTGGGAGAACCTTGAGAGATCAGAGGAGGCAAGGCAGATGGGAATCCAGTAGAAAGCTATCGCACACTGGGGAAACAAAGCTTGGGAGATAAGAGGTGGCAAGAGAGATGGGAATCCAGTAGAAAATGGCATTGGGGGGGGGGGAAGAAATTTGGGAGATTGGAGGGGCAAGACAGAGGGGAATCCAGTAGAAAGATATGTCATGTGGGGGGTTGAGAGAACCTTGGGAGATCAGAGTGGGCAAGACAGAGGGAAATCCAGTAGAAAGCTATCGCACACTGGGGAAACAAAGCTTGGGACATGCCAGGAGGCAAGACAGAGGGGAATCCAGTAGAAAATGGCACGGGGGGGGGGGGAGAACCTTGGGAGATCGGAGGGGCAAGACAGAGGGGAATCCAGTAGAAAGCTATCGCACACTTGGGAAATAACCTTGGGAGATGCGAGGAGGCAAGACAGAGGGAATCCAGTAGAAAGATATGGCACGCGGGGGGGGGGGGGAGAACCTTGGGAGATCGGAGGGGGCAAGACAGAGGGAAATACAGTAGAAAATGGCAAGCAGTTGGGGGGGAAAGAACCTTGGGTGATCTGAAGGGGCAAGACAGAGAGAAATCCAGTAGAAAGCTATCCCACACTGGGGAAACAAAGCTTGGGACATGCCAGGAGGCAAGACAGAGGGGAATTCAGTAGAAAGATATAGCACATGAGGGGTTGGGAGAACCTTGAGAGATCAGAGGGGGCAAGGCAGAGGGGAATCCAGTAGAAAGATATGGCATGTGGGGGGTTGGGAGAACATTGGGAGATCAGAGGGGGCAAGAGAGATGGGAAACCAGTAGAAAATGGCATGGGGGGGGGGAAAGAACCTTGGGAGATCGGAGGGGAAAGACAGATGGAAACCCAGTAGAAAGCTATCGCACACTGGGGAAACAAAGCTTGCGAGATAAGAGGGGGCAAGAGAGATGGGAATCCAATAGAAAATCGCACGCGGGGGGGGGGGGGGGAGAACCTTGGGAGATCGGAGGGGCAAGACAGAGGGGAATCCAGTAGAAAGATATGGCACGCGGTGGGGGGGGGGATAACCTTGGGAGATCGGAGGGGCAAGACAGAGGGGAATCCAGTAGAAAGATATGGCACGCGGTGGGGGGGGGGATAACCTTGGGAGATCAGAGGGGGCAAGAGAGATGGGAATCCAGTACAAAATGGCATGGGGGGGGGGGAGAACCTTGGGAGATGCTAGGAGGCAAGACAGAGGGGAATCCAATAGAAACATGCCTAAGCTGAGGAAAGAACCTTGGGAGATCGGAGGGGGCAAGACAGAGGGGAATCCAATAGAAACATGCCATAAGCTGAGGAAAGAACCTTGGGAGATTGGAGGGGGCAAGACAGAGGGGAATCCAGTAGAAAGTTGCCACACGCTGAGAAAAGAACCTTGGGAGACCGGAGGGGGCAAGACAGAGGGGAATCCAGTAGAAAGCTATCGCACGCTTGGGAAAGAACCTTGGGAGATCTGAGGGGGCAAGAGAGATGGGAATCCAGTACAAAATGGCATGGGGGGGAGGAGAACCTTGGGAGATGCTAGGAGGCAAGACAGAGGGGAATCCAATAGAAACATGCCTAAGCTGAGGAAAGAACCTTGGGAGATCGGAGGGGGCAAGACAGAGGGGAATCCAGTAGAAAGCTATCGCACGCTGGGGAAATAACCTTGGGAGATAAGAGGGGGCAAGAGAGATGGGAATCCAATAGAAACATGCCATAAGCTGAGGAAAGAACCTTGGGAGATTGGAGGGGGCAAGACAGAGGGGAATCTAGTAGAAAGTTGCCACACGCTGAGATAACAACCTTGGGAGACCGGAGGGGGCAAGACAGAGGGGAATCCAGTAGAAAGCTATCACACGCTGGGGAAAGAACCTTGGGAGATCTGAGGGGGCAAAACAGAGGGGAATCCAATAGAAAGATATGGCTCACTGGGGAAATAACCTTGGGAGATAAGTGGGGGCAAGATAGATGGGAATCCAATAGAAACATGCCATAAGCTAAGGAAAGAACCTTGGGAGATTGGAGGGGGCAAGACAGAGGGGACTCCAGTAGAAAGTTGCCATACGCTGAGAAAAGAACCTTGGGAGATCGGAGGGGCAAGACAGAAGGGAATCCAGTAGAAGGATATGGCACGCGGGGGGGGGGGATAACCTTGGGAGATCAGAGGGGGCAAGAGAGATGGGAATCCAGTACAAAATGGTATAGGGGGTGGGGGAGAACCTTGGGAGATGCTAGGAGGCAAGACGGAGGGGAATCCAATAGAAACATGCCATAAGCTGAGGAAAGAACCTCGGGAGATCAGAGGGGGCAAGACAGAGGGGAATCCAGTAGAAAGATATGGCACGGGGGGGGGAGAACCTTGGGAGATCGGAGGGGGCAATACAGAGGGGAGTCCAGTAGAAAGTTATGGCTCACTGGGGAAAAAACCTTGGGAGATCGGAGGAGGCAAGACAGAGGGGAATCCAGTACAAAATGGCATAGGGGTTGGGAGAACCTTGGGAGATCAGAGGGGGCAAGACATAGGGGAATCCAGTAGAAAGATAGGGCACGCGGTGGGGGGGGATAACCTTGGGAGATCAGAGAGGGCAAGAGACATGGGAATCCAGTACAAAATGGCATTGGGGGGGGGGGAGAACCTTGGGAGATGCTAGGAGGCAAGACAGAGGGGAATCCAATAGAAACATGCCATAAGCTGAGGAAAGAACCTCGGGAGATCGGAGGGGGCAAGGCAGAGGGGAATACAGTAGAAAGATATGGCATGTGGGGGGTTGGGAGAACATTGGGAGATCAGAGGGGGAAAGAGAGATGGGAAACTAGTAGAAAATGGCATGGGTGGGGGGGAAAGAACCTTGGGAGATCGGAGGGGAAAGACAGATGGAAACCCAGTAGAAAGCTATCGCATGCTGGGGAAAGAACCTTGGGAGATGCAAGGAGGCAAGACAGAGGGGAATCCAGCAGAAAGATATGGCATGCGGGGGTGAGGGGGAGAAAGAACCTTGGGAGAGCGGAGGGGGCAAGACAGACGGAAATAGAGTAGAAAATGGCAAGCAGTTAAGGGGGAAAGAACCTTGGGAGATCTGAAGGGGCAAGACAGAGGGAAATCCAGTAGAAAGCTATCGCACACTGGGGAAACAAAGCTTGGGAGATAAGAGGGGGCAAGAGAGATGGGAATCCAGTAGAAAATGGCATGGGGGGGGGGAATAAAGCTTGGCAGATAAGAGGGGACAAGACAGAGGGGAATCCAGTAGAAAATGGCACGGGGGGGGGGGTAGAACCTTGGGAGATCGGAGGGGCAAGACAGAGGGGAATTCCAGTAGAAAGATATGGCACGCGGTGGGGGGGGGGATAACCTTGGGAGATCAGAGGGGGCAAGAGAGATGGGAATCCAGTACAAAATGGCATAGGGGGTGGGGGAGAACCTTGGGAGATGCTAGGAGGCAAGACGGAGGGGAATCCAATAGAAACATGCCATAAGCTGAGGAAAGAACCTCGGGAGATCAGAGGGGGCAAGACAGAGGGGAATCCAGTAGAAAGATATGGCACAGGGGGGGGGGAGAAGAACCTTGGGAGATCGGAGGGGGCAATACAGAGGGGAGTCCAGTAGAAAGTTATGGCTCACTGGGGAAAAAACCTTGGGAGATCGGAGTAGGCAAGACAGAGGGAAATCCAGTAGAAAGTTATGGCAAACTGGGGAAATAACCTTGGGAGATGCGAGGAGGCAATACAGAGGGGAGTCCAGTAGAAAGTTATGGCTCACTGGGGAAATAACCTTGGGAGATCGGAGGGGGCAAGACAGAGGGAAATACAGTAGAAAATGGGAAGCAGTTGGGGGGGGAAAGAACCTTGGGTGATCTGAAGGGGCAAGACAGAGGGAAATCCAGTAGAAAGCTATCCCACACTGGGGAAACAAAGCTTGGGACATGCCAGGAGGCAAGACAGAGGGGAATTCAGTAGAAAGATGTGGCACGTGAGGGGTTGGGAGAACCTTGAGAGATCAGAGGGGGCAAGAGAGATGGGAATCCAGTACAAAATGGCATGTGGGGGGGGGGGGAACCTTGGGAGATGCTAGGGGGCAAGAGAGATGGGAATCCAGTACAAAATGGCATAGGGGGGGGGGGAGAACCTTGGGAGATGCTTGGGGGCAAGATAGATGGGAATCCAGTACAAAATGGCATGGGGGGGGGGAGAACCTTGGGAGATGCTAGGAGGCAAGACAGAGGGGAATCCAATAGAAACATGCCATAAGCTGAGGAAAGAACCTCGGGAGATCGGAGGGGGCAAGACAGAGGGGAATCCAGTAGAAAGATATGGCATGTGGGGGGTTGAGAGAACCTTGGGAGATCAGAGTGGGCAAGACGGAGGGAAATCCAGTAGAAAGCTATCGCACGCTGGGGAAACAAAGTTTGGGAGATAAGAGGGGGCAATACAGAGGGGAGTCCAGTGGAAAGTTACGGCTCACTGGGGAAAGAACGTTGGGAGATCGGAGGAGGCAAGACAGAGGGGAATCCTGTAGAAAGATGCCATTTGCTGAGGAAAGAACCTTGGGAGATGGGGGGGGGGGGGGCAAGACAGAGGGAAATCCAGAAGAAAGCTATCCCACACTGGGGAAACAAAGCTTGGGACATGCCATGAGGCAAGACAGAGGGGTCTCCAGTAGAAAGTTATGGCTCACTGGGCAAAGAACCTTGGGAGATAGGAGGGGGCAAGACAGAGGGGAATCCTGTAGAAAGTTATGGCACACTGGGGAAATAACCTTGGGAGATGCGAGGAGGCAAGACAGAGGGGAATCCAGTAGAAAGTTATGGCACACTGGGGAAATAACCTTGGGAGATGCGAGGAGGCAAGACAGAGAGGAATCCAGCAGAAAGATATGGCATGCGGGGGGGGGGGGAACCTTGGGAGATCGGAGGTGGCAAGACAGAGGGGAATCCTGTAGAAAATGGCACGCGGGGGGGGGGGGAAGAACCCTGGGAGATCGGAAAGGGCAAAACAGAGGGGAATCCAGTAGAAAGCTATTGCACACTTGGGAAATAACCTTGGGAGATGCGAGGAGGCAAGACAGAGGGGAATCCAGTAGAAAGATTTGGCATACAGTAGAAAATGGCAAACAATTGGGGGGGAAAGAACCTTGGGTGATCTGAAGGGGCAAGACAGAGGGAAATCCAGTAGAAAGCTATCCCACACTGGGGAAACAAAGCTTGGGACATGCCAGGAGGCAAGACAGAGTGGAATTCAGTAGAAAGATGTGGCACGTGAGGGGTTGGGAGAACCTTGAGAGATCAGAGGGGGCAAGAGAGATGGGAATCCAGTACAAAATGGCATGGGGGGGGGGAACCTTGGGAGATGCTAGGGGGCAAGAGAGATGGGAATCCAGTACAAAATGGCATGGGGGGGGGAGAACCTTGGGAGATGCTTGGGGGCAAGATAGATGGGAACCCAGTACAAAATGGCATGGGGGGGGGGGGGAGAGAACCTTGGGAGATGCTAGGAGGCAAGACAGAGGGGAATCCAATACAAACATGCCATAAGCTGAGGAAAGAACCTCGGGAGATCGGAGGGGGCAAGTCAGAGGGGAATCCAGTAGAAAGATATGGCATGTGGGGGGTTGGGAGAACATTGGGAGATCAGAGGGGGCAAGAGAGATGGGAAAAGAGTGGAAAATGGCATGGGGGGGGGGAAAGAACCTTGGGAGATCGTAGGGGCAAGATAGAGGGGAATCCAGTAGAAAGCTATCGCACGCTGGGGAAAGAACCTTGGGAGATCGGAGGGGGCAAGACAGAGGGAAATCCAGAAGAAAGCTATCCCACACTGGGGAAACAAAGCTTGGGACATGCCATGAGGCAAGACAGAGGGGACTCCAGTAGAAAGTTATGGCTCACTGGGCAAAGAACCTTGGGAGATCGGAGGAGGCAAGACAGAGGGGAATCCTGTAGAAAGATGCCATTTGCTGAGGAAAGAACCTTGGGAGATGGGGGGGGGGCAAGATAGACGGGAATCCAGTAGAAAGCTATCGGACACTTGGGAAATAACCTTGGGAGATGCGAGGAGGCAAGACAGAGGGGAATCCAGTAGAAAGTTATCGCATGCTGGGGAAACAAAGCTTGGGAGATAAGAGGGGGCAAGAAAGAGGGGAATCCAGTGGAAAGATATGGCACGTGGTGGGGGGGGAAGAACCTTGGGAGATCGGAGGGGCAAGGCAGAGGGGAATCCAGTAGAAAGATGCCATATGCTGAGGAACGAACCTTGGGAGATCGGAGGGGGCAAGACAGAGGGGAATCCAGTAGAAAGCTATCGGACACTTGGGAAATAACCTTGGGAGATGCGAGGAGGCAAGACAGAGGGGAATCCAGTAGAAAGCTATCGGACACTTGGGAAATAACCTTGGGAGATGCGAGGAAGCAAGACAGAGGGGAATCCAGTAGAAAGTTATGGCACACTGGGGAAATAACCTTGGGAGATGCGAGGAGGCAAGACAGAGAGGAATCCAGCAGAAAGATATGGCATGCGGGGGGGGGGGGGGGAGAAAGAACCTTGGGAGAGCGGAAGGGGCAAGAAAGAGGGGAATCCAGTAGAAAATGGCACGCGGGGAGGGGGGAAGAACCCTGGGAGATCGGAAAGAGCAAAACAGAGGGGAATCCAGTAGAAAGCTATCGCACACTGGGGAAATAACCTTGGGAGATGCGAGGAGGCAAGACAGAGGGGAATCCAGTAGAAAGATTTGGCACGGGGGGGGGGGAGAACCTTGGGAGATCGGAGGGGGCAAGACAGAGGGGAATCCTGTATAAAGTTATGGCATACAGTAGAAAATGGCAAGCAGTTGGGGGGGAAAGAACCTTGGGTGATCTGAAGGGGCAAGACAGAGGGAAATCCAGTAGAAAGCTATCCCACACTGGGGAAAGAAAGCTTGGGACATGCCAGGAGGCAAGACAGAGTGGAATTCAGTAGAAAGATGTGGCACGTGAGGGGTTGGGAGAACCTTGAGAGATCAGAGGGGGCAAGAGAGATGGGAATCCAGTACAAAATGGCATGGGGGGGGGGGAACCTTGGGAGATGCTAGGGGGCAAGAGAGATGGGAATCCAGTACAAAATGGCATAGGGGGGGGAGAACCTTGGGAGATGCTTGGGGGCAAGACAGATGGGAATCCAGTACAAAATGGCATAGGGAGGGGGGGGAGAACCTTGGGAGATGCTAGGAGGCAAGACAGAGGGGAATCCAATAGAAACATGCCATAAGCTGAGGAAAGAACCTCGGGAGATCGGAGGGGGCAAGGCAGAGGGGAATCCAGTAGAAAGATATGGCATGTGGGGGGTTGGGAGAACATTGGGAGATGCGAGGAGGCAAGACAGAGGGGAATCCAGTAGAAAGTTATCGCACACTGGGGAAACAAAGCTTGGGAGATAGGAAGGGGCAAGACAGAGGGGAATCCTGTAGAAAGTTATGGCACACTGGGGAAATAACCTTGGGAGATGCGAGGAGGCAAGACAGAGAGGAATCCAGCAGAAAGATATGGCATGGGGGGGGGGGGGAGAAAGAACCTTGGGAGAGCGGAAGGGGCAAGAAAGAGGGGAATCCAGTAGAAAATGGCACGCGGGGGGGGGGGGGAAGAACCCTGGGAGATCGGAAAGGGCAAAACAGAGGGGAATCCAGTAGAAAGCTATCGCACACTTGGGAAATAACCTTGGGAGATGCGAGGAGGCAAGACAGAGGGGAATCCTGTAGAAAGTTATGGCATACAGTAGAAAATGGCAAGCAGTTGGGGGGGAAAGAACCTTGGGTGATCTGAAGGGGCAAGACAAAGGGAAATCCAGTAGAAAGCTCTCCCACACTGGGGAAACAAAGCTTGGGACATGCCAGGAGGCAAGACAGAGTGGAATTCAGTAGAAAGATGTGGCACGTGAGGGGTTGGGAGAACCTTGAGAGATCAGAGGGGGCAAGAGAGATGGGAATCCAGTACAAAATGGCATGGGGGTGGGGAACCTTGGGAGATGCTAGGGGGCAAGAGAGATGGGAATCCAGTACAAAATGGCATGGGGGGGGGGAGAACCTTGGGAGATGCTTGGGGGCAAGATAGATGGGAATCCAGTACAAAATGGCATAGGGAGGGGGGAGAGAACCTTGGGAGATGCTAGGAGGCAAGACAGAGGGGAATCCAATAGAAACACGCCATAAGCTGAGGAAAGAACCTCGGGAGATCGGAGGGGGCAAGGCAGAGGGGAATCCAGTAGAAAGATATGGCATGTGGGGGGTTGGGATAACATTGGGAGATCAGAGGGGGCAAGAGAGATGGGAAAAGAGTGGAAAATGGCATGGGGGGGGGGAAAGAACCTTGGGAGATCGGAGGGGCAAGATAGAGGGGAATCCAGTAGAAAGCTATCGCACGCTGGGGAAAGAACCTTGGGAGATCGGAGGGGGCAAGACAGAGGGAAATCCAGTAGAAAGCTATCCCACACTGGGGAAACAAAGTTTGGGAGATAAGAGGGGGCAATACAGAGGGTAGTCCAGTTGAAAGCTCACTGGGGAAAGAACGTTGGGAGATCGGAGGAAGCAAGACAGAGGGGAATCCTGTAGAAAGATGCCATTTGCTGAGGAAAGAACCTTGGGAGATGGGGGGGGGGCAAGACAGAGGGAAATCCAGTAGAAAGCTATCCCACACTGGGGAAACAAAGCTTGGGACATGCCATGAGGCAAGACAGAGGGGACTCCAGTAGAAAGTTATGGCTCACTGGGCAAAGAACCTTGGGAGATCGGAGGAGGCAAGACAGAGGGGAATCCTGTAGAAAGATGCCATTTGCTGAGGAAAGAACCTTGGGAGATGGGGGGGGGGGTCAAAATAGACGGGAATCCAGTAGAAAGTTATCGCACACTGGGGAAACAAAGCTTGGGAGATAAGAGGGGGCAAGAAAGAGGGGAATCCAGTGGAAAGATATGGCACGTGGGGGGGGGCGAAGAACATTGGGAGATCGGAGGGGCAAGGCAGAGGGGAATCCAGTAGAAAGATATGGCACGGGGGGGGGGGGGGAGAACTTTGGGAGATCGGAGGGGCAAGGCAGAGGGGAATCCAGTAGAAAGATGCCATATGCTGAGGAAAGAACCTTGGGAGATCGGAGGGGGCAAGACAGAGGGGAATCCAGTAGAAAGCTATCGGACACTTGGGAAATAACCTTGTGAGATGCGAGGAGGCAAGACAGAGGGGAATCCAGTAGAAAGCTATCGGACACTTGGGAAATAACCTTGGGAGATGCGAGGAGGCAAGACAGAGGGGAATCCAGTAGAAAGTTATCTCACGCTGGGGAAACAAAGCTTGGGAGATAGGAGGGGGCAAGACAGAGGGGAATCCTGTAGAAAGTTATGGCACACTGGGGAAATAACCTTGGGAGATGCGAGGAGGCAAGACAGAGGGGAATCCAGTAGAAAGTTATGGCACACTGGGGAAATAACCTTGGGAGATGCGAGGAGGCAAGACAGAGAGGAATCCAGCAGAAAGATATGGCATGCGGGGGGGGGGGGGGGAGAAAGAACCTTGGGAGAGCGGAAGGGGCAAGAAAGAGGGGAATCCAGTAGAAAATGGCACGCGGGGGGGGGGGGAGAACCCTGGGAGATCGGAAAGGGCAAAACAGAGGGGAATCCAGTAGAAAGCTATCGCACACTTGGGAAATAAACTTGGGAGATGCGAGGAGGCAAGACAGAGGGGAATCCAGGAGAAAGATTTGGCACGCGGGGGGGGGGGGAGAACCTTGGGAGATCGGAGGGGGCAAGACAGAGGGGAATCCTGTAGAAAGTTATGGCATACAGTAGAAAATGGCAAGCAGTTGGGGGGGAAAGAACCTTGGGTGATCTGAAGGGGCAAGACAGAGGGAAATCCAGTAGAAAGCTATCCCACACTGGGGAAACAAAGCTTGGGACATGCCAGGAGGCAAGACAGAGTGGAATTCAGTAGAAAGATGTGGCAAGTGAGGGGTTGGGAGAACCTTGAGAGATCAGAGGGGGCAAGAGAGATGGGAATCCAGTAGAAAGATAGGGCACGCGGGGGGGGGGGGGGAGAACCTTGGGAGATCTGAGGGGGCAAGACAGAGGGAAATCCTGGGCGGTGGGCTTCTCATGGGGGCCGAATCATGAAAGAGGCAGAGGCTGCTTTCTCGGGATGAGAGCCCAGATCTGACTCCGTGGCTCTCTTTTATTGGTTTCAATAGGGTGGGTGGATACACATTCATAAACAAGAAAACTACGTAATGAAAAGATACAATTTCATGTATGGAAAACTTCACATGTACATATATCATTGATTAGACAGTCAGAGATATCACCGTGACAGTAAGGAATGGAATGTTTATCTATGAGCCCCTTTTTATGGGGGCCATAAATAAAAATGTTATCTTCGAGAAATTCCTTAGTGCCCTTGTTTACCTCACACTCAGAAGTGTTAGACTTCATGGCACCAAATAAACAATTAATCCCACATAAATCATGAGATCTGCAACATCACCTCTGTTTTTGTTTGTTTTTTTAAGATGGTCAAAATTCCTCTAAAGCTATGACATCCCCAGTGGATCCCCCCTCCGGGAGAGCCCTTAGGGAGCCAATACACCTTTCCAAAGGAATGCTTTCTGATTTGGAGTCCTCATCAGCCTCAGAGGCAAATTCTAAAAGAGGTTTTTTACATTCGTTTTCAACAGTGTGCTTCAGTAAGAGGACATCATCTCCAATACTGTTTAGTCGCTGTTTCAAAAATGCCAAAAGTCTCCCCATGACGCATGGGCCAATTATACATGCAAGGAGTAATAAAATCAAAGGACCGGCTAGGGCCGAAAGGAGAGTAGTCAACCAGGGGGAGAGATTAAACATTCCTTGATACCATGTGTGAGATTGGGAGCGTTCTCTCTCTCTGTCTTTCAATCGGGTATTTAATTCTGCCATAGAGTCAAGCACGATGCCCGAACTGTCGGTATAAAAACAACATTCCTCTTTCAAAGCTACACACAGACCGCCCTGTTTTAAGAGTAGCAAATCCAAACCCCTTCTATTCTGTAAAACAACTTCAGATAGTGAAGTAAGAGAATTCTGGAGAGCAATCATAGATTGTTCTATGCGTTCGAGATCGGCATCAATTTCAACACTGAGCCTGCGGATGTTTTGGTCAGCCACAACCATTCCGGTGGCTCCTAGGCCCAGGAGAAGGGTCAGAGTCATAGTAGTAACCATTTCACGTTTTGTTCGTAAGAGGTATTGGGGTGTTTCCATACGAGAAAGGAACTCATTATTAGAAAAAACAGACATTTTAGGGAGAAGATATATCTGAATACAAAAAGCTTTTTGTGTATATAAAATGTCTCCACTGACACATGCAGTAGCGCCAGTGGAGCAGGCCCAAATAGAGCCATTGGAGGGGACAAAAAATTGACCTTTGTACCGTCGGGAGAGATCGGCGGTGGGAAGGAGGGTGTGCATAGTAGTCCATCCACCTGTGGGAAGCCCTAGTCTTGCACCAGGCAACCACAATTGGCAAAGGTGATAAGCATCAGAAGAAGCATTAATACAAAAGTGAGAAAAGTTAGAGGGTACATACCCAAGGCAACAACCTTGACCTTCAATTGAGGACACTGTTATAGAAGAATTAGACCACCGGCAAGTGGTATCTGAGGTACTATTGGCAAAAGGTAAGGCAGAACCTATGGCTTCATAAAAAGGGGGTTGGGAAGACATACACAACCAACACCTAGTATCATTGCGAGGAAAAGTACGGGCTGCCTCGAGGGCATCACGCGCAGAGGAAACCAAAGTCACCAATGGATTATTGTTTTTTGTCAAGGGCTGTAAAAAGGGCGAACTAAGTTGCAGGTTTGGGCCTACAGGTGGAGATGTTTCTAAAGACATGGTAAGACGAATTGTGAAGATATTACCTGGGTGACTGTTTTTGGAGTTATCATTTGACCTTCCCCCCCATTTTTTCCCTGCAAACCATTCAGTAATTGGAAGATTCCTGCCATATGATGTAAAGGTAACAGTCATGGGGTTAAGGCGAACACCGCAGCAGGCCCAATTGGTACAGGAATTCCAAGGCAAATTGTTATCAGGGCCTAGTACTGCTTTGATATAGTCCGAGGTATAGGGAGCCGTCCACCAAATCTTTCCGGTTGACACACATTGCCAGGACTTACAATACCAATCAGGGGTGGTTCCACATTTATCCAGGTGGGAGAGTTCTGTAAGATGTCCTGGGCAAATATACAGGCCTGGGCCAGTGTTCCAGACCTGTCGAGGGGAAGGGTCACATTTAGTCTTATGTTTAAATCCATGAGCACCGACCAGCATTTCAGCAAAGTCAAAGGAAAGCACAGGAAACCAAGGCCACAGAGTTCGATTAGAAATGGAATAAAGGATGTTTCCTTGAAAGTCCAAAATAGTCCAGGTATAGTTTACGGGACGGTGCTGATTCCGTTGTGCATCGGACAAGGAGCGCCGCAAACGGGGAGCTGCAGGAGCAAAAACATGGGAAGAGGGCAAGGAGCGAAATACGCCAGGGGAAAAATGGATAGCGGAAAGAAGGGAAACTTTCATGACAAAAGATCTTTTTTGCTTTAGGAAGAACAGGGAACACACATAAGTGCCATAGTCCTCAGAGGAAACGTTAAGAATTAACAAGGAAGTAGAACAAGGAGAAGATATTATATAAGTGTTGTTAGAGGGATGGATCGGATCTCCATCCCTTAGCCATGTCCACTGAGCTGGATGCAGCAAGGGATGGCGTTGTCTACAAATAAGCTCCGCACGACCCCCGGAAGGGGTTTGTACTCGACAATGTGGAACTCTAATGTAGGCACTCAAACGTTCAAAAAGTATACATTTAGGGAGTGAGACACGTAGATCAGGAGGAATAGGAGACGCAGAGGAAAAAAGGTTAGAGACAGAAGAGACAAGAGAGATCAAAGACAGAATCAACAAAAGGATCATGTTGCTTTTTTAATTGGTCGAGATGGCAAGGACGAACGCAGCGAGCTGGAACCCACAGAACTCGATCTTGTAATTGTACTGCTGCGTAGCCTTTTCCCCAAGTGATCAATTGAACAGGACCTCTCCAAGCTGGATCAGGAAGGTGCCTATAATAAACAAGAGGACGAGAAGAGGGGAGGGGAGGAGTGGAGAAATGTCTAGAGGCGGCAGTAGAGGCTGGGGATCCGGTTAAATTAAGAAAATTCAAAGAATACAAACAAACATTTAATACATTTTGTAACGCCGGGAGTGACGGGGGGCTTACGCCTTTGGACCCCAAATGTCTGTCCAGGGCTTGTTTGAGGGTCGAATTTGCCCTTTCCACAATAGCCTGTCCCTGGCTATTGAATGGAATGCCAAATTAGCCAAATTGGGGTACACCAAATTGTTAGGTACCCAAAATCCCTCTTTTTTTATTTGTTTGAGAAGACAGTCCTAAAAGGACCAATTAACACGTTCCACAATGGCTTAACCTGTGGAATTATAAAAAAAAGCCCAAAAATTAAAACAATGTTTCAAATAGTACAAGATTACAAAAAGGCCAATGCAAAATAGGCCAGGACATTATCAGTCTTTAAAAAGAAAAGTTTGCCCAAGGCAGTAAAAGCTGAAAAAAAAAGATGAGAAATAACATAATTAGCTGTTACTCCTCGTTAAAATGTAGCCAAAAAATACAAAAAGAGAAATGAATTGACTTCTAAGGAGCCAAAAAAACCATAGGTGACATCCATTTGCCATAATAATTAAAGGCCAAATCATGGGGATTAACTTCCGTATCCCCAGAGGGGGATGCCCCAAAACACTGGGGGCAAGATGAAACAATTTGCTTGGCCTGGTTGAGTGGCATATGGCAAGATTGTGCCAGTCCCCAGGCAGTTTGATAAAAAAAGTTAATCAAAAAAAAATCTGAAGAAAAAACATAGTTTAAAAAAATACCTAGAAAATCAAAAATAAATTGACACACATAATAAAAGTCAGAAATGTAGTTAAAAAGCTTGTTAAAAAAAGATGTGAAAAGTTAAAATAGCAACAGACTATTTTTAGTGTTGCAAGAACAACAATATTGCAAGGTAGGAAAAGAAAAATTATTAAACACGCAAGCCAAAGACCTTCAGGCAAATGAGAAAAAATACAGACCACATAGTCAGTGAAAGGACACTGAAGAAAGAAGTTATTCTGAAAACAAAATTAAAAATCAGATTTTGGAATAGGAAAAATAATATTAATTAAATCAGTCCAATTTCTACAACAAACCCCCCCCCAAAAAAATAATGGCAAAACATTTTAAAACGGAGTCTTTTTGTCTTAAAAAACATCAAAAGAATTAGCTGACAAGTTAGCAATCCACAAATGGAATGCTCAAAATCTCATTAATCTTTTCAACTGTGGCAAGGGCACGAAAAGGAGAAAAAAATAAATCAAATAAAGAACTTTAAATAAACTGGCAGACGCAAACGGAAGAACCCAAACAAAGGTTCCCCAATAGCTGCCATAAATTAATTAGCAAAATACCTCCGTGTGCATTTAAACAAAGAAAAATTTGGAGCAAAAAGAATTGTAACATTTCATGCAGTTATGCTTTACTGGAACAATCTGCAATTCATACAATACAATACAATACAATACAATACAATAACAGAGTTGGAAGGGACCCTAGAGGTCCTCCAATCCAACCCCCTGCCTAGGCAGGAAACCTATACCATCTCAGACAAATAACCATTCAACATCCTCTCAAAAACCTTCAGTGTTGGGGCATTCACAACCCCTGGAGGCAAGCCGTTCCACTGACCAACTGCTCTAACTGTTAGGAAATTTTTCCCCAGCTCCAAGCCATCTCTCTCCTTAACCAGCCTGACTCTCCGTGGCAATCCCTGAGACATTGGAACAATGCCATCATGTCTCCCCTACTCCTTCCAGTAAAAAAATCATTTTTTATTTTTAAAAGCCAATTAGGTTATATCTTTGGGGCTCCAAGTAAAATACCATCCATACAATGATTTACCAAAGCCAATGAATAGCACTTATACAAAAAATTCAATTCTACAACATAAATCTAAATTTTAAAAAAACTAAGTAAATATATAATCATATCTACCATATCAAGATCGTTCCCAAGTCCAAGAAATGCCCTCCGGCATTCAAACGTAACATTTCCCTTTGCTAATTTCATCAAAAGCTTCATTCGAGCCTCAAAATTATCTCTGTTGTTGTCCTGCAATTTGTTAAACCACACAGGCTCTTCCAAAAAAAGAAAAAAAGGGGGGGGGAGGTGGGGGACAGGACAAACTCCTTCTAAAGAAAAGAAAGTGGGGGGGGAGGAGGAAGGCAGCAGACATCCCGAAGAGGGGGAGGTGTGGGGAGGTAAGAAGCAGACTTACAGAGTTAAACTTTTCTTACAAGCAGGGAAAGGGAAGATAGAAAAAAGCAATCCTTTAAACTAATTACTTCATGATCTTGTGGAATCAATTTAGGTGGAGAGACAGAAAACATATATTTATTCCCCTCCTCTGTTGCTAATTGTTCCTCTAACAGTGGAGAAGCAGAAAAATTAACATCTCCGTGAGGAGTTAAGAGACCAATCGAAGATGATTTTAGAGAAAGAATTTTTAAAATAACACTTTTGCAGGGGTTCTTTGTGTCTTGTGGAAGTAAATGCCCAATCTTTTCCACATAGACATTTTTACAGAGCCCTTTTCCGGATTTCCAAATATAAAAAGGCCAAATTAAATTTGCTTGGTTTTTGTAAATTTTTTCCATTATTCTTTTTAGAATAATAATTTAAACCTTGATTGGTTTACCAAGTTTTTGCAGGTCGCACCTGCTTCTTGGTTAACCTTCTTTCTTATACTCACGAGGGGATCCTTAGTCTTGCTTCAGACGGGATGTATGCATAGCCTCTTCCAGGCAGTGAGCAAAGGAAGTTCAAGAAACGTACAGCCTAAGCCATCACGTATAGTCTCGGAACTATCACGTCGGGGTCACCAGTTGCGAATGTCCGGTGGGCTTCTCATGGGGGCCGAATCATGAAAGAGGCAGAGGCTGCTTTCTCGAGATGAGAGCGCAGATCTGACTCCGTGGCTCTCTTTTATTGGTTTCAATAGGGTGGGTGGATACACATTCATAAACAAAAAAACTATGTAATGAAAAGATACAGTTTCATGTATGGAAAACTTCACATGTACATATATCATTGATTAGACAGTCAGAGATATCACCTTGACAGTAAGGAATGGAATGTTTATCTATGAGCCCCTTTTTATGGGGGCCATAAATAAAAATGTTATCTTCGAGAAATTCCTCAATGCCCTTGTTTACCTTACACTTAGAAGTGTTAGACTTTATGGCACCAAATAAATCAATTAATCCACATAAATCAGAAGATCTGCAACAATGAACCTTGGGAGATCGGGGGCGGGGGGGGGGGCAAGACAGAGGGGAGTCCAGGAGAAAGTTATGGCTCACTGAGGAAAGAACCTTGGGAGATGCGAGGAGGCAAGACAGAGGGGAATCCAGCAGAAATATATGGCATGGGGGGGGGGGGGAAAGAACCTTGGGAGATCGGAGGGGGCAAGACAGTGTAATCCAGTAGAAAGTTATGGCTCACTGGGGAAAGAACCTTGGGAGATGCGAGGAGGCAAGACAGAGGGGAATCCAGCAGAAATATATGGCATGGGGGGGGGGGGGAAAGAACCTTGGGAGATCGGAGGGGGCAAGACAGAGGGGAATCCAGTAGAAAGTTATGGCTCACTGAGGAAAGAACCTTGGGAGATCTGAAGGGGCAAGACAGAGGGAAATCCAGTAGAAAGATGCCATATGCTGAGGAAAGAACCTTGGGAGATCTGAAGGGGCAAGAGAGATGGGAGTCCAGGAGAAAGTTATGGCTCACTGAGGAAAGAACCTTGGGAGATGCGAGGAGGCAAGACAGAGGGGAATCCAGCAGAAATATATGGCATGGGGGGGGGGAAAGAACCTTGGGAGATCGGAGGGGGCAAGACAGTGTAATCCAGTAGAAAGTTATGGCTCACTGGGGAAAGAACCTTGGGAGATGCGAGGAGGCAAGACAGAGGGGAATCCAGCAGAAATATATGGCATGGGGGGGGGGGGGAAAGAACCTTGGGAGATCGGAGGAGGCAAGACAGAGGGGAATCCAGTAGAAAGATGCCATATGCTGAGGAAAGAACCTTGGGAGATCTGAAGGGGCAAGACAGAGGGAAATCCAGTAGAAAGCTATCGCACACTGGGGAAACAAAGCTTGGGAGATAAGAGGGGGCAAGAGAGATGGGAATCCAGTAGAAAGTTATGGCTCACTGGGGAGAGAACCTTAGGAGATCGGAGTGGGCAAGACAGAGGGGAATCCAGTAGAAAATGGCACGCGGGGGGGGGGGAGAACCTTGGGAGATCGGAGGGGGCAAGACAGTGGAATCCAGTAGAAAGTTATGGCACACTGGGGAAAGAACCTTGGGATTTCAGAGGAGGGGAGACAGAGGGGAATCCAGTAGAAAGATGCCATATGCTGAGGAAAGAACCTTGGGAGATCGGAGGGGGCAAGACAGAGGGAAATCCAGTAGATAGTTATAGCACACTGGGGAAATAAAGCTTGGGAGATAAGAAGGGGCAAGACAGAGGGGAATCCAGTAGAAAATGGCACGCGGGGGGGGGGGAGAACCTTGGGAGATCGGAGGGGCAAGGCAGTAGGGAATCCAGTAGAAAGATGCCATATACTGAGCAAAGAACCTTGGGAGATCTGAGGGGGCAACACAGAGGGGAATCCAGTAGAAAGCTATCGCACGCTGGGGAATGAACCTTGGGAGATCGGGGGCGGGGGGGGGGCAAGACAGAGGGGAATCCAGCAGAAATATATGGCATGCGGGGGGGGGGGGTGAGAAAGAACCTTGGGAGAGCCAAGAGAGAGGGGAATCCAGTAGAAAGGTATGGCACTTGGTGGGGGGGAGAACCTTAGGAGATCGGAGGGGGCAAGACACAGGGGAATCCAGTAGAAAGATATGTCACGCGGGGGGGGGGGGAAGAACTTTGGGAGATCGGAGGGGCAAGGCAGAGGGAAATCCATTAGAAAGTTGTGGCACGCTGGGGAAACAAAGCTTGGGAGATAAGGGCGGGCAAGACAGAGGGGAATCCTGTAGAAAGTTGTGGCACACTGGGGAAATAACCTTGGGAGATGTGAGGAGGCAAGACAGAGGGGAGTCCAGTAGAAAATGGCAGGGGGGGGAGAACCTTGGGAGATCAGAGGGGGCAAGACAGAGGGAAATCCAGAAGAAAGCTATCGCACACTGGGGAAAGAACTTTGGGAGATCGGAGGGGGCAGGACAGAGGGAAATCCAGTAGAAAGCTATCGCACACTGGGGAAATAAAGCTTGGCAGATAAGAGGGGGCAAGAGAGATAGGAAACCAGTAGAAAGATATGGAATGCGTGGGGGGGGGGAGAACCTTGGGAGATGGGAGGGGCAAGACAGAGGGAAATACAGTAGAAAATGGCAAGCAGTTGGGGGGGGAAAGAACCTTGGGAGATCAGAGGGGGCAAGACAGAGGGAAATCCAGTAGAAAGCTATCCCACACTGGGGAAACAAAGCTTGGGACATGCCAGGAGGCAAGACAAAGGGGAATTCAGTAGAAAGATATGGCATGTGAGCGGTTGGGAGAACCTTGAGAGATCAGAGGAGGCAAGACAGACGGGAGTCCAGTAGAAGGTTATGGCTCACTGAGGAAAGAACCTTGGGAGATCGGAGGAGGCAAGACAGAGGGGAATCCAGTAGAAAGTTGCCACACGCTGAGAAAAGAACCTTGGGAGATCGGAGGGGCAAGACAGAGGGGAATCCAGTAGAAAGATATGGCACGCGGGGGGGGGGGAATAACCTTGGGAGATCAGAGGGGGCAAGAGAGATGGGAATCCAGTTCAAAATGGCATAGGGGTGGGGAGAACCTTGGGAGATCAGAGGGGGCAAGACAGAGGGGAATCCAGTAGAAAGCTTATGCACGCTGGGGAAAGAACCTTGGGAGATCGGAGGAGGCAAGAAAGAGGGGAATCCACTAGAAAGATGACATACGCTGAGGAAAGAACCTCGGGAGATCGGAGGGGGAAAGACAGAAGGAAATCCAGTAGAAAGCTATCGCACACAGGGGAAACAAAGCTTGGGAGATAAGAGGGGGCAAGAGAGATGGGAATCCAGTAGAAAATGGCATGGGGGGGAAAGAAACTTGGGAGATCGGAGGGGCAAGACAGAGGGGAATCCAGTAGAAAGATATGGCTCACTGGGGAAATACCCTTGGGAGATAAGAGGGGGCAAGAGAGATGGGAATCCAGTAGAAAATGGCATGGGGGGGGGGGGAAATAAAGCTTGGCAGATAAGAGGGGGTAAGACAGAGGGGAATCCAGTAGAAAATCGCACGCGGGGGGGGGGGGGAAGAACCTTGGGAGATCGGAGGGGCAAGACAGAGGGGAATCCAGAAGAAAGATATGGCACGCTAAAGCACACAGGGGAAACAAAGCTTGGGAGATCAGAGGGGGCAAGAGAGATGGGAATCCAGTACAAAATGGCATAGGGGGGGGGGAAGAACCTTGGGAGATGCTAGGAGGCAATATACAGAGGGGAATCCAATAGAAACATGCCATAAACTGAGGAAAGAGCCTCGGGAGATTGGAGGGGGCAAGGCAGAGGGGAATCCAGTAGAAAGATATCGCACACTGGGGAAACAAAGCTTGGGAGATAAGAGGGGGCAAGACAGAGGGGAATCCAGTAGAAAATGGCACGGGGGGGGGGGGGGGTAGAGAACCTTAGGAGATCGGAGGGGACAAGACAGAGGGAAATCCAGTAGAAAGCTATTGCACACTGGGGAAATAAAGCTTGGCAGATAAGAGGGGGTAAGACAGAGGGGAATCCCGTAGAAAGATATGGCACGCGGGGGGGGGGGGGATAACCTTGGTAGATCAGAGGGGGCAAGAGAGATGGGAATCCAGTTCAAAATGGCATAGGGGGGGAGAACCTTGAGAGATCAGAGGGGGCAAGACTGAAGGGGAATCCAGTAGAAAATGGCACGGGGGGGGGGGGGGGTAGAGAACCTTAGGAGATCGGAGGGGGCAAGACAGAGGGGAATCTAGTAGAAAGCTATCCCACACTGGGGAAACAAAGCTTGGGAGATAAGAGGGGGCAATACAGAGGGGAGTCCAGTAGAAAGATATGGCTCACTGGGGAAATAACCTTGGGAGATAAGAGGGGGCAAGAGAGATGGGAATCCAGTAGAAAATGGCATGGGGGGGGGGAATAAAGCTTGGCAGATAAGAGGGGGTAAGACAGAGGGGAATCCAGTAGAAAATCGCACGGGGGGGGGGGAAGAACCTTGGGAGATCGGAGGGGCAAGACAGAGGGGAATCAGGAAGAAAGATATGGCACGCGGTGGGGGGGGGATAACCTTGGGAGATCAGAGGGGGCAAGAGAGATGGGAATCCAGTACAAAATGGCATGGGGGGGGGGGGAGAACCTTGGGAGATGCTAGGAGGCAATATACGGAGGGGAATCCAATAGAAACATGCCATAAGTGGAGGAAAGAGCCTCGGGAGATTGGAGGGGGCAAGACGGAGGGGAATCCAGTAGAAAGCTATCGCACACTGGGGAAACAAAGCTTGGGAGATAAGAGGGGGCAAGACGGAGGGGAATCCAGTAGAAAATGGCACGGGGGGGGGGGGTAGAGAACCTTAGGAGATCGGAGGGGGCAAGAGAGATGGGAATCCAGTTCAAAATGGCATGGGGGGGGGGGGAGAACCTTGGGAGATCAGAGGGGGCAAGACAGAGGGGAGTCCAGTAGAAAGTTATGGCTCACTGAGGAAAGAACCTTGGGAGATCTGAGGAGGCAAGACAGAGGGGAATCCAGTACAAAGTTGCCACACGCTGAGAAAAGAACCTTGGGAGATCGGAGGGGCAAGACAGAAGGGAATCCAGTAGAAAGCTATCGCACGCTGGGGAAAGAACCTTGGGAGATGCAAGGAGGCAAGACAGACGGGAATCCAGCAGAAAGATATGGCATGCGGGGGTGAGGGGGAGAAAGAACCTCGGGAGAGCGGAGGGGGCAAGACAGACGGAAATACAGTAGAAAATGGCAAGCAGTTGGGGGGGAAAGAACCTTGGGAGATCTGAAGGGGCAAGACAGAGGGAAATCCAGTAGAAAGCTATCGCACACTGGGGAAACAAAGCTTGGGAGATAAGAGGGGGCAAGAGAGATGGGAATCCAGAAGAAAATGGCATGGGGGGGGGGAAATAAAGCTTGGCAGATAAGAGGGGGCAAGACAGAGGGGAATCCAGTAGAAAATGGCACGGGGGGGGGGTAGAACCTTGGGAGATCGGAGGGGCAAGACAGAGGGGAATTCCAGTAGAAAGATATGGCACGCGGTGGGGGGGGGATAACTTGGGAGATCAGAGGGGGCAAGTGAGATGGGAATCCAGTACAAAATGGCATGGGGGGGGGGGGATGCAGCGTCGCCAGCTGCATTAGGGAGGGCTCATACATGAGATGAAATAACAGGATGACAGCAAAGTTTCCTTGAGATGATATGAGCCCCGAATGTGTTCTGGAGCCTGCTTTTATTAAGTCAGAAGGCATTCAAAAAGTTTCCATTATTATCGTGTTATTACATGATTGGTTACCTGCTTGTGGCAGGGCAGAACTAAACAGGTTAGCATACAGCCATATAATTGGTTAAAGCTTTCCATAGGATGTGGTTTTTTCTCTCCTGTCCGGAGTTCTCTGGACAGGCTCTGTGGTTAGCATTTCTTGCATAAACAGCAGGTGTTGAAGCATAGCAAAGGATGTGGTTTTCTATGTCGTTAGGCTACCTTGACCATTGCAAAAGATCCCAACATCTCCTCCTTTCTTTTTTTATTTCAATGGAAAGGCTGTGGCGGTTGGAGCCGGAGTGTGGCCCAGGCCCCTCCGGGCCCGAGATTCACTATCACTCACTGACCACTGGATACAAGGTCAAGTCCTCCGACTCAGCCTGTATCGTTGACCTTACCCTGATGTTTTTCTGAGGAGATGTTTGTATGGTTTGCAAAGTGAGCTAAAGGATTGACTCATCCTCTTCACTCACGATGAAATTATTTGACACCTCATCCTGAGGTATGGGTTGGTAGGTCCCTCTGCTTTCGAGGTCCCAGAGGGTATTCTGGGATTGCAACAGCATGGTCTGCAATGAATCTATTCTAGATGTAATAAATGTAGAAAAGCGATTAAATAAGCATGGACCAATTGTGCACACTAATACAAGCAAAATTAATGGTCCTATAAGAGCACTTAGCAAAGTGTTGAGCTAAAGGGAAAGGTTATACCAGTTTCCAAACCATCCTTGTTGATCTTCCTTCTCCTGTTTTCCGTTTATTCAGGCCTTCTCTGAGTTTTGTCATAGAGTCCTGTACTATGCCAGAGTGGTCTGCATAAAAACAACATTCTTCCCTTAAGGCCATACATAACCCCCCCTTCTTTTTAAAAAAATAGATCGAGTTCTCTTCTGTTTTGCAAAACCACTTCTGAGAGGGAGGTTAAAGATTGTCATGTTAGGCAAAGTATTGTTAGGAATACAGTCATGTGGATGTAACTTGGGATGGAATTGGCAGACATGGCGATCCGGAATTCACAAGGTGTAGCCTGGGAGTATAAAGTCACACATCAATGGTTGCAGACTCAGGAGACGGGGAGGCTGGCAGCGGAGATGGTTGGGGTGCTGGTGCAAAGTAAGGCCGGATACAGCGACCAGGAACCCACAAGACTTTGTCAGGCAGTTGGACTGCTGCGTAGCCTCTTCCCCAGGTGATGAGATCAGCGGGCCCTCTCCAGGCAGGATCTGGGAGTTGGCGATACCAAACCTGAGGGCGGGGGAAAGAGAGGGAGGGGGAAGAAAAATGCCTTGTGGCAGCAGAGGAGGCAGGAGTGCCAGTCAAGTTTAAAAAATTCAAGGAAAATAAGCATAAGTTCAAAATGTTTTGCACCGTTGGGAGGTTAGGGAGGTTTTTCCCTTTTTTGTCAATGTGTCTGTCTAATGCATGTTTTAAGGTTTGGTTAGCCCTTTCAACCAAGGCTTGACCTTGGCTGTTATAGGGAATGCCAAACTTATGAGTGATTCCCCATTTCGAACAAAAGTCAGCAAAGGCACTGCTGGTATAAGCAGGGCCATTGTCAGTTTTGAGTTCATTTGGACGTCCCAGCGATGCAAAGGTACGAATGCAATGATTTATAACATGCTTGGTGGATTCACCCCTTTGGGGTGAAGCCATGATGAACCCAGAAAAAGTATCAATAGATACGTGAATATACTTCCATGGGGAAAAGGAAGGATATTGGGTAACATCCATTTGCCAAATTTGACAGCATTCAGTTCCTCTGGGATTGACACCCATAGGAATGGAATGAGACTGTTTACTACAAGTAGGACATTGTTGTAAAATTGCCGAGGCTTCGGCAGCAGTGATGCCAAATTGTCTAATGAGAGCCTTTTTGTTTTGATGAAAGTATGAATGACTTTCCCAAGGAGTGGGAGAGGTAAGAGGAAAGACAATTGTAGACGCAGAAGCAGCAGTGGCAGCTGCATCAGCACGGTCATTGCCTTCCTGGATGATGCCAGGAAAAGGTTGATGACTTCTAATGTGAGAAACATGAAATGGATTTGACCTAGCATTGATAAAAGATTGTAAAGCTAAAAATAATGACATCAAAGAAGATTCAATAGAAGGAGATAAATAAGACATGTAGACGGAAGAAATAACTTGGAAAACATACAAACTGTCTACTATAAGATTAAAGGGTTGATGTTGAAAGTGTTGAAAGGCCAATAAGGAAGCAGCTAATTCAGATCGTTGAGCAGAAGTTTGTTCAGATGTGGTTTTAATTATCCATTCACCATCCTGTTGCCAAGTGCATGCACCAAACTGCTTGCTGCCATCAGCAAAGACAGTGACTGCATTAGCAAGGGGAACAGGTGAGTAGGGAGAGGACCACTGAAAAGGTACAGAGTTCAAGAGAGATAGTCGAGGGTCATGGGGAGCATGACAAGACACTTTACCAGGCCAATCCGCAAGAGCAAACTGTAGGTGGTCACAAGTGGAAAATAAAGATTCCCAAGTAACAAGAGAGCAAGGAACAAACAACACAACAGGCTCGAAGCCCATGAGGGCTTTTGAGCGATTTCTAGATTTTATTATTAAATGAGCAAACTGAGAAGATTTCTGAGTGATAGAGGTTCGAGGAGTGTGAGATAAATGTATCCATTCTAAAATAAAAAGTTTTGGAGGAGAAACAACCTGAACAAGGGCAGCAGTGGGAATGACAGGAGTGTTGATGATTAAGATTGATAAAGGGATATTTTCTTGCATCCTATCTACCCATTTTGTTGATAAGGCTTCATTAACTAATTTTATAACAGCATGATGTTCTTGAGTTAAACCTATTCTATCAGAAGGATGTTTTCCTAAAGTTAGTGCAGAAAAAAGAGGAGACAATTGATGAGTAGTAAGGCTTAAATAAGGACGGGTCCAGTTAATGGAACCCAAATATTGTTGCAACTGCAAAAGAGTAGGATTATCAGGAAGTTTTAAAAAGGGAAGGACAGGAACAGATTGAGAGGCAAGGACCTTGTGTCCTAAATAAGAAAAAGGATATGAAGTTTGAATTTTATCAGGGGCAATATGCAAACCTCCTTGTTGTAATATGGTTTGCAGTGTAGGAAAGGTTTTGAGGACAGTCCCTTTGGGGCCAGGGGCTGCTACTAAGATATCATCCATATAATGGTAAATTAAAAATTGAGGAAATGCCTTTCGATATGGTTGTAAAATTTGGGAAACATAATATTGACACATGGTAGGTGAGTTTAGCATTCCTTGGGGCAAGACTTTCCATTGATATCTGGAAGTAGGTTTAGAATTGTTGAGTTCAGGGACAGTAAAAGCAAAAAGATGTTTATCCGCAGGATGTAAAGGAATAGAGAAGAAACAGTCTTTTAAATCAATAATCATTAAGTCATAATCTTGAGGGATAAGGTTAGGATTGGGTAGGCCACACTGGAGGGCCCCCATGGGTTGTAAAACGTGGTTGATGAGGCGCAAATCATTCAGAAGACGCCAATGGCCTGATTTCTTTTTAATGACAAAAACAGGTGAATTATATGGGCTAACAGATGTTTCAATGTGGCCTTTTTCTAATTGTTGAGCAACTAATTCTTTTAAAGCTTGTAGTTTTTCTATAGGTAATGGCCACTGGTCGACCCAAATAGGGGTCGTAGTCTTCAATTGCAATTGAAGTACAAATTGTTGAGGGTTCATTGTAATGTGAGTTTGCCTTTAAGTTGTGACATTAAATCTCTTCCCCACAAGTTGATGTGAAAAGGCAAAATGACAGGCTTAATGTGGGCGGTGATGGTACTGGAGTCTGAAGTGACAGCAAGCCAATCCTTACTAATGCGAGCTGACTGAGATCCACCTACCCCTCTGACGGCCGGGGCGGAGTCAGTGGGCCAATGGGAGGGCCACTCAGCAGACCGGATTACTGACACGTCAGCTCCAGTGTCTAAAATACCAAAAAAGGAACGCCCATTGAGGTGAAATTCAGCAGTAGGGCGGAAGTGCCCCACAGTTTGTTCTAAGGCCAACGCCTGAGAAGATGAATCCAGAGCAATCATAGTGGCTACAACATCTCCCTTTTTTATAGTAACTGGAGAGTTGACTATGATTGCTAAGGCTAAGTCAGAGAGAGAGTCAGAGGAACGCAAAAAAGGAGAAGCAAGCACCCCCTGAGCAGTAAGATCAAGATTAGGCATAACGATGACAGGCAGAGATGGAGGCAATTGGATAGAGGTTTGTGGAGAAATAAAAAGAAAATCAACTTTTCCAGGAATTACATAGTCAATTGTATCATTAGCAACCATAGGGTATGACTGTGACCAAACTTTAGAATGTTCAATTTCAGCCTTTGGGGCGGGGCTAGCTGTAGGCCCCTCAACTAGTTTCCCGACTGTTGCTGGTTTTGAAATGATGGGCTTTTGGGAAAATTTTGATGTGGCTGAGACTGGTTGGTGGAGCGACACTGGTTTGCCCAGTGAAAACCCTTTTTACATTTAGGGCAAACAGTGGAAGGTCTGGCCATGGTTGGGGAGGAATAGCGATTAGCGCCACCTCCTGGTGCTTTGCATTGATTTTTAAAATGTCCTGGTTTACCACAGTTAAAGCAATTTCCCGTAGGGCGCGAAAGTGGGAGCACCTCAGAAGCAGAGGAAGAAGAAGACGGAGCTAAAGACGTGGTTATGGCAGAAGCTAAAGCAGCCATTTTATGACTTGTAGTACCCACAATGCGGCAAGCTTGTAAAAGGTCCGCTAAAACAGTACCAGGCTTATTGGCAATGGGTTGAAGCACCTTTTGACAGTCAGGATTTGCATTTTCAAAAGCCAATTTCATCATTAATTCATTGCGAGCCTCCACATTGTCAATTTGTCGTTCTAAAGCCAATTGAAGACGACTAATAAAAGATGCATAATCTTCATTTGGGTTTTGCATAATTTTTGAGAATGTTTGTAGGGGAACACCTTGGTTGTCATCTACCTTTCTAAAGGCAGTGAAAGCAGCGTCCTTAATTATTGGAAATGCTGCTCTGTCAGACAAAATCTGTTGTGCAATGGTTGCACGAGTGCCAGTCCCCATTAAATCATCTAAAAGTACGTTTTGAGGAAGGCCACTAGTGACAGCAATGGCAATTTGTTTTCCATATTCTGAATTCCAAATAACATATTGAGAGGGAGTTAAAATCATTCCGAAAAGAGATTGCCAGTCAGCTAAAAGCATTTCAGCAGTAGCCGAGGAAAGTGAAGTAAGCAAGCCAAGAACATAGCGAGAATGAAGACCATAATCCCTGACAGCGGCTTTAATGTCTCTTATATTTTTATAGTTGACATGATGGTGAACAGGTTGGACTGCTGCTCCGGCAGGAGCTCCCTGTGGAGCTGCCCAACTTACTGGAAACAGAGCAGAGGTCTCAAGGTCTTCAGGGTCGATTTGACCCTCCCGTCTAGCCTGATGGAGAGCTTGGACTATAGATCCTCCTTGAGTTTGTAAAGGAGGAATTTGAGCAGTCGCTCTAGGATGGCTTAAGGTAGAGAGCGAAGCCTTTTCTTTTTGAATTTCATCGTACGGGGGAGGTACGCCACCTCCTGGTTTAGAAGGTGAATTAGGATCATATTTATGATGAACAACTAAACATTCCATAATTATGCGCCAATTAATCACTATTTGAATAGGTGCTCTAGGAGATTGGTGCAAATATTCCCCCAATTTGATCCATATAGAGATTTTTAAAGTCCCTTTCTCAGGGTAAAATGGAAATTTTTGCCAAATGTAAGTTAACAAATTCCTAATCTCCTTTTTCTTTATTCGTGGTAATTTTTTACCACTTTGAGAGGCGATCTTAGAAGTAGCATCGATTAATTCCCCCAATTCCTTCAAATGACCTATTTGAGGTTGGGAAAACTTTCCACCCATAACTCACGAGATCCTGTCGTCTTTCAGACGGACGATTTGCGCGGCTTTCCCCAGCGATGAGAATGGGCAGTTCGATCTAACGGCTTCTTCGCAAAGAAATCACGTCGGGGTCACCAAAATGCAGCGTCGCCAGCTGCATTAGGGAGGGCTCATACATGAGATGAAATAACAGGATGACAGCAAAGTTTCCTTGAGATGATATGAGCCCCGAATGTGTTCTGGAGCCTGCTTTTATTAAGTCAGAAGGCATTCAAAAAGTTTCCATTATTATCGTGTTATTACATGATTGGTTACCTGCTTGTGGCAGGGCAGAACTAAACAGGTTAGCATACAGCCATATAATTGGTTAAAGCTTTCCATAGGATGTGGTTTTTTCTCTCCTGTCCGGAGTTCTCTGGACAGGCTCTGTGGTTAGCATTTCTTGCATAAACAGCAGGTGTTGAAGCATAGCAAAGGATGTGGTTTTCTATGTCGTTAGGCTACCTTGACCATTGCAAAAGATCCCAACAGGGGGAGAACCTTGGGAGATGCTTGGAGGCAAGACAGAGGGGAATCCAATAGAAACATGCCTAAGCTGAGGAAAGAACCTTGGGAGATCGGAGGGGGCAAGACAGAGGGGAATCCAATAGAAACATGCCATAAGCTGAGGAAAGAACCTCGGGAGATCGGAGGGGGCAAGACAGAGGGGAATCCAGTAGAAAGATATGGCATGTGGGGGGTTGAGAGAACCTTGGGAGATCAGAGTGGGCAAGACAGATGGGAATCCAGTAGAAAGCTATCGCACACTGGGGAAACAAAGCTTGGGACATGTCACGAGGCAAGACAGAGGGGAATTCAGTAGAAAGATATGGCACGTGGAGGGTTGGGAGAACCTTGAGAGATCAGAGGAGGCAAGACAGATGGGAATCCAGTAGAAAGCTATCGCACACTGGGGAAACAAAGCTTGGGAGATAAGAGGGGGCAAGAGAGATGGGAATCCAGTAGAAAATGGCATGGGGGGGGGAAGAAACTTGGGAGATTGGAGGGGCAAGACAGAGGGGAATCCAGTAGAAAGCTATCGCACACTGGGGAAACAAAGCTTGGGAGATAAGAGGGGGCAAGAGAGATGGGAATCCAGTAGAAAATGGCATGTGGGGGGGGGGGGGGGAAGAACCTTGGGAGAGCGGAAGGGGCAAGAAAGAGGGGAATCCTGTAGAAAGTTATGGCACACTGGGGAAATAACCTTGGTAGATGCGAGGAGGCAAGACAGAGGGGAATCCAGTAGAAAGATATGGCATGTGGGGGGTTGAGAGAACCTTGGGAGATCAGAGTGGGCAAGACAGATGGGAATCCAGTAGAAAGCTATCGCACACTGGGGAAACAAAGCTTGGGACATGTCACGAGGCAAGACAGAGGGGAATTCAGTAGAAAGATATGGCACGTGGAGGGTTGGGAGAACCTTGAGAGATCAGAGGAGGCAAGACAGATGGGAATCCAGTAGAAAGCTATCGCACACTGGGGAAACAAAGCTTGGGAGATAAGAGGGGGCAAGAGAGATGGGAATCCAGTAGAAAATGGCATGGGGGGGGGAAGAAACTTGGGAGATTGGAGGGGCAAGACAGAGGGGAATCCAGTAGAAAGCTATCGCACACTGGGGAAACAAAGCTTGGGAGATAAGAGGGGGCAAGAGAGATGGGAATCCAGTAGAAAATGGCATGTGGGGGGGGGGAAGAACCTTGGGAGAGCGGAAGGGGCAAGAAAGAGGGGAATCCTGTAGAAAGTTATGGCACACTGGGGAAATAACCTTGGGAGATGCGAGGAGGCAAGACAGAGGGGAATCCAGTAGAAAGTTATGGCACACTGGGGAAATAACCTTGGGAGATGCGAGGAGGCAAGACAGAGAGGAATCCAGCAGTAAGATATGGCACGCGGTGGGGGGGGGGGGAAGAACCTCTGGAGATCGGAGGGGGCAAGACAGAGGGAAATACAGTAGAAAATGGCAAGCAGTTGGGGGGGAAAGATCCTTGGGTGATCTGAACGGGCAAGACAGAGGGAAATCCAGTAGAAAGCTATCGCACACTGGGGAAACAAAGCTTGGGACATGCCAGGAGGCAAGGCAGAGGGGAATTCAGTAGAAAGATATGGCACGTGAGGGGTTGGGAGAACCTTGGGAGATCAGAGGGGGCAAGACATAGGGGAATCCAGTAGAAAGATAGGGCACGCGGTAGGGGGGGGGGTAACCTTGGGAGATCAGAGGGGGCAAGAGACATGGGAATCCAGTACAAAATGGCATCGGGGGGGGGGGGAGAGAACCTTGGGAGATGCTAGGAGGCAAGACAGAGGGGAATCCAATAGAAACATGCCATAAGCTGAGGAAAGAACCTCGGGAGATCGGAGGGGGCAAGACAGAGGGGAATCCAGTAGAAAGATACGGCATGTGGGGGGTTGGGAGAACATTGGGAGATCAGAGGGGGCAAGAGAGATGGGAAACCAGTAGAAAATGGCATGGGGGGGGGGGAAAGAACCTTGGGAGATCTGAGGGGCAAGACAGAAGGGAATCCAGTAGAAAGCTATCGCACGCTGGGGAAAGAACCTTGGGAGATGCAAGGAGGCAAGACAGAGGGGAATCCAGCAGAAAGATATGGCATGCGGGGGGGGGGGGGAGAGAAAGAACCTAGGGAGAGAGGAGGGGGAAAGACAGAGGGAAATCCAGTAGAAAGCTATCCCACACTGGGGAAACAAAGCTTGGGACATGCCAGGAGGCAAGACAGAGGGGAATTCAGTAGAAAGATATGGCACGTGAGGGGTTGGGAGAACCTTGGGAGATCAGAGGGGGCAAGACATAGGGGAATCCAGTAGAAAGATAGGGCACGCGGTGGGGGGGGTAACCTTGGGAGATCAGAGGGGGCAAGAGACATGGGAATCCAGTACAAAATGGCATCGGGGTGGGGGGGGAGAACCTTGGGAGATGCTAGGAGGCAAGACAGAGGGGAATCCAATAGAAACATGCCATAAGCTGAGGAAAGAACCTCGGGAGATCGGAGGGGGCAAGAAAGAGGGGAATCCAGTAGAAAGATATGGCATGTGGGGGGTTGGGAGAACATTGGGAGATCAGAGGGGGCAAGAGAGATGGGAAACCAGTAGAAAATGGCATGGGGGGGGGGGAAGAACCTTGGGAGATCTGAGGGGCAAGACAGAGAGGAATCCAGCAGAAAGATATAGCATGGGGGGGGGGGGAGAAAGAACCTAGGGAGAGCGGAGGGGGCAAGACAGACGGAAATACAGTAGAAAATGGCAAGCAGTTGCGGGGGAAAGAACCTTGGGAGATCTGAAGGGGCAAGACAGAGGGAAATCGAGTAGAAAGCTATCGCACACTGGGGAAACAAAGCTTGGGATATGCCAGGAGGCAAGACAGAGGGGAATTCAGTAGAAAGTTATGGCACGCGGGGTGGTTGGGAGAACCTTGAGAGATCAGAGGAGTCAAGACAGACG
Source organism: Natrix helvetica (assembly GCF_964273705.1). Lineage (NCBI taxonomy): Eukaryota > Metazoa > Chordata > Lepidosauria > Squamata > Natricidae > Natrix > Natrix helvetica. Next base: position 57,650,249 of record NC_138555.1, on the reverse strand, counting down.
GGAATCCAGTAGAAAGCTATGGCACACTGGGGAAATAAAGCTTGGCAGATAAGAGGGGGCAAGACAGAGGGGAATCCAGTAGAAAGATATGGCACGCGGGGGGGGGGGGATAACCTTGGGAGATCGGAGGGGGCAAAAGAGATGGGAATCCAGTTCAAAATGGCATGGGGGGGGGATAACCTTGGGAGATCAGAGGGGGCAAGAGACATGGGAATCCAGTACAAAATGGCATCGGGGTGGGGGGGGAGAACCTTGGGAGATGCTAGGAGGCAAGACAGAGGGGAATCCAATAGAAACATGCCATAAGCTGAGGAAAGAACCTCGGGAGATCGGAGGGGGCAAGAAAGAGGGGAATTCAGTAGAAAGATATGGCACGTGAGGGGTTGGGAGAACCTTGGGAGATCAGAGGGGGCAAGACATAGGGGAATCCAGTAGAAAGATAGGGCACGCGGTAGGGGGGGGGGTAACCTTGGGAGATCAGAGGGGGCAAGAGACATGGGAATCCAGTACAAAATGGCATCGGGGGGGGGGGGGAGAACCTTGGGAGATGCTAGGAGGCAAGACAGAGGGGAATCCAATAGAAACATGCCATAAGCTGAGGAAAGAACCTCGGGAGATCGGAGGGGGCAAGACAGAGGGGAATCCAGTAGAAAGATACGGCATGTGGGGGGTTGGGAGAACATTGGGAGATCAGAGGGGGCAAGAGAGATGGGAAACCAGTAGAAAATGGCATTGGGGGGGGGGGGGAAAGAACCTTGGGAGATCTGAGGGGCAAGACAGAAGGGAATCCAGTAGAAAGCTATCGCACGCTGGGGAAAGAACCTTGGGAGATGCAAGGAGGCAAGACAGAGGGGAATCCAGCAGAAAGATATGGCATGCGGGGGGGGGGGGGGAGAGAAAGAACCTAGGGAGAGAGGAGGGGGAAAGACAGAGGGAAATCCAGTAGAAAGCTATCCCACACTGGGGAAACAAAGCTTGGGACATGCCAGGAGGCAAGACAGAGGGGAATTCAGTAGAAAGATATGGCACGTGAGGGGTTGGGAGAACCTTGGGAGATCAGAGGGGGCAAGACATAGGGGAATCCAGTAGAAAGATAGGGCACGCGGTGGGGGGGGTAACCTTGGGAGATCAGAGGGGGCAAGAGACATGGGAATCCAGTACAAAATGGCATCGGGGTGGGGGGGGAGAACCTTGGGAGATGCTAGGAGGCAAGACAGAGGGGAATCCAATAGAAACATGCCATAAGCTGAGGAAAGAACCTCGGGAGATCGGAGGGGGCAAGAAAGAGGGGAATCCAGTAGAAAGATATGGCATGTGGGGGGTTGGGAGAACATTGGGAGATCAGAGGGGGCAAGAGAGATGGGAAACCAGTAGAAAATGGCATGGGGGGGGGGAAGAACCTTGGGAGATCTGAGGGGCAAGACAGAGAGGAATCCAGCAGAAAGATATAGCATGGGGGGGGGGGGAGAAAGAACCTAGGGAGAGCGGAGGGGGCAAGACAGACGGAAATACAGTAGAAAATGGCAAGCAGTTGCGGGGGAAAGAACCTTGGGAGATCTGAAGGGGCAAGACAGAGGGAAATCCAGTAGAAAGCTATCGCACACTGGGGAAACAAAGCTTGGGATATGCCAGGAGGCAAGACAGAGGGGAATTCAGTAGAAAGTTATGGCACGCGGGGTGGTTGGGAGAACCTTGAGAGATCAGAGGAGTCAAGACAGACGGGAATCCAGTAGAAAGCTATGGCACACTGGGGAAATAAAGCTTGGCAGATAAGAGGGGGCAAGACAGAGGGGAATCCAGTAGAAAGATATGGCACGCGGGGGGGGGGGATAACCTTGGGAGATCGGAGGGGGCAAAAGAGATGGGAATCCAGTTCAAAATGGCATGGGGGGGGGATAACCTTGGGAGATCAGAGGGGGCAAGAGACATGGGAATCCAGTACAAAATGGCATGGGGGGGGGGAGAACCTTGGGAGATGTTTGGGGGCAAGATAGATGGGAATCCAGTTCAAAATGGCATGGGGGGGGGGATAACCTTGGGAGATCAGAGGGGGCAAGAGACATGGGAATCCAGTACAAAATGGCATGGGGGGGGGGAGAACCTTGGGAGATGCTTGGGGGCAAGATAGATGGGAATCCAGTACAAAATGGCATGGGGGGGGAGAACCTTGGGAGATGCTAGGAGGCAAGACAGAGGGGAATCCAATAGAAACATGCCATAAGCTGAGGAAAGAACCTCGGGAGATCGGAGGGGGCAAGACAGAGGGGAATCCAGTAGAAAGATATGGCACATGAGGGGTTGGGAGAACCTTGAGAGATCAGAGGGGGCAAGGCAGAGGGGAATCCAGTAGAAAGATATGGCATGTGGGGGGTTGGGAGAACATTGGGAGATCAGAGGGGGCAAGAGAGATGGGAAACCAGTAGAAAATGGCATGGGGGGGGGGAAAGAACCTTGGGAGATCTGAGGGGCAAGACAGAAGGGAATCCAGTAGAAAGCTATCGCACGCTGGGGAAAGAACCTTGGGAGATGCAAGGAGGCAAGACAGAGGGGAATCCAGCAGAAAGATATGGCATGCGGGGGGGGGGGGGAGAAAGAACCTAGGGAGAGAGGAGGGGGCAAGACAGAGGGAAATCCAGTAGAAAGCTATCCCACACTGGGGAAACAAAGCTTGGGACATGCCAGGAGGCAAGACAGAGGGGAATTCAGTAGAAAGATATGGCACGTGAGGGGTTGGGAGAACCTTGGGAGATCAGAGGGGGCAAGACATAGGGGAATCCAGTACAAAATGGCATCGGGGTGGGGGGGGAGAACCTTGGGAGATGCTAGGAGGCAAGACAGAGGGGAATCCAATAGAAACATGCCATAAGCTGAGGAAAGAACCTCGGGAGATCGGAGGGGGCAAGAAAGAGGGGAATCCAGTAGAAAGATATGGCATGTGGGGGGTTGGGAGAACATTGGGAGATCAGAGGGGGCAAGAGAGATGGGAAACCAGTAGAAAATGGCATGGGGGGGGGAAGAACCTTGGGAGATCTGAGGGGCAAGACAGAGAGGAATCCAGCAGAAAGATATAGCATGGGGGGCGGGGGGAGAAAGAACCTAGGGAGATGCGAGGAGGCAAGACAGACGGAAATACAGTAGAAAATGGCAAGCAGTTGGGGGGGAAAGAACCTTGGGAGATCTGAAGGGGCAAGACAGAGGGAAATCCAGTAGAAAGCTATCGCACACTGGGGAAACAAAGCTTGGGAGATAAGAGGGGGCAAGAGAGATGGGAATCCAGAAGAAAATGGCATGGGGGGGGGAAATAAAGCTTGGCAGATAAGAGGGGGCAAGACAGAGGGGAATCCAGTAGAAAATGGCACGGGGGGGGGGTAGAACCTTGGGAGATCGGAGGGGCAAGACAGAGGGGAATTCCAGTAGAAAGATATGGCACGCGGTGGGGGGGGGGGATAACTTGGGAGATCAGAGGGGGCAAGTGAGATGGGAATCCAGTACAAAATGGCATGGGGGGGGGGGAGAACCTTGGGAGATGCTTGGAGGCAAGACAGAGGGGAATCCAATAGAAACATGCCTAAGCTGAGGAAAGAACCTTGGGAGATCGGAGGGGGCAAGACAGAGGGGAATCCAATAGAAACATGCCATAAGCTGAGGAAAGAACCTCGGGAGATCGGAGGGGGCAAGACAGAGGGGAATCCAGTAGAAAGATATGGCATGTGGGGGGTTGAGAGAACCTTGGGAGATCAGAGTGGGCAAGACAGATGGGAATCCAGTAGAAAGCTATCGCACACTGGGGAAACAAAGCTTGGGACATGTCACGAGGCAAGACAGAGGGGAATTCAGTAGAAAGATATGGCACGTGGAGGGTTGGGAGAACCTTGAGAGATCAGAGGAGGCAAGACAGATGGGAATCCAGTAGAAAGCTATCGCACACTGGGGAAACAAAGCTTGGGAGATAAGAGGGGGCAAGAGAGATGGGAATCCAGTAGAAAGATATGGCACGTGGAGGGTTGGGAGAACCTTGAGAGATCAGAGGAGGCAAGACAGATGGGAATCCAGTAGAAAGCTATCGCACACTGGGGAAACAAAGCTTGGGAGATAAGAGGGGGCAAGAGAGATGGGAATCCAGTAGAAAATGGCATGGGGGGGGAAGAAACTTGGGAGATTGGAGGGGCAAGACAGAGGGGAATCCAGTAGAAAGCTATCGCACACTGGGGAAACAAAGCTTGGGAGATAAGAGGGGGCAAGAGAGATGGGAATCCAGGAGAAAATGGCATGTGGGGGGGGGGGAAGAACCTTGGGAGAGCGGAAGGGGCAAGAAAGAGGGGAATCCTGTAGAAAGTTATGGCACACTGGGGAAATAACCTTGGGAGATGCGAGGAGGCAAGACAGAGGGGAATCCAGTAGAAAGTTATGGCACACTGGGGAAATAACCTTGGGAGATGCGAGGAGGCAAGACAGAGAGGAATCCAGCAGTAAGATATGGCACGCGGTGGGGGGGGGGGGGGAAGAACCTCTGGAGATCGGAGGGGGCAAGACAGAGGGAAATACAGTAGAAAATGGCAAGCAGTTGGGGGGGAAAGAACCTTGGGTGATCTGAACGGGCAAGACAGAGGGAAATCCAGTAGAAAGCTATCGCACACTGGGGAAACAAAGCTTGGGACATGCCAGGAGGCAAGACAGAGGGGAATTCAGTAGAAAGATATGGCACGTGAGGGGTTGGGAGAACCTTGGGAGATCAGAGGGGGCAAGACATAGGGGAATCCAGTAGAAAGATAGGGCACGCGGTAGGGGGGGGTAACCTTGGGAGATCAGAGGGGGCAAGAGACATGGGAATCCAGTACAAAATGGCATCGGGGGGGGGGGGGGGAGAACCTTGGGAGATGCTAGGAGGCAAGACAGAGGGGAATCCAATAGAAACATGCCATAAGCTGAGGAAAGAACCTCGGGAGATCGGAGGGGGCAAGACAGAGGGGAATCCAGTAGAAAGATACGGCATGTGGGGGGTTGGGAGAACATTGGGAGATCAGAGGGGGCAAGAGAGATGGGAAAACAGTAGAAAATGGCATGGGGGGGGGGAAAGAACCTTGGGAGATCTGAGGGGCAAGACAGAAGGGAATCCAGTAGAAAGCTATCGCACGCTGGGGAAAGAACCTTGGGAGATGCAAGGAGGCAAGACAGAGGGGAATCCAGCAGAAAGATATGGCATGCGGGGGGGGGGGGGGAGAGAAAGAACCTAGGGAGAGAGGAGGGGGAAAGACAGAGGGAAATCCAGTAGAAAGCTATCCCACACTGGGGAAACAAAGCTTGGGACATGCCAGGAGGCAAGACAGAGGGGAATTCAGTAGAAAGATATGGCACGTGAGGGGTTGGGAGAACCTTGGGAGATCAGAGGGGGCAAGACATAGGGGAATCCAGTAGAAAGATAGGGCACGCGGTGGGGGGGGGTAACCTTGGGAGATCAGAGGGGGCAAGAGACATGGGAATCCAGTACAAAATGGCATCGGGGTGGGGGGGGAGAACCTTGGGAGATGCTAGGAGGCAAGACAGAGGGGAATCCAATAGAAACATGCCATAAGCTGAGGAAAGAACCTCGGGAGATCGGAGGGGGCAAGAAAGAGGGGAATCCAGTAGAAAGATATGGCATGTGGGGGGTTGGGAGAACATTGGGAGATCAGAGGGGGCAAGAGAGATGGGAAACCAGTAGAAAATGGCATGGGGGGGGGAAGAACCTTGGGAGATCTGAGGGGCAAGACAGAGAGGAATCCAGCAGAAAGATATAGCATGGGGGGGGGGGGAGAAAGAACCTAGGGAGAGCGGAGGGGGCAAGACAGACGGAAATACAGTAGAAAATGGCAAGCAGTTGCGGGGGAAAGAACCTTGGGAGATCTGAAGGGGCAAGACAGAGGGAAATCCAGTAGAAAGCTATCGCACACTGGGGAAACAAAGCTTGGGATATGCCAGGAGGCAAGACAGAGGGGAATTCAGTAGAAAGTTATGGCACGCGGGGTGGTTGGGAGAACCTTGAGAGATCAGAGGAGTCAAGACAGACGGGAATCCAGTAGAAAGCTATGGCACACTGGGGAAATAAAGCTTGGCAGATAAGAGGGGGCAAGACAGAGGGGAATCCAGTAGAAAGATATGGCACGCGGGGGGGGGGATAACCTTGGGAGATCGGAGGGGGCAAAAGAGATGGGAATCCAGTTCAAAATGGCATGGGGGGGGGATAACCTTGGGAGATCAGAGGGGGCAAGAGACATGGGAATCCAGTACAAAATGGCATGGGGGGGGGGAGAACCTTGGGAGATGCTTGGGGGCAAGATAGATGGGAATCCAGTTCAAAATGGCATGGGGGGGGGGATAACCTTGGGAGATCAGAGGGGGCAAGAGACATGGGAATCCAGTACAAAATGGCATGGGGGGGGGAGAACCTTGGGAGATGCTTGGGGGCAAGATAGATGGGAATCCAGTACAAAATGGCATGGGGGGGGAGAACCTTGGGAGATGCTAGGAGGCAAGACAGAGGGGAATCCAATAGAAACATGCCATAAGCTGAGGAAAGAACCTCGGGAGATCGGAGGGGGCAAGACAGAGGGGAATCCAGTAGAAAGATATGGCACATGAGGGGTTGGGAGAACCTTGAGAGATCAGAGGGGGCAAGGCAGAGGGGAATCCAGTAGAAAGATATGGCATGTGGGGGGTTGGGAGAACATTGGGAGATCAGAGGGGGCAAGAGAGATGGGAAACCAGTAGAAAATGGCATGGGGGGGGGAAAGAACCTTGGGAGATCTGAGGGGCAAGACAGAAGGGAATCCAGTAGAAAGCTATCGCACGCTGGGGAAAGAACCTTGGGAGATGCAAGGAGGCAAGACAGAGGGGAATCCAGCAGAAAGATATGGCATGCGGGGGGGGGGGGGAGAAAGAACCTAGGGAGAGAGGAGGGGGCAAGACAGAGGGAAATCCAGTAGAAAGCTATCCCACACTGGGGAAACAAAGCTTGGGACATGCCAGGAGGCAAGACAGAGGGGAATTCAGTAGAAAGATATGGCACGTGAGGGGTTGGGAGAACCTTGGGAGATCAGAGGGGGCAAGACATAGGGGAATCCAGTACAAAATGGCATCGGGGTGGGGGGGGAGAACCTTGGGAGATGCTAGGAGGCAAGACAGAGGGGAATAAGCTGAGGAAAGAACCTCGGGAGATCGGAGGGGGCAAGAAAGAGGGGAATCCAGTAGAAAGATATGGCATGTGGGGGGTTGGGAGAACATTGGGAGATCAGAGGGGGCAAGAGAGATGGGAAACCAGTAGAAAATGGCATGGGGGGGGGAAGAACCTTGGGAGATCTGAGGGGCAAGACAGAGAGGAATCCAGCAGAAAGATATAGCATGGGGGGGGGGGGAGAAAGAACCTAGGGAGAGCGGAGGGGGCAAGACAGACGGAAATACAGTAGAAAATGGCAAGCAGTTGCGGGGGAAAGAACCTTGGGAGATCTGAAGGGGCAAGACAGAGGGAAATCCAGTAGAAAGCTATCGCACACTGGGGAAACAAAGCTTGGGAGATCAGAGGGGGCAAGAGAGATGGGAAACCAGTAGAAAATGGCATGGGGGGGGGGAAAGAACCTTGGGAGATCTGAGGGGCAAGACAGAAGGGAATCCAGTAGAAAGCTATCGCAAGCTGGGGAAAGAACCTTGGGAGATGCGAGGAGGCAAGACAGAGGGGAATCCAGCAGAAAGATATGGCAAGCGGGGGGGGGGGGGGGAGAAAGAACCTTGGGGTAGCGGAGGGGGCAAGACAGAGGGAAATGCAGTAGAAAGCTATCGCACACTGGGGAAACAAAGCTTGGGAGATAAGAGGGGGCAAGAGAGATGGGAATCCAGTAGAAAATGGCAAGCAGTTGGGGGGGAAAGAACCTTGGGAGATCGGAGGGGGCAAGACAGAGGGGAATCCAGTAGAAAGCTATCCCACACTAGGGAAATAAAGCTTGGCAGATAAGAGGGGGCAAGACAGAGGGGAATCCAGTAGAAAGATATGGCTCACTGGGGACAAAAAGCTTGGGAGATGCCAGGATTCAAGACAGAGGGGAATTCAGTAGAAAATGGCATGGGGGGGGGGGAAGAAACTTGGGAGATCGGAGGGGCAAGACAGAGGGAAATCCAGTAGAAAGCTGTCGCACACTGGGGAAACAAAGCTTGGGAGATAAGAGGGGGCAAGAGAGATGGGAATCCAGTTGAAAATGGAATGGGGGGGGGGAAGAAACTTGGGAGATCGGAGGGGCAAGACAGAGGGGAATCCAGTAGAAAGCTATCCCACGCTGGGGAAAGAACCTTGGGAGATCTGAGGGGGCAAAACAGAGGGGAATCCAGTAGAAAGATATGGCTCACTGGGGAAAAAACCTTGGGAGATCGGAGGAGGCAAGACAGAGGGGAATCCAGTAGAAAGATGCCATATGCTGAGGAAAGAACCTTGGGACATCGGAGGGGGCAAGACAGAAGGGAATCCAGTAGAAAGATATCGCACACTGGGGACAAAAAGCTTGGGAGATGCCAGGAGGCAAGACAGAGGGGAATCCAGTAGAAAGCTATCGCACGCTTGGGAAACAAAGCTTGGGAGATAGGAGGGGGCAAGACAGAGGGGGACCCAGTAGAAAATGGCAGGGGGGGGAGAACCTTGGGATATCGGAGGGGGCAATACAGAGGGGAGTCCTGTAGAAAGTTGTGGCACACTGGGGAAATAACCTTGGGAGATGCGAGGAGGCAAGACAGAGGGGAATCCAGTAGAAAAATGCCATAAGCTGAGGAAAGAACCTCGTGAGATCGGAGGGAGCAAGACAGAGGGAAATCCAGTAGAAAGCTATCGCACGCTGGGGAAACAAAGCTTGGGAGATAGGAGGGGGCAAGACAGAGGGGGACCCAGTAGAAAATGGCAGGGGGGGGGGAGAACCTTGGGAGATCGGAGGGGGCAATACAGAGGGGAGTCCAGTAGAAAGATGCCATTTGCTGAGGAAAGAACCTTGGGAGATCGGAGGGAGCAAGACAGAGGGGAATCCAGTAGAAAGATGCCATTTGCTGAGGAAAGAACCTTGGGAGATCGGAGGGGGCAAGACAGAGGGGAATCCAGTAGAAAGATGCCATTTGCTGAGGAAAGAACGTTGGGAGATCGGAGGGGGCAAGACAAAGGGAAATCCAGTAGAAAGCTATAGCACACTGGGGACACAAAGCTTGGGAGATGCCAGGAGGCAAGACAGAGGGGAATCCAGTAGAAAGATATGGCACACGGGGGGGGGGGGGGAGGGGGGAAAGAACCTTGGGAGATCGGAGGGGGTAAGACAGAGGGGAATCCAGTAGAAAGATGCCATATGCTGAGGAAAGAACCTTGGGAGATCGGAGGGGGCAAGACAGAGGGGAATCCAGTAGAAAGCTATCGCACACTTGGGAAAGAACCTTGGGAGATCGGAGGGGGCAAGACAGAGGGGAATCCAGTAGAAAATGGCAAGCAGTTGGGGGGGAAAGAACCTTGGGAGATCTGAAGGGGCAAGACAGAGGGAAATCCAGTAGAAAGCTATCGCACACTGGGGAAACAAAGCTTGGGAGATAAGAGGGGGCAAGAGAGATGGGAATCCAGTAGAAAGTTATGGCTCACTGGGGAGAGAACCTTAGGAGATCGGAGTGGGCAAGACAGATGGGAATCCAGTAGAAAATTGCTCGCGGGGGGGGGGGGAAGAACCTTGGGAGATCGGAGGGGGCAAGACAGTGGAATCCAGTAGAAAGTTATGGCACACTGGGGAAAGAACCTTGGGATTTCGGAGGAGGCAAGACAGAGGGGAATCCAGTAGAAAGATATGGCACGCGGGAGGGGGGGGGGGAAAGAACCTTGGGAGATCTGAGGGAGCAAGACAGAGGGGAATCCACTAGAGAGATGCCATATACGCTGAGGAAAGAACCTTGGAAGATCGGAGGGGGCAAGACAGAGGGAAATCTATCCCACACTGGGGAAACAAAGCTTGGGACATGCCAGGAGGCAAGACCGAGGGGAATCCAGTAGAAAGGTATGGCACTTCGAGGTGGGTGGGAGAACCTTTGGAGATCGGAGGGGCAAGGCAGAGGGGAATCCAGTAGAAAGATGCCATATGCTGAGGAAAGAACCTTGGGAGATCGGAGGGGCGAGACTGAAGGGAATCCAGTAGAAAGATATGGCACGCGGGGGGGGGGGAGAGAACCTTGGGAGAGCGAACGGGGCAAGAAAGAGGGGAATCAAGTAGAAAGCTATCGCACACTTGGGAAAGGACCTTGGGAGATCGGAGGGGGCAAGAATGAGGGGAATCCTGTAGAAAGTTATGGCACACTGGGGAAATAACCTTGGGAGATGCGAGGAGGCAAGACAGAGGGGAATCCAGTAGAAAGATGCCATATACGCTGAGGAAAGAACCTTGGAAGATCGGAGGGGGCAAGACAGAGGGAAATCTATCCCACACTGGGGAAACAAAGCTTGGGACATGCCAGGAGGCAAGACCGAGGGGAATCCAGTAGAAAGATGCCATATGCTGAGGAAAGAACCTTGGGAGATCGGAGGGGGCAAGACAGAGGGGAATCCAGTAGAAAGCTATCGCACGCTGGGGAAAGAACCTTGGGAGATCTGAGGGGGCAAAACAGAGGGGAATCCAGTAGAAAGATATGGCTCACTGGGGAAATAACCTTGGGAGATAAGTGGGGGCAAGAGAGATGGGAATCCAATAGAAACATGCCATATGCTAAGGAAAGAACCTTGGGAGATTGGAGGGGGCAAGACAGAGGGGACTCCAGTAGAAAGTTGCCATACGCTGAGAAAAGAACCTTGGGAGATCGGAGGGGCAAGACAGAAGGGAATCCAGTAGAAAGATATGGCACGCGGGGGGGGGGGGGATAACCTTGGGAGATCAGAGGGGGCAAGACAGAGGGGAATCCAGTAGAAAGCTATCGCACACTTGGGAAAGAACCTTGGGAGATCGGAGGGGGCAAGACAGAGGGGAATCCATTAGAAAGATATGGCAGGGGGGGGGGGGGAGAACCTTGGGAGATCGGAGGGAGCAAGACAGAGGGAAATCCAGTAGAAAGCTATCGCACGCTGGGGAAACAAAGCTTGGGAGATAGGAGGGGGCAAGACAGAGGGGGACCCAGTAGAAAATGGCAGGGGGGGGGGAGAACCTTGGGAGATCGGAGGGGGCAATACAGAGGGGAGTCCAGTAGAAAGATGCCATTTGCTGAGGAAAGAACCTTGGGAGATCGGAGGGGGCAAGACAGAGGGGAATCCAGTAGAAAGATGCCATTTGCTGAGGAAAGAACCTTGGGAGATCGGAGGGGGCAAGACAGAGGGGAATCCAGTAGAAAGATGCCATTTGCTGAGGAAAGAACCTTGGGAGATCGGAGGGGGCAAGACAAAGGGAAATCCAGTAGAAAGCTATAGCACACTGGGGACACAAAGCTTGGGAGATGCCAGGAGGCAAGACAGAGGGGAATCCAGTAGAAAGATATGGCACACGGGGGGGGGGAGGGGGGAAAGAACCTTGGGAGATCGGAGGGGGTAAGACAGAGGGGAATCCAGTAGAAAGATGCCATATGCTGAGGAAAGAACCTTGGGAGATCGGAGGGGGCAACACAGAGGGGAATCCAGTAGAAAATGGCAAGCAGTTGGGGGGGAAAGAACCTTGGGAGATCTGAAGGGGCAAGACAGAGGGAAATCCAGTAGAAAGCTATCGCACACTGGGGAAACAAAGCTTGGGAGATAAGAGGGGGCAAGAGAGATGGGAATCCAGTAGAAAGTTATGGCTCACTGGGGAGAGAACCTTAGGAGATCGGAGTGGGCAAGACAGATGGGAATCCAGTAGAAAGCTATCGCACACTTGGGAAAGAACCTTGGGAGATCGGAGGGGGCAAGACAGAGGGGAATCCAGTAGAAAATGGCAAGCAGTTGGGGGGGAAAGAACCTTGGGAGATCTGAAGGGGCAAGACAGAGGGAAATCCAGTAGAAAGCTATCGCACACTGGGGAAACAAAGCTTGGGAGATAAGAGGGGGCAAGAGAGATGGGAATCCAGTAGAAAGTTATGGCTCACTGGGGAGAGAACCTTAGGAGATCAGAGTGGGCAAGACAGACGGGAATCCAGTAGAAAATTGCTCGTAGGGGGGGGGGGGAAGAACCTTGGGAGATCGGAGGGGGCAAGACAGTGGAATCCAGTAGAAAGTTATGGCACACTGGGGAAAGAACCTTGGGATTTCGGAGGAGGCAAGACAGAGGGGAATCCAGTAGAAAGATGCCATATGCTGAGGAAAGAACCTTGGGAGATCAGAGGGGGTAAGACAGAGGGAAATCCAGTAGAAAGCTATCGCACACTGGGGACACAAAGCTTGGGAGATGCCAGGAGACAAGACAGAGGGGAATCCAGTAGAAAGATATGGCACGCGGGGGGGGGGGAGAACCTTTGGAGATCGGTGGGGGGGGGGCGGGGGGGGCAAGACAGAGGGGAGTCCAGGAGAAAGTTATGGCTCACTGAGGAAAGAAGCTTGGGAGATGCGAGGAGGCAAGACAGAGGGGAATCCAGCAGAAATATATGGCATGCGGGGCGGGGGGGGGGGGAGAGAACCTTGGGAGAGCGAACGGGGCAAGAAAGAGGGGAATCAAGTAGAAAGCTATCGCACACTTGGGAAAGGACCTTGGGAGATCGGAGGGGGCAAGAATGAGGGGAATCCTGTAGAAAGTTATGGCACACTGGGGAAATAACCTTGGGAGATGCGAGGAGGCAAGACAGAGGGGAATCCAGTAGAAAGATATGGCACGCGGGGGGAGGGGGGGAAAGAACCTTGGGAGATCGGAGGGGGCAAGACAGAGGGGAATCCAGTAGAAAGATGCCATATACGCTGAGGAAAGAACCTTGGAAGATCGGAGGGGGCAAGACAGAGGGAAATCTATCCCACACTGGGGAAACAAAGCTTGGGACATGCCAGGAGGCAAGACCGAGGGGAATCCAGTAGAAAGATGCCATATGCTGAGGAAAGAACCTTGGGAGATCGGAGGGGGCAAGACAGAGGGGAATCCAGTAGAAAGCTATCGCACGCTGGGGAAAGAACCTTGGGAGATCTGAGGGGGCAAAACAGAGGGGAATCCAGTAGAAAGATATGGCTCACTGGGGAAATAACCTTGGGAGATAAGTGGGGGCAAGAGAGATGGGAATCCAATAGAAACATGCCATATGCTAAGGAAAGAACCTTGGGAGATTGGAGGGGGCAAGACAGAGGGGACTCCAGTAGAAAGTTGCCATACGCTGAGAAAAGAACCTTGGGAGATCGGAGGGGCAAGACAGAAGGGAATCCAGTAGAAAGATATGGCACGCGGGGGGGGGGGATAACCTTGGGAGATCAGAGGGGGCAAGACAGAGGGGAATCCAGTAGAAAGCTATCGCACACTTGGGAAAGAACCTTGGGAGATCGGAGGGGGCAAGACAGAGAGGAATCCATTAGAAAGATATGACACGGGGGGGGGGGGGAAGAACCTTGGGAGATCGGAGGGGGCAAGACAGAGGGGAATCCAGTAGAAAGATGCCATATGCTGAGGAAAGAACCTTGGGAGATCGGAGGGGGCAAGACAGAGGGAAATCCAGTAGAAAGCTATCGCACACTGGGGAAACAAAGCTTGGGAGATAAGAGGGGGCAAGAGAGATGGGAATCCAGTAGAAAATGGCATGGGGGGGGGGGAAGAACCTTGGGAGAGCGGAAAGGGCAAGAAAGAGGGGAATCCTGTAGAAAGCTATCCCACACTTGGGAAATAACCTTGGGAGATCGGAGGAGGCAAGACAGAGGGGAATCCAGTAGAAAGTTATGGCACACTGGGGAAATAACCTTGGGAGATGCGAGGAGGCAAGACAGAGAGGAATCCAGCAGTAAGATATGGCATGCGGGGGGGGGGGGGCGGGGAGAAAGAACCTTGGGAGAGCGGAAGGGGCAAGAAAGAGGGGAATCCAGTAGAAAATGGCACGCGGGGGCGGGGGGGGGCGGGAAGAACCATGGGAGATCGGAGGGGGCAAAACAGAGGGGAATCCAGTAGAAAGCTATCGCACACTTGGGAAATAACCTTGGGAGATCGGAGGAGGCAAGACAGAGGGGAATCCAGTAGAAAGATATGGCACGCGGGGGGGGGGGGGAAGAACCTTGGGAGATCGGAGGGGGCAAGACAGAGGGAAATACTGTAGAAAATGGCAAGCAGTTGGGGGTGAAAGAACCTTGGGTGATCTGAAGGGGCAAGACAGAGGGAAATCCAGTAGAAAGCTATCCCACACTGGGGAAACAAAGCTTGGGACATGCCAGGAGGCAAGACAGAGGGGAATTCAGTAGAAAGATATGGCACGTGAGGGGTTGGGAGAACCTTGGGAGATCAGAGGGGGCAAGACATAGGGGAATCCAGTAGAAAGATAGGGCACGCGGTGGGGGGGGATAACCTTGGGAGATCAGAGGGGGCAAGAGAGATGGGAATCCAGTACAAAATGGCATAGGGGGGGGAGAACCTTGGGAGATGCTTGGAGGCAAGACAGAGGGGAATCCAATAGAAACATGCCATAAGCTGAGGAAAGAACCTCGGGAGATCGGAGGGGGCAAGACAGAGGGGAATCCAGTAGAAAGATATGTCATGTGGGGGGTTGAGAGAACCTTGGGAGATCAGAGTGGGCAAGACAGAGGGAAATCCAGTAGAAAGCTATCGCACACTGGGGAAACAAAGCTTGGGACATGTCAGGAGGCAAGACAGAGGGGAATTCAGTAGAAAGATATGGCACGTGGAGGGTTGGGAGAACCTTGAGAGATCAGAGGAGGCAAGGCAGATGGGAATCCAGTAGAAAGCTATCGCACACTGGGGAAACAAAGCTTGGGAGATAAGAGGTGGCAAGAGAGATGGGAATCCAGTAGAAAATGGCATTGGGGGGGGGGGGGAAGAAATTTGGGAGATTGGAGGGGCAAGACAGAGGGGAATCCAGTAGAAAGATATGTCATGTGGGGGGTTGAGAGAACCTTGGGAGATCAGAGTGGGCAAGACAGAGGGAAATCCAGTAGAAAGCTATCGCACACTGGGGAAACAAAGCTTGGGACATGCCAGGAGGCAAGACAGAGGGGAATCCAGTAGAAAATGGCACGGGGGGGGGGAGAACCTTGGGAGATCGGAGGGGCAAGACAGAGGGGAATCCAGTAGAAAGCTATCGCACACTTGGGAAATAACCTTGGGAGATGCGAGGAGGCAAGACAGAGGGAATCCAGTAGAAAGATATGGCACGCGGGGGGGGGGGGAGAACCTTGGGAGATCGGAGGGGGCAAGACAGAGGGAAATACAGTAGAAAATGGCAAGCAGTTGGGGGGGAAAGAACCTTGGGTGATCTGAAGGGGCAAGACAGAGAGAAATCCAGTAGAAAGCTATCCCACACTGGGGAAACAAAGCTTGGGACATGCCAGGAGGCAAGACAGAGGGGAATTCAGTAGAAAGATATAGCACATGAGGGGTTGGGAGAACCTTGAGAGATCAGAGGGGGCAAGGCAGAGGGGAATCCAGTAGAAAGATATGGCATGTGGGGGGTTGGGAGAACATTGGGAGATCAGAGGGGGCAAGAGAGATGGGAAACCAGTAGAAAATGGCATGGGGGGGGGGGAAAGAACCTTGGGAGATCGGAGGGGAAAGACAGATGGAAACCCAGTAGAAAGCTATCGCACACTGGGGAAACAAAGCTTGCGAGATAAGAGGGGGCAAGAGAGATGGGAATCCAATAGAAAATCGCACGCGGGGGGGGGGGGAGAACCTTGGGAGATCGGAGGGGCAAGACAGAGGGGAATCCAGTAGAAAGATATGGCACGCGGTGGGGGGGGGGATAACCTTGGGAGATCGGAGGGGCAAGACAGAGGGGAATCCAGTAGAAAGATATGGCACGCGGTGGGGGGGGGGATAACCTTGGGAGATCAGAGGGGGCAAGAGAGATGGGAATCCAGTACAAAATGGCATGGGGGGGGGAGAACCTTGGGAGATGCTAGGAGGCAAGACAGAGGGGAATCCAATAGAAACATGCCTAAGCTGAGGAAAGAACCTTGGGAGATCGGAGGGGGCAAGACAGAGGGGAATCCAATAGAAACATGCCATAAGCTGAGGAAAGAACCTTGGGAGATTGGAGGGGGCAAGACAGAGGGGAATCCAGTAGAAAGTTGCCACACGCTGAGAAAAGAACCTTGGGAGACCGGAGGGGGCAAGACAGAGGGGAATCCAGTAGAAAGCTATCGCACGCTTGGGAAAGAACCTTGGGAGATCTGAGGGGGCAAGAGAGATGGGAATCCAGTACAAAATGGCATGGGGGGGAGGAGAACCTTGGGAGATGCTAGGAGGCAAGACAGAGGGGAATCCAATAGAAACATGCCTAAGCTGAGGAAAGAACCTTGGGAGATCGGAGGGGGCAAGACAGAGGGGAATCCAGTAGAAAGCTATCGCACGCTGGGGAAATAACCTTGGGAGATAAGAGAGGGCAAGAGAGATGGGAATCCAATAGAAACATGCCATAAGCTGAGGAAAGAACCTTGGGAGATTGGAGGGGGCAAGACAGAGGGGAATCTAGTAGAAAGTTGCCACACGCTGAGATAACAACCTTGGGAGACCGGAGGGGGCAAGACAGAGGGGAATCCAGTAGAAAGCTATCACACGCTGGGGAAAGAACCTTGGGAGATCTGAGGGGGCAAAACAGAGGGGAATCCAATAGAAAGATATGGCTCACTGGGGAAATAACCTTGGGAGATAAGTGGGGGCAAGATAGATGGGAATCCAATAGAAACATGCCATAAGCTAAGGAAAGAACCTTGGGAGATTGGAGGGGGCAAGACAGAGGGGACTCCAGTAGAAAGTTGCCATACGCTGAGAAAAGAACCTTGGGAGATCGGAGGGGCAAGACAGAAGGGAATCCAGTAGAAGGATATGGCACGCGGGGGGGGGGGGGGGATAACCTTGGGAGATCAGAGGGGGCAAGAGAGATGGGAATCCAGTACAAAATGGTATAGGGGGTGGGGGAGAACCTTGGGAGATGCTAGGAGGCAAGACGGAGGGGAATCCAATAGAAACATGCCATAAGCTGAGGAAAGAACCTCGGGAGATCAGAGGGGGCAAGACAGAGGGGAATCCAGTAGAAAGATATGGCACGGGGGGGGGGAGAACCTTGGGAGATCGGAGGGGGCAATACAGAGGGGAGTCCAGTAGAAAGTTATGGCTCACTGGGGAAAAAACCTTGGGAGATCGGAGGAGGCAAGACAGAGGGGAATCCAGTACAAAATGGCATAGGGGTTGGGAGAACCTTGGGAGATCAGAGGGGGCAAGACATAGGGGAATCCAGTAGAAAGATAGGGCACGCGGTGGGGGGGGATAACCTTGGGAGATCAGAGAGGGCAAGAGACATGGGAATCCAGTACAAAATGGCATTGGGGGGGGGGAGAACCTTGGGAGATGCTAGGAGGCAAGACAGAGGGGAATCCAATAGAAACATGCCATAAGCTGAGGAAAGAACCTCGGGAGATCGGAGGGGGCAAGGCAGAGGGGAATACAGTAGAAAGATATGGCATGTGGGGGGTTGGGAGAACATTGGGAGATCAGAGGGGGAAAGAGAGATGGGAAACTAGTAGAAAATGGCATGGGTGGGGGGGAAAGAACCTTGGGAGATCGGAGGGGAAAGACAGATGGAAACCCAGTAGAAAGCTATCGCATGCTGGGGAAAGAACCTTGGGAGATGCAAGGAGGCAAGACAGAGGGGAATCCAGCAGAAAGATATGGCATGCGGGGGTGAGGGGGAGAAAGAACCTTGGGAGAGCGGAGGGGGCAAGACAGACGGAAATAGAGTAGAAAATGGCAAGCAGTTAAGGGGGAAAGAACCTTGGGAGATCTGAAGGGGCAAGACAGAGGGAAATCCAGTAGAAAGCTATCGCACACTGGGGAAACAAAGCTTGGGAGATAAGAGGGGGCAAGAGAGATGGGAATCCAGTAGAAAATGGCATGGGGGGGGGGGAATAAAGCTTGGCAGATAAGAGGGGACAAGACAGAGGGGAATCCAGTAGAAAATGGCACGGGGGGGGGGGGTAGAACCTTGGGAGATCGGAGGGGCAAGACAGAGGGGAATTCCAGTAGAAAGATATGGCACGCGGTGGGGGGGGGATAACCTTGGGAGATCAGAGGGGGCAAGAGAGATGGGAATCCAGTACAAAATGGCATAGGGGGTGGGGGAGAACCTTGGGAGATGCTAGGAGGCAAGACGGAGGGGAATCCAATAGAAACATGCCATAAGCTGAGGAAAGAACCTCGGGAGATCAGAGGGGGCAAGACAGAGGGGAATCCAGTAGAAAGATATGGCACAGGGGGGGGGGGGGGAGAAGAACCTTGGGAGATCGGAGGGGGCAATACAGAGGGGAGTCCAGTAGAAAGTTATGGCTCACTGGGGAAAAAACCTTGGGAGATCGGAGTAGGCAAGACAGAGGGAAATCCAGTAGAAAGTTATGGCAAACTGGGGAAATAACCTTGGGAGATGCGAGGAGGCAATACAGAGGGGAGTCCAGTAGAAAGTTATGGCTCACTGGGGAAATAACCTTGGGAGATCGGAGGGGGCAAGACAGAGGGAAATACAGTAGAAAATGGGAAGCAGTTGGGGGGGGAAAGAACCTTGGGTGATCTGAAGGGGCAAGACAGAGGGAAATCCAGTAGAAAGCTATCCCACACTGGGGAAACAAAGCTTGGGACATGCCAGGAGGCAAGACAGAGGGGAATTCAGTAGAAAGATGTGGCACGTGAGGGGTTGGGAGAACCTTGAGAGATCAGAGGGGGCAAGAGAGATGGGAATCCAGTACAAAATGGCATGTGGGGGGGGGGAACCTTGGGAGATGCTAGGGGGCAAGAGAGATGGGAATCCAGTACAAAATGGCATAGGGGGGGGGGGAGAACCTTGGGAGATGCTTGGGGGCAAGATAGATGGGAATCCAGTACAAAATGGCATGGGGGGGGGAGAACCTTGGGAGATGCTAGGAGGCAAGACAGAGGGGAATCCAATAGAAACATGCCATAAGCTGAGGAAAGAACCTCGGGAGATCGGAGGGGGCAAGACAGAGGGGAATCCAGTAGAAAGATATGGCATG
Organism: Natrix helvetica; assembly: GCF_964273705.1. NCBI lineage: Eukaryota > Metazoa > Chordata > Lepidosauria > Squamata > Natricidae > Natrix > Natrix helvetica. The sequence continues at coordinate 57,631,105 of NC_138555.1, read as the reverse complement.
TGGGGGGTTGAGAGAACCTTGGGAGATCAGAGTGGGCAAGACGGAGGGAAATCCAGTAGAAAGCTATCGCACGCTGGGGAAACAAAGTTTGGGAGATAAGAGGGGGCAATACAGAGGGGAGTCCAGTGGAAAGTTACGGCTCACTGGGGAAAGAACGTTGGGAGATCGGAGGAGGCAAGACAGAGGGGAATCCTGTAGAAAGATGCCATTTGCTGAGGAAAGAACCTTGGGAGATGGGGGGGGGGGGGGGCAAGACAGAGGGAAATCCAGAAGAAAGCTATCCCACACTGGGGAAACAAAGCTTGGGACATGCCATGAGGCAAGACAGAGGGGTCTCCAGTAGAAAGTTATGGCTCACTGGGCAAAGAACCTTGGGAGATAGGAGGGGGCAAGACAGAGGGGAATCCTGTAGAAAGTTATGGCACACTGGGGAAATAACCTTGGGAGATGCGAGGAGGCAAGACAGAGGGGAATCCAGTAGAAAGTTATGGCACACTGGGGAAATAACCTTGGGAGATGCGAGGAGGCAAGACAGAGAGGAATCCAGCAGAAAGATATGGCATGCGGGGGGGGGGGGGAACCTTGGGAGATCGGAGGTGGCAAGACAGAGGGGAATCCTGTAGAAAATGGCACGCGGGGGGGGGGGGAAGAACCCTGGGAGATCGGAAAGGGCAAAACAGAGGGGAATCCAGTAGAAAGCTATTGCACACTTGGGAAATAACCTTGGGAGATGCGAGGAGGCAAGACAGAGGGGAATCCAGTAGAAAGATTTGGCATACAGTAGAAAATGGCAAACAATTGGGGGGGAAAGAACCTTGGGTGATCTGAAGGGGCAAGACAGAGGGAAATCCAGTAGAAAGCTATCCCACACTGGGGAAACAAAGCTTGGGACATGCCAGGAGGCAAGACAGAGTGGAATTCAGTAGAAAGATGTGGCACGTGAGGGGTTGGGAGAACCTTGAGAGATCAGAGGGGGCAAGAGAGATGGGAATCCAGTACAAAATGGCATGGGGGGGGGGGAACCTTGGGAGATGCTAGGGGGCAAGAGAGATGGGAATCCAGTACAAAATGGCATGGGGGGGGGAGAACCTTGGGAGATGCTTGGGGGCAAGATAGATGGGAACCCAGTACAAAATGGCATGGGGGGGGGGGGGAGAGAACCTTGGGAGATGCTAGGAGGCAAGACAGAGGGGAATCCAATACAAACATGCCATAAGCTGAGGAAAGAACCTCGGGAGATCGGAGGGGGCAAGTCAGAGGGGAATCCAGTAGAAAGATATGGCATGTGGGGGGTTGGGAGAACATTGGGAGATCAGAGGGGGCAAGAGAGATGGGAAAAGAGTGGAAAATGGCATGGGGGGGGGGAAAGAACCTTGGGAGATCGTAGGGGCAAGATAGAGGGGAATCCAGTAGAAAGCTATCGCACGCTGGGGAAAGAACCTTGGGAGATCGGAGGGGGCAAGACAGAGGGAAATCCAGAAGAAAGCTATCCCACACTGGGGAAACAAAGCTTGGGACATGCCATGAGGCAAGACAGAGGGGACTCCAGTAGAAAGTTATGGCTCACTGGGCAAAGAACCTTGGGAGATCGGAGGAGGCAAGACAGAGGGGAATCCTGTAGAAAGATGCCATTTGCTGAGGAAAGAACCTTGGGAGATGGGGGGGGGGCAAGATAGACGGGAATCCAGTAGAAAGCTATCGGACACTTGGGAAATAACCTTGGGAGATGCGAGGAGGCAAGACAGAGGGGAATCCAGTAGAAAGTTATCGCATGCTGGGGAAACAAAGCTTGGGAGATAAGAGGGGGCAAGAAAGAGGGGAATCCAGTGGAAAGATATGGCACGTGGTGGGGGGGGAAGAACCTTGGGAGATCGGAGGGGCAAGGCAGAGGGGAATCCAGTAGAAAGATATGGCACGGGGGGGGGGGAGAACTTTGGGAGATCGGAGGGGCAAGGCAGAGGGGAATCCAGTAGAAAGATGCCATATGCTGAGGAACGAACCTTGGGAGATCGGAGGGGGCAAGACAGAGGGGAATCCAGTAGAAAGCTATCGGACACTTGGGAAATAACCTTGGGAGATGCGAGGAGGCAAGACAGAGGGGAATCCAGTAGAAAGCTATCGGACACTTGGGAAATAACCTTGGGAGATGCGAGGAGGCAAGACAGAGGGGAATCCAGTAGAAAGTTATGGCACACTGGGGAAATAACCTTGGGAGATGCGAGGAGGCAAGACAGAGAGGAATCCAGCAGAAAGATATGGCATGCGGGGGGGGGGGGGAGAAAGAACCTTGGGAGAGCGGAAGGGGCAAGAAAGAGGGGAATCCAGTAGAAAATGGCACGCGGGGAGGGGGGAAGAACCCTGGGAGATCGGAAAGAGCAAAACAGAGGGGAATCCAGTAGAAAGCTATCGCACACTGGGGAAATAACCTTGGGAGATGCGAGGAGGCAAGACAGAGGGGAATCCAGTAGAAAGATTTGGCACGGGGGGGGGGGGAGAACCTTGGGAGATCGGAGGGGGCAAGACAGAGGGGAATCCTGTATAAAGTTATGGCATACAGTAGAAAATGGCAAGCAGTTGGGGGGGAAAGAACCTTGGGTGATCTGAAGGGGCAAGACAGAGGGAAATCCAGTAGAAAGCTATCCCACACTGGGGAAAGAAAGCTTGGGACATGCCAGGAGGCAAGACAGAGTGGAATTCAGTAGAAAGATGTGGCACGTGAGGGGTTGGGAGAACCTTGAGAGATCAGAGGGGGCAAGAGAGATGGGAATCCAGTACAAAATGGCATGGGGGGGGGGAACCTTGGGAGATGCTAGGGGGCAAGAGAGATGGGAATCCAGTACAAAATGGCATAGGGGGGGGAGAACCTTGGGAGATGCTTGGGGGCAAGACAGATGGGAATCCAGTACAAAATGGCATAGGGAGGGGGGGGAGAACCTTGGGAGATGCTAGGAGGCAAGACAGAGGGGAATCCAATAGAAACATGCCATAAGCTGAGGAAAGAACCTCGGGAGATCGGAGGGGGCAAGGCAGAGGGGAATCCAGTAGAAAGATATGGCATGTGGGGGGTTGGGAGAACATTGGGAGATGCGAGGAGGCAAGACAGAGGGGAATCCAGTAGAAAGTTATCGCACACTGGGGAAACAAAGCTTGGGAGATAGGAAGGGGCAAGACAGAGGGGAATCCTGTAGAAAGTTATGGCACACTGGGGAAATAACCTTGGGAGATGCGAGGAGGCAAGACAGAGAGGAATCCAGCAGAAAGATATGGCATGGGGGGGGGGGGGGAGAAAGAACCTTGGGAGAGCGGAAGGGGCAAGAAAGAGGGGAATCCAGTAGAAAATGGCACGCGGGGGGGGGGGGGGAAGAACCCTGGGAGATCGGAAAGGGCAAAACAGAGGGGAATCCAGTAGAAAGCTATCGCACACTTGGGAAATAACCTTGGGAGATGCGAGGAGGCAAGACAGAGGGGAATCCTGTAGAAAGTTATGGCATACAGTAGAAAATGGCAAGCAGTTGGGGGGGAAAGAACCTTGGGTGATCTGAAGGGGCAAGACAAAGGGAAATCCAGTAGAAAGCTATCCCACACTGGGGAAACAAAGCTTGGGACATGCCAGGAGGCAAGACAGAGTGGAATTCAGTAGAAAGATGTGGCACGTGAGGGGTTGGGAGAACCTTGAGAGATCAGAGGGGGCAAGAGAGATGGGAATCCAGTACAAAATGGCATGGGGGTGGGGAACCTTGGGAGATGCTAGGGGGCAAGAGAGATGGGAATCCAGTACAAAATGGCATGGGGGGGGGGGAGAACCTTGGGAGATGCTTGGGGGCAAGATAGATGGGAATCCAGTACAAAATGGCATAGGGAGGGGGGAGAGAACCTTGGGAGATGCTAGGAGGCAAGACAGAGGGGAATCCAATAGAAACACGCCATAAGCTGAGGAAAGAACCTCGGGAGATCGGAGGGGGCAAGGCAGAGGGGAATCCAGTAGAAAGATATGGCATGTGGGGGGTTGGGATAACATTGGGAGATCAGAGGGGGCAAGAGAGATGGGAAAAGAGTGGAAAATGGCATGGGGGGGGGAAAGAACCTTGGGAGATCGGAGGGGCAAGATAGAGGGGAATCCAGTAGAAAGCTATCGCACGCTGGGGAAAGAACCTTGGGAGATCGGAGGGGGCAAGACAGAGGGAAATCCAGTAGAAAGCTATCCCACACTGGGGAAACAAAGTTTGGGAGATAAGAGGGGGCAATACAGAGGGTAGTCCAGTTGAAAGCTCACTGGGGAAAGAACGTTGGGAGATCGGAGGAAGCAAGACAGAGGGGAATCCTGTAGAAAGATGCCATTTGCTGAGGAAAGAACCTTGGGAGATGGGGGGGGGGCAAGACAGAGGGAAATCCAGTAGAAAGCTATCCCACACTGGGGAAACAAAGCTTGGGACATGCCATGAGGCAAGACAGAGGGGACTCCAGTAGAAAGTTATGGCTCACTGGGCAAAGAACCTTGGGAGATCGGAGGAGGCAAGACAGAGGGGAATCCTGTAGAAAGATGCCATTTGCTGAGGAAAGAACCTTGGGAGATGGGGGGGGGGGTCAAAATAGACGGGAATCCAGTAGAAAGTTATCGCACACTGGGGAAACAAAGCTTGGGAGATAAGAGGGGGCAAGAAAGAGGGGAATCCAGTGGAAAGATATGGCACGTGGGGGGGGGCGAAGAACATTGGGAGATCGGAGGGGCAAGGCAGAGGGGAATCCAGTAGAAAGATATGGCACGGGGGGGGGGAGAACTTTGGGAGATCGGAGGGGCAAGGCAGAGGGGAATCCAGTAGAAAGATGCCATATGCTGAGGAAAGAACCTTGGGAGATCGGAGGGGGCAAGACAGAGGGGAATCCAGTAGAAAGCTATCGGACACTTGGGAAATAACCTTGTGAGATGCGAGGAGGCAAGACAGAGGGGAATCCAGTAGAAAGCTATCGGACACTTGGGAAATAACCTTGGGAGATGCGAGGAGGCAAGACAGAGGGGAATCCAGTAGAAAGTTATCTCACGCTGGGGAAACAAAGCTTGGGAGATAGGAGGGGGCAAGACAGAGGGGAATCCTGTAGAAAGTTATGGCACACTGGGGAAATAACCTTGGGAGATGCGAGGAGGCAAGACAGAGGGGAATCCAGTAGAAAGTTATGGCACACTGGGGAAATAACCTTGGGAGATGCGAGGAGGCAAGACAGAGAGGAATCCAGCAGAAAGATATGGCATGCGGGGGGGGGGGGGGGAGAAAGAACCTTGGGAGAGCGGAAGGGGCAAGAAAGAGGGGAATCCAGTAGAAAATGGCACGCGGGGGGGGGGGGGAGAACCCTGGGAGATCGGAAAGGGCAAAACAGAGGGGAATCCAGTAGAAAGCTATCGCACACTTGGGAAATAAACTTGGGAGATGCGAGGAGGCAAGACAGAGGGGAATCCAGGAGAAAGATTTGGCACGCGGGGGGGGGGGGAGAACCTTGGGAGATCGGAGGGGGCAAGACAGAGGGGAATCCTGTAGAAAGTTATGGCATACAGTAGAAAATGGCAAGCAGTTGGGGGGGAAAGAACCTTGGGTGATCTGAAGGGGCAAGACAGAGGGAAATCCAGTAGAAAGCTATCCCACACTGGGGAAACAAAGCTTGGGACATGCCAGGAGGCAAGACAGAGTGGAATTCAGTAGAAAGATGTGGCAAGTGAGGGGTTGGGAGAACCTTGAGAGATCAGAGGGGGCAAGAGAGATGGGAATCCAGTAGAAAGATAGGGCACGCGGGGGGGGGGGGGAGAACCTTGGGAGATCTGAGGGGGCAAGACAGAGGGAAATCCTGGGCGGTGGGCTTCTCATGGGGGCCGAATCATGAAAGAGGCAGAGGCTGCTTTCTCGGGATGAGAGCCCAGATCTGACTCCGTGGCTCTCTTTTATTGGTTTCAATAGGGTGGGTGGATACACATTCATAAACAAGAAAACTACGTAATGAAAAGATACAATTTCATGTATGGAAAACTTCACATGTACATATATCATTGATTAGACAGTCAGAGATATCACCGTGACAGTAAGGAATGGAATGTTTATCTATGAGCCCCTTTTTATGGGGGCCATAAATAAAAATGTTATCTTCGAGAAATTCCTTAGTGCCCTTGTTTACCTCACACTCAGAAGTGTTAGACTTCATGGCACCAAATAAACAATTAATCCCACATAAATCATGAGATCTGCAACATCACCTCTGTTTTTGTTTGTTTTTTTAAGATGGTCAAAATTCCTCTAAAGCTATGACATCCCCAGTGGATCCCCCCTCCGGGAGAGCCCTTAGGGAGCCAATACACCTTTCCAAAGGAATGCTTTCTGATTTGGAGTCCTCATCAGCCTCAGAGGCAAATTCTAAAAGAGGTTTTTTACATTCGTTTTCAACAGTGTGCTTCAGTAAGAGGACATCATCTCCAATACTGTTTAGTCGCTGTTTCAAAAATGCCAAAAGTCTCCCCATGACGCATGGGCCAATTATACATGCAAGGAGTAATAAAATCAAAGGACCGGCTAGGGCCGAAAGGAGAGTAGTCAACCAGGGGGAGAGATTAAACATTCCTTGATACCATGTGTGAGATTGGGAGCGTTCTCTCTCTCTGTCTTTCAATCGGGTATTTAATTCTGCCATAGAGTCAAGCACGATGCCCGAACTGTCGGTATAAAAACAACATTCCTCTTTCAAAGCTACACACAGACCGCCCTGTTTTAAGAGTAGCAAATCCAAACCCCTTCTATTCTGTAAAACAACTTCAGATAGTGAAGTAAGAGAATTCTGGAGAGCAATCATAGATTGTTCTATGCGTTCGAGATCGGCATCAATTTCAACACTGAGCCTGCGGATGTTTTGGTCAGCCACAACCATTCCGGTGGCTCCTAGGCCCAGGAGAAGGGTCAGAGTCATAGTAGTAACCATTTCACGTTTTGTTCGTAAGAGGTATTGGGGTGTTTCCATACGAGAAAGGAACTCATTATTAGAAAAAACAGACATTTTAGGGAGAAGATATATCTGAATACAAAAAGCTTTTTGTGTATATAAAATGTCTCCACTGACACATGCAGTAGCGCCAGTGGAGCAGGCCCAAATAGAGCCATTGGAGGGGACAAAAAATTGACCTTTGTACCGTAGGGAGAGATCGGCGGTGGGAAGGAGGGTGTGCATAGTAGTCCATCCACCTGTGGGAAGCCCTAGTCTTGCACCAGGCAACCACAATTGGCAAAGGTGATAAGCATCAGAAGAAGCATTAATACAAAAGTGAGAAAAGTTAGAGGGTACATACCCAAGGCAACAACCTTGACCTTCAATTGAGGACACTGTTATAGAAGAATTAGACCACCGGCAAGTGGTATCTGAGGTACTATTGGCAAAAGGTAAGGCAGAACCTATGGCTTCATAAAAAGGGGGTTGGGAAGACATACACAACCAACACCTAGTATCATTGCGAGGAAAAGTACGGGCTGCCTCGAGGGCATCACGCGCAGAGGAAACCAAAGTCACCAATGGATTATTGTTTTTTGTCAAGGGCTGTAAAAAGGGCGAACTAAGTTGCAGGTTTGGGCCTACAGGTGGAGATGTTTCTAAAGACATGGTAAGACGAATTGTGAAGATATTACCTGGGTGACTGTTTTTGGAGTTATCATTTGACCTTCCCCCCCATTTTTTCCCTGCAAACCATTCAGTAATTGGAAGATTCCTGCCATATGATGTAAAGGTAACAGTCATGGGGTTAAGGCGAACACCGCAGCAGGCCCAATTGGTACAGGAATTCCAAGGCAAATTGTTATCAGGGCCTAGTACTGCTTTGATATAGTCCGAGGTATAGGGAGCCGTCCACCAAATCTTTCCGGTTGACACACATTGCCAGGACTTACAATACCAATCAGGGGTGGTTCCACATTTATCCAGGTGGGAGAGTTCTGTAAGATGTCCTGGGCAAATATACAGGCCTGGGCCAGTGTTCCAGACCTGTCGAGGGGAAGGGTCACATTTAGTCTTATGTTTAAATCCATGAGCACCGACCAGCATTTCAGCAAAGTCAAAGGAAAGCACAGGAAACCAAGGCCACAGAGTTCGATTAGAAATGGAATAAAGGATGTTTCCTTGAAAGTCCAAAATAGTCCAGGTATAGTTTACGGGACGGTGCTGATTCCGTTGTGCATCGGACAAGGAGCGCCGCAAACGGGGAGCTGCAGGAGCAAAAACATGGGAAGAGGGCAAGGAGCGAAATACGCCAGGGGAAAAATGGATAGCGGAAAGAAGGGAAACTTTCATGACAAAAGATCTTTTTTGCTTTAGGAAGAACAGGGAACACACATAAGTGCCATAGTCCTCAGAGGAAACGTTAAGAATTAACAAGGAAGTAGAACAAGGAGAAGATATTATATAAGTGTTGTTAGAGGGATGGATCGGATCTCCATCCCTTAGCCATGTCCACTGAGCTGGATGCAGCAAGGGATGGCGTTGTCTACAAATAAGCTCCGCACGACCCCCGGAAGGGGTTTGTACTCGACAATGTGGAACTCTAATGTAGGCACTCAAACGTTCAAAAAGTATACATTTAGGGAGTGAGACACGTAGATCAGGAGGAATAGGAGACGCAGAGGAAAAAAGGTTAGAGACAGAAGAGACAAGAGAGATCAAAGACAGAATCAACAAAAGGATCATGTTGCTTTTTTAATTGGTCGAGATGGCAAGGACGAACGCAGCGAGCTGGAACCCACAGAACTCGATCTTGTAATTGTACTGCTGCGTAGCCTTTTCCCCAAGTGATCAATTGAACAGGACCTCTCCAAGCTGGATCAGGAAGGTGCCTATAATAAACAAGAGGACGAGAAGAGGGGAGGGGAGGAGTGGAGAAATGTCTAGAGGCGGCAGTAGAGGCTGGGGATCCGGTTAAATTAAGAAAATTCAAAGAATACAAACAAACATTTAATACATTTTGTAACGCCGGGAGTGACGGGGGGCTTACGCCTTTGGACCCCAAATGTCTGTCCAGGGCTTGTTTGAGGGTCGAATTTGCCCTTTCCACAATAGCCTGTCCCTGGCTATTGAATGGAATGCCAAATTAGCCAAATTGGGGTACACCAAATTGTTAGGTACCCAAAATCCCTCTTTTTTTATTTGTTTGAGAAGACAGTCCTAAAAGGACCAATTAACACGTTCCACAATGGCTTAACCTGTGGAATTATAAAAAAAAGCCCAAAAATTAAAACAATGTTTCAAATAGTACAAGATTACAAAAAGGCCAATGCAAAATAGGCCAGGACATTATCAGTCTTTAAAAAGAAAAGTTTGCCCAAGGCAGTAAAAGCTGAAAAAAAAAGATGAGAAATAACATAATTAGCTGTTACTCCTCGTTAAAATGTAGCCAAAAAATACAAAAAGAGAAATGAATTGACTTCTAAGGAGCCAAAAAAACCATAGGTGACATCCATTTGCCATAATAATTAAAGGCCAAATCATGGGGATTAACTTCCGTATCCCCAGAGGGGGATGCCCCAAAACACTGGGGGCAAGATGAAACAATTTGCTTGGCCTGGTTGAGTGGCATATGGCAAGATTGTGCCAGTCCCCAGGCAGTTTGATAAAAAAAGTTAATCAAAAAAAAATCTGAAGAAAAAACATAGTTTAAAAAAATACCTAGAAAATCAAAAATAAATTGACACACATAATAAAAGTCAGAAATGTAGTTAAAAAGCTTGTTAAAAAAAGATGTGAAAAGTTAAAATAGCAACAGACTATTTTTAGTGTTGCAAGAACAACAATATTGCAAGGTAGGAAAAGAAAAATTATTAAACACGCAAGCCAAAGACCTTCAGGCAAATGAGAAAAAATACAGACCACATAGTCAGTGAAAGGACACTGAAGAAAGAAGTTATTCTGAAAACAAAATTAAAAATCAGATTTTGGAATAGGAAAAATAATATTAATTAAATCAGTCCAATTTCTACAACAAACCCCCCCCCAAAAAAATAATGGCAAAACATTTTAAAACGGAGTCTTTTTGTCTTAAAAAACATCAAAAGAATTAGCTGACAAGTTAGCAATCCACAAATGGAATGCTCAAAATCTCATTAATCTTTTCAACTGTGGCAAGGGCACGAAAAGGAGAAAAAAATAAATCAAATAAAGAACTTTAAATAAACTGGCAGACGCAAACGGAAGAACCCAAACAAAGGTTCCCCAATAGCTGCCATAAATTAATTAGCAAAATACCTCCGTGTGCATTTAAACAAAGAAAAATTTGGAGCAAAAAGAATTGTAACATTTCATGCAGTTATGCTTTACTGGAACAATCTGCAATTCATACAATACAATACAATACAATACAATACAATACAGAGTTGGAAGGGACCCTAGAGGTCCTCCAATCCAACCCCCTGCCTAGGCAGGAAACCTATACCATCTCAGACAAATAACCATTCAACATCCTCTCAAAAACCTTCAGTGTTGGGGCATTCACAACCCCTGGAGGCAAGCCGTTCCACTGACCAACTGCTCTAACTGTTAGGAAATTTTTCCCCAGCTCCAAGCCATCTCTCTCCTTAACCAGCCTGACTCTCCGTGGCAATCCCTGAGACATTGGAACAATGCCATCATGTCTCCCCTACTCCTTCCAGTAAAAAAATCATTTTTTATTTTTAAAAGCCAATTAGGTTATATCTTTGGGGCTCCAAGTAAAATACCATCCATACAATGATTTACCAAAGCCAATGAATAGCACTTATACAAAAAATTCAATTCTACAACATAAATCTAAATTTTAAAAAAACTAAGTAAATATATAATCATATCTACCATATCAAGATCGTTCCCAAGTCCAAGAAATGCCCTCCGGCATTCAAACGTAACATTTCCCTTTGCTAATTTCATCAAAAGCTTCATTCGAGCCTCAAAATTATCTCTGTTGTTGTCCTGCAATTTGTTAAACCACACAGGCTCTTCCAAAAAAAGAAAAAAAGGGGGGGGGAGGTGGGGGACAGGACAAACTCCTTCTAAAGAAAAGAAAGTGGGGGGGGAGGAGGAAGGCAGCAGACATCCCGAAGAGGGGGAGGTGTGGGGAGGTAAGAAGCAGACTTACAGAGTTAAACTTTTCTTACAAGCAGGGAAAGGGAAGATAGAAAAAAGCAATCCTTTAAACTAATTACTTCATGATCTTGTGGAATCAATTTAGGTGGAGAGACAGAAAACATATATTTATTCCCCTCCTCTGTTGCTAATTGTTCCTCTAACAGTGGAGAAGCAGAAAAATTAACATCTCCGTGAGGAGTTAAGAGACCAATCGAAGATGATTTTAGAGAAAGAATTTTTAAAATAACACTTTTGCAGGGGTTCTTTGTGTCTTGTGGAAGTAAATGCCCAATCTTTTCCACATAGACATTTTTACAGAGCCCTTTTCCGGATTTCCAAATATAAAAAGGCCAAATTAAATTTGCTTGGTTTTTGTAAATTTTTTCCATTATTCTTTTTAGAATAATAATTTAAACCTTGATTGGTTTACCAAGTTTTTGCAGGTCGCACCTGCTTCTTGGTTAACCTTCTTTCTTATACTCACGAGGGGATCCTTAGTCTTGCTTCAGACGGGATGTATGCATAGCCTCTTCCAGGCAGTGAGCAAAGGAAGTTCAAGAAACGTACAGCCTAAGCCATCACGTATAGTCTCGGAACTATCACGTCGGGGTCACCAGTTGCGAATGTCCGGTGGGCTTCTCATGGGGGCCGAATCATGAAAGAGGCAGAGGCTGCTTTCTCGAGATGAGAGCGCAGATCTGACTCCGTGGCTCTCTTTTATTGGTTTCAATAGGGTGGGTGGATACACATTCATAAACAAAAAAACTATGTAATGAAAAGATACAGTTTCATGTATGGAAAACTTCACATGTACATATATCATTGATTAGACAGTCAGAGATATCACCTTGACAGTAAGGAATGGAATGTTTATCTATGAGCCCCTTTTTATGGGGGCCATAAATAAAAATGTTATCTTCGAGAAATTCCTCAATGCCCTTGTTTACCTTACACTTAGAAGTGTTAGACTTTATGGCACCAAATAAATCAATTAATCCACATAAATCAGAAGATCTGCAACAATGAACCTTGGGAGATCGGGGGCGGGGGGGGGGGCAAGACAGAGGGGAGTCCAGGAGAAAGTTATGGCTCACTGAGGAAAGAACCTTGGGAGATGCGAGGAGGCAAGACAGAGGGGAATCCAGCAGAAATATATGGCATGGGGGGGGGGGGGAAAGAACCTTGGGAGATCGGAGGGGGCAAGACAGTGTAATCCAGTAGAAAGTTATGGCTCACTGGGGAAAGAACCTTGGGAGATGCGAGGAGGCAAGACAGAGGGGAATCCAGCAGAAATATATGGCATGGGGGGGGGGGGAAAGAACCTTGGGAGATCGGAGGGGGCAAGACAGAGGGGAATCCAGTAGAAAGTTATGGCTCACTGAGGAAAGAACCTTGGGAGATCTGAAGGGGCAAGGCAGAGGGAAATCCAGTAGAAAGATGCCATATGCTGAGGAAAGAACCTTGGGAGATCTGAAGGGGCAAGAGAGATGGGAGTCCAGGAGAAAGTTATGGCTCACTGAGGAAAGAACCTTGGGAGATGCGAGGAGGCAAGACAGAGGGGAATCCAGCAGAAATATATGGCATGGGGGGGGGGAAAGAACCTTGGGAGATCGGAGGGGGCAAGACAGTGTAATCCAGTAGAAAGTTATGGCTCACTGGGGAAAGAACCTTGGGAGATGCGAGGAGGCAAGACAGAGGGGAATCCAGCAGAAATATATGGCATGGGGGGGGGGGGGAAGAACCTTGGGAGATCGGAGGAGGCAAGACAGAGGGGAATCCAGTAGAAAGATGCCATATGCTGAGGAAAGAACCTTGGGAGATCTGAAGGGGCAAGACAGAGGGAAATCCAGTAGAAAGCTATCGCACACTGGGGAAACAAAGCTTGGGAGATAAGAGGGGGCAAGAGAGATGGGAATCCAGTAGAAAGTTATGGCTCACTGGGGAGAGAACCTTAGGAGATCGGAGTGGGCAAGACAGAGGGGAATCCAGTAGAAAATGGCACGCGGGGGGGGGGAGAACCTTGGGAGATCGGAGGGGGCAAGACAGTGGAATCCAGTAGAAAGTTATGGCACACTGGGGAAAGAACCTTGGGATTTCAGAGGAGGGGAGACAGAGGGGAATCCAGTAGAAAGATGCCATATGCTGAGGAAAGAACCTTGGGAGATCGGAGGGGGCAAGACAGAGGGAAATCCAGTAGATAGTTATAGCACACTGGGGAAATAAAGCTTGGGAGATAAGAAGGGGCAAGACAGAGGGGAATCCAGTAGAAAATGGCACGCGGGGGGGGGGGGGAGAACCTTGGGAGATCGGAGGGGCAAGGCAGTAGGGAATCCAGTAGAAAGATGCCATATACTGAGCAAAGAACCTTGGGAGATCTGAGGGGGCAACACAGAGGGGAATCCAGTAGAAAGCTATCGCACGCTGGGGAATGAACCTTGGGAGATCGGGGGCGGGGGGGGGGCAAGACAGAGGGGAATCCAGCAGAAATATATGGCATGCGGGGGGGGGGGGTGAGAAAGAACCTTGGGAGAGCCAAGAGAGAGGGGAATCCAGTAGAAAGGTATGGCACTTGGTGGGGGGGAGAACCTTAGGAGATCGGAGGGAGCAAGACACAGGGGAATCCAGTAGAAAGATATGTCACGCGGGGGGGGGGGAAGAACTTTGGGAGATCGGAGGGGCAAGGCAGAGGGAAATCCATTAGAAAGTTGTGGCACGCTGGGGAAACAAAGCTTGGGAGATAAGGGCGGGCAAGACAGAGGGGAATCCTGTAGAAAGTTGTGGCACACTGGGGAAATAACCTTGGGAGATGTGAGGAGGCAAGACAGAGGGGAGTCCAGTAGAAAATGGCAGGGGGGGGAGAACCTTGGGAGATCAGAGGGGGCAAGACAGAGGGAAATCCAGAAGAAAGCTATCGCACACTGGGGAAAGAACTTTGGGAGATCGGAGGGGGCAGGACAGAGGGAAATCCAGTAGAAAGCTATCGCACACTGGGGAAATAAAGCTTGGCAGATAAGAGGGGGCAAGAGAGATAGGAAACCAGTAGAAAGATATGGAATGCGTGGGGGGGGGAGAACCTTGGGAGATGGGAGGGGCAAGACAGAGGGAAATACAGTAGAAAATGGCAAGCAGTTGGGGGGGGAAAGAACCTTGGGAGATCAGAGGGGGCAAGACAGAGGGAAATCCAGTAGAAAGCTATCCCACACTGGGGAAACAAAGCTTGGGACATGCCAGGAGGCAAGACAAAGGGGAATTCAGTAGAAAGATATGGCATGTGAGCGGTTGGGAGAACCTTGAGAGATCAGAGGAGGCAAGACAGACGGGAGTCCAGTAGAAGGTTATGGCTCACTGAGGAAAGAACCTTGGGAGATCGGAGGAGGCAAGACAGAGGGGAATCCAGTAGAAAGTTGCCACACGCTGAGAAAAGAACCTTGGGAGATCGGAGGGGCAAGACAGAGGGGAATCCAGTAGAAAGATATGGCACGCGGGGGGGGGGGGATAACCTTGGGAGATCAGAGGGGGCAAGAGAGATGGGAATCCAGTTCAAAATGGCATAGGGGTGGGGAGAACCTTGGGAGATCAGAGGGGGCAAGACAGAGGGGAATCCAGTAGAAAGCTTATGCACGCTGGGGAAAGAACCTTGGGAGATCGGAGGAGGCAAGAAAGAGGGGAATCCACTAGAAAGATGACATACGCTGAGGAAAGAACCTCGGGAGGTCGGAGGGGGAAAGACAGAAGGAAATCCAGTAGAAAGCTATCGCACACAGGGGAAACAAAGCTTGGGAGATAAGAGGGGGCAAGAGAGATGGGAATCCAGTAGAAAATGGCATGGGGGGGAAAGAAACTTGGGAGATCGGAGGGGCAAGACAGAGGGGAATCCAGTAGAAAGATATGGCTCACTGGGGAAATAACCTTGGGAGATAAGAGGGGGCAAGAGAGATGGGAATCCAGTAGAAAATGGCATGGGGGGGGGGGAAATAAAGCTTGGCAGATAAGAGGGGGTAAGACAGAGGGGAATCCAGTAGAAAATCGCACGCGGGGGGGGGGGGGAAGAACCTTGGGAGATCGGAGGGGCAAGACAGAGGGGAATCCAGAAGAAAGATATGGCACGCTAAAGCACACAGGGGAAACAAAGCTTGGGAGATCAGAGGGGGCAAGAGAGATGGGAATCCAGTACAAAATGGCATAGGGGGGGGGGGAGAACCTTGGGAGATGCTAGGAGGCAATATACAGAGGGGAATCCAATAGAAACATGCCATAAGTGGAGGAAAGAGCCTCGGGAGATTGGAGGGGGCAAGACGGAGGGGAATCCAGTACAAAATGGCATAGTGGGGGGGGGAGAACCTTGGGAGATGCTAGGAGGCAATATACGGAGGGGAATCCAATAGAAACATGCCATAAGTGGAGGAAAGAGCCTCGGGAGATTGGAGGGGGCAAGACGGAGGGGAATCCAGTAGAAAGTTATTGCACACTGGGGAAAGAACCTTGGGATATCGGAGGAGGCAATACAGAGGGGAGTCCAGTAGAAAGATGCCATATGCTGAGGAAAGAACCTTGGGAGATCGGAGGGGGCAAGACAGAAGGGAATCCAGTAGAAAGATATGGCACGCGGGGGGGTGGGGATAACCTTGGGAGATCAGAGGGGGCAAGAGAGATGGGAATCCAGTTCAAAATGGCATAGGGGGGGGGGGAGAACCTTGGGAGATCTGAGGGGGCAAAACAGAGGGATATCCAGTAGAAAGATATGGCTCACTGGGGAAATAACCTTGGGAGATAAGAGGGGGCAAAAGAGATGGGAATCCAGTAGAAAATGGCATGGGGGGGGGGGGAAATAAAGCTTGGCAGATAAGAGGGGGTAAGACAGAGGGGAATCCAGTAGAAAATCGCACGCGGGGGGGGGGGAAATCTTGGGAGATCGGAGGGGCAAGACAGAGGGGAATCCAGAAGAAAGATATGGCACGCGGTGGGGGGGGATAACCTTGGGAGATCAGAGGGGGCAAGAGAGATGGGAATCCTGTACAAAATGGCATGGGGGGGGGGGACAACCTTGGGAGATGCTAGGAGGCAAGACAGAGGGGAATCCAGTAGAAAGCTATCGCACTCTGGGGAAAGAACCTTGGGAGATCGGAGGGGGCAAGACAGAGGGGAATCCAGTAGAAAGCTATCGCACACAGGGGAAACAAAGCTTGGGAGATAAGAGGGGGCAAGAGAGACAGTTCCGGTTCCGGCGGCGGCGGCGACGGGCAGCTCTTTGCCCGCTCCGGCTCCCCGGTGGGCTTCCCCACTCCTTGGGGGGCACAGGACACCCCGCAGAGGGGTCCTGCCGGAGGGGCGGCATCGCGGAGGTCTCCTGCAGCGGCGGCAGCCGGCGGGAGCTCTCTCGCGCGCCCAAGGCACCGGGGAGCAAGCTCGGAGGGCGCATCGCGTTTCCACGCCTCGCGCCTCGCTACAAGCCGACTGGAGAATGCTACAATTGAAGGAAGCAGCTGCGGTGCGGTGAGGTTGCCTCTCTCTTCATCCCTTACTTTGCATGAAGATTTGATTCAGCTTTTAAAACTTTAAAATAACTTTCGGAGCATTTTGGAGGTGCGGCTGGAGGGAGGGGGGTTTCCCCCCCCCCTTGGACAAGCGGCAAGAAACAATTTTGCTCTCAGCCCCCGGGGAAGGAGGAGGGGGGAGAGCCAACGAATGAAGCCTCACTTAGGCTGAGATGATTTTCTTTTCAATTTAATTTTACATATTACATTGATTTGAGGACTTTTGGAACTTTTTAAAACTTTGTTACGCCTCTGTGCCCAAAACTGGCAGGGCAAGATGGCACACTTCCGTTGTCTTTATGAACTCTGAAACCTGACTCCACCTTTAAAATTCAGGCTTCCGGTCTTTGTCTCCGTGTCTCCCAGAGGAACCTCTTGTGGATTGGTATTTTTTTAACCTTCTAGGGGAAATTTTCTATCTATTGCCAGACTTATTGGAGAGATTCTCTTCTGCCTGGTTATTCTGCTCCCGGATTCACCTGGCTACCCTTCTTTTCTAACTGCTTACTTCATATTTGGACTGAACTTTTAACGTTATAAAGGATGGCATCTAAAAGACCCCCTCCTGGAAAACCTGGCTTTGCCACTTCTGCTCCAACATCCGCAACATCCAGTCCAGCCACACAGTCAAAGATAACAGAACTGATGCAACATAAGACTACAGAGATGGACTTTCAACAAATGCTTCAACAAATTCTACAGGGCCAGGAGGAAATCAAGAAACAGTTAAGGGAAATGAAAGATGAAATTAAAGAAAATCAAGCCCAAATATATAAGAACTCACAAAGACTGAATCTTGTGGAAGGGGGGGTGGAGGAGGTGAGGGGGGGGGTGGAAGCTGTGCAGAAAGGGAACAAAGATCTTGACATCCAACAGATGAAATTAGAATTTGAGAGAATGTCCTATTATCTTAGATTTCAAAATGTTATAGAAGAAGATGGGGAAAATATAAGGGACATCATGACAAACATTCTGGCTGACTATACACACAAAGAAAAACAACAGATGGGGTGGGATATAGATCTGGTTTATAGAGTGAACTCAGCTTATGCTAGAACACACAATGTACCCAGGGAGGTTCACATTAAATTCCTTAGAAAAACCACAAGAGATGAAATTCTGGGTGTACAAAGGGGGCAAGCATTGACATATCATGATATGGAGATAACCATTCTGAAGCAGATCCCTAAGAAGATTAGAGAAAAAAGAAAAAATTATTCGCAATTAGCGAATAAATTATACCAGAAAGGGGTGTGGTTTAGATGGTTGATGCCTGAAGGTATGCTGATATTCTGGGAGGAGACAAGAATCAGAATTAATTCACCCATAGAGGCGCAGGCCTTTATGGAAAAAAATAAAACACTCCTAGAGAAACCACCAGACACTACAACGGACACGCAGGACACGGGAGGGGCCAGAGCTCTGCCAGTGGAGGGAGATGGGGCAATAGCAAGAAGACTCAGATCACAGAAATAAATATGAAAATCATATTATTATAAATTGACCGAAAGTGAAAATGGAATTATATTTGGATTTTATATTGTAATGTTTAATCTGATTGAATTTAATAATAGAACTAATATGCTGATTATAATCAATTATATACTAATGCATTATATATAAATGTACGCTATGGGTATGGAGGGAGGGGGGCCTCACACACTTTGCAACTGCCAAAATTTGTATACCTGTCCATTTACCCTTTTCCCTATAAATTTTGAAAAACCAATAAAAATTTTATTACAAAAAAAAAAAAAAAAGAGGGGGCAAGAGAGATGGGAATCCAGTAGAAAATCGCACGCGGGGGGGGGGGGGGGGAAGAACCTTGGGATATCGGAGGAGGCAAGACAGAGGGGAATCCAGTAGAAAGATGCCATATGCTGAGGAAAGAACCTTGGGAGATCGGAGGGGGCAAGACAGAGGGAAATCCAGTAGAAAGCTATAGCACACTGGGGACACAAAGCTTGGGAGATGCCAGGAGGCAAGACAGAGGGGAATCCAGTAGAAAGATATGGCACGCGGTGGGGGGGGGGGGATAACCTTGGGAGATCAGAGGGGGCAAGAGAGATGGGAATCCAGTACAAAATGGCATAGGGGGGGGGGAGAACCTTGGGAGATGCTAGGAGGCAATATACGGAGGGGAATCCAATAGAAACATGCCATAAGCTGAGGAAAGAGCCTCGGGAGATTGGAGGGGGCAAGACGGAGGGGAATCCAGTAGAAAATGGCACGGGGGGGGGGGGTAGAGAACCTTAGGAGATCGGAGGGGGCAAGACAGAGGGGAATCCAGTAGAAAGTTATGGCACACTGGGGAAAGAACCTTGGGATATCGGAGGAGGCAAGACAGCGGGGAATCCAGTAGAAAGCTATCGCACGCTGAGGAAAGAACCCTGGGAGATCGGAGGGAGCAAGACAGAGGGAAATCCAGTAGAAAGCTATCGCACACTGGGGAAATAAAGCTTGGCAGATAAGAGAGGGCAAGACAGAGGGGAATCCAGTAGAAAATGGCACGGGGGGGGGGTAGAGAACCTTAGGAGATCGGAGGGGGCAAGACAGAGGGGAATCCAGTAGAAAGATATGGCACGTGGGGGGGGGGATAACCTTGGGAGATCAGAGGGGGCAAGAGAGATGGGAATCCAGTACAAAATGGCATGGGGGGGGGGGGAGAGAACCTTGGGAGATGCTAGGAGGCAAGACAGAGGGGAATGCAATAGAAAGATATGGCACGCGGTGGGGGGGGGGATAACCTTGGGAGATCAGAGGGGGCAAGAGAGATGGGAATCCAGTACAAAATGGCATAGGGGGGGGGAGAACCTTGGGAGATGCTAGGAGGCAATATACGGAGGGGAATCCAATAGAAATATGCCATAAGCTGAGGAAAGAGCCTCGGGAGATTGGAGGGGGCAAGACGGAGGGGAATCCAGTAGAAAATGGCACGGGGGGGGGGTAGAGAACCTTAGGAGATCGGAGGGGGCAAGACAGAGGGGAATCCAGTAGAAAGTTATGGCACACTGGGGAAAGAACCTTGGGATATCGGAGGGAGCAAGACAGAGGGAAATCCAGTAGAAAGCTATCGCACACTGGGGAAACAAAGCTTGGGAGATAAGAGGGGGCAAGACAGAGGGGAATCCAGTAGAAAATGGCACGTGGGGGGGGGGTAGAGAACCTTAGGAGATCAGAGGGGGCAAGAGAGATGGGAATCCAGTTCAAAATGGCATAGGGGGGGGGAGAACCTTGGGAGATCAGAGGGGGCAAGACAGAGGGGAATCCAGTAGAAAATGGCACAGGGGGGGGGGGTAGAGAACCTTAGGAGATCAGAGGGGGCAAGACAGAGGGGAATCCAGTAGAAAGTTATGGCACACTGGGGAAAGAACCTTGGGATATCGGAGGAGGCAAGACAGAGGGGAATCTAGTAGAAAGATGCCATATGCTGAGGAAAGAACCTTGGGAGATCGGAGGGGGCAAGACAGAGGGAAATCCAGTAGAAAGCTATCGCACGCTGGGGAAAGCACCTTGGGAGATCGGAGGGGGCAATACAGAGGGGAGTCCAGTAGAAAGTTATGGCTCACTGAGGAAAGAACCTTGGGAGATCGGAGGAGGCAAGACAGAGGGGAATCCAGTAGAAAGTTGCCACACGCTGAGAAAAGAACCTTGGGAGATCGGAGGGGGCAAGGCAGAGGGAAATACAGTAGAAAATGGCAAGCAGTTGGGGGGGGGAAAGAACCTTGGGAGATCTGAAGGGGCAAGACAGAGGGAAATGCAATAGAAAGATATGGCACGCGGTGGGGGGGGGGGGATAACCTTGGGAGATCAGAGGGGGCAAGAGAGATGGGAATCCAGTACAAAATGGCATAGGGGGGGGGAGAACCTTGGGAGATGCTAGGAGGCAATATACGGAGGGGAATCCAATAGAAATATGCCATAAGCTGAGGAAAGAGCCTCGGGAGATTGGAGGGGGCAAGACGGAGGGGAATCCAGTAGAAAATGGCACGGGGGGGGGGGGTAGAGAACCTTAGGAGATCGGAGGGGGCAAGACAGAGGGGAATCCAGTAGAAAGTTATGGCACACTGGGGAAAGAACCTTGGGATATCGGAGGGAGCAAGACAGAGGGAAATCCAGTAGAAAGCTATCGCACACTGGGGAAACAAAGCTTGGGAGATAAGAGGGGGCAAGACAGAGGGGAATCCAGTAGAAAATGGCACGTGGGGGGGGGTAGAGAACCTTAGGAGATCAGAGGGGGCAAGAGAGATGGGAATCCAGTTCAAAATGGCATAGGGGGGGGGAGAACCTTGGGAGATCAGAGGGGGCAAGACAGAGGGGAATCCAGTAGAAAATGGCACAGGGGGGGGGTAGAGAACCTTAGGAGATCAGAGGGGGCAAGACAGAGGGGAATCCAGTAGAAAGTTATGGCACACTGGGGAAAGAACCTTGGGATATCGGAGGAGGCAAGACAGAGGGGAATCTAGTAGAAAGATGCCATATGCTGAGGAAAGAACCTTGGGAGATCGGAGGGGGCAAGACAGAGGGAAATCCAGTAGAAAGCTATCGCACGCTGGGGAAAGCACCTTGGGAGATCGGAGGGGGCAATACAGAGGGGAGTCCAGTAGAAAGTTATGGCTCACTGAGGAAAGAACCTTGGGAGATCGGAGGAGGCAAGACAGAGGGGAATCCAGTAGAAAGTTGCCACACGCTGAGAAAAGAACCTTGGGAGATCGGAGGGGGCAAGGCAGAGGGAAATACAGTAGAAAATGGCAAGCAGTTGGGGGGGGGAAAGAACCTTGGGAGATCTGAAGGGGCAAGACAGAGGGAAATCCAGTAGAAAGCTATCGCATACAGGGGAAACATAGCTTGGGAGATAAGAGGGGGCTAGAGAGATGGGAATCCAGTAGAAAATGGCATGGGGGGGGGAAAGAAACTTGGGAGATCGGAGGGGCAAGACAGAGGGGAATCCAGTAGAAAGCTATCGCACGCTGGGGAAATAACCTTGGGATATCAGAGGGGGCAAGACATAGGGAAATCCAGTAGAAAGCTATCCCACACTGGGGAAACAAAGCTTGGGACATGCCAGGAGGCAAGACAAAGGGGAATTCAGTAGAAAGATATGGCACGTGAGCGGTTGGGAGAACCTTGAGAGATCAGAGGAGGCAAGACAGATGGGAGTCCAGTAGAAGGTTATGGCTCACTGAGGAAAGAACCTTGGGAGATCGGAGGAGGCAAGACAGAGGGGAATCCAGTAGAAAGTTGCCACACGCTGAGAACAGAACCTTGGGAGATCGAAGGGGCAAGACAGAGGGGAATCCAGTAGAAAGATATGGCACGCGGGGGGGGGGGGATAACCTTGGGAGATCAGAGGGGGCAAGAGAGATGGGAATCCAGTACAAAATGGCATGGGGGGGGGGAGAACCTTGGGAGATGCTAGGAGGCAAGACAGAGGGGAATGCAATAGAAAGATATGGCACGCGGTGGGGGGGGGATAACCTTGGGAGATCAGAGGGGGCAAGAGAGATGGGAATCCAGTACAAAATGGCATAGGGGGGGGGGGGAGAACCTTGGGAGATGCTAGGAGGCAATATACGGAGGGGAATCCAATAGAAACATGCCAGAAGCTGAGGAAAGAGCCTCGGGAGATTGGAGGGGGCAAGACGGAGGGGAATCCAGTAGAAAATGGCACGGGGGGGGGGGGGTAGAGAACCTTAGGAGATCGGAGCGGGCAAGACAGAGGGGAATCCAGTAGAAAGTTATGGCACACTGGGGAAAGAACCTTGGGATATCGGAGGGAGCAAGACAGAGGGAAATCCAGTAGAAAGCTATCGCACACTGGGGAAACAAAGCTTGGGAGATAAGAGGGGGCAAGACAGAGGGGAATCCAGTAGAAAATGGCACGGGGGGGGGGGATAGAGAACCTTAGGAGATCAGAGGGGGCAAGAGAGATGGGAATCCAGTTCAAAATGGCATAGGGGGGGGGGAGAACCTTGGGAGATCAGAGGGGGCAAGACAGAGGGGAATCCAGTAGAAAATGGCACAGGGGGGGGGGTAGAGAACCTTAGGAGATCGGAGGGGGCAAGACAGAGGGGAATCCAGTAGAAAGTTATGGCACACTGCGGAAAGAACCTTGGGATATCGGAGGAGGCAAGACAGAGGGGAATCTAGTAGAAAGATGCCATATGCTGAGGAAAGAACCTTGGGAGATCGGAGGGGGCAAGACAGAGGGAAATCCAGTAGAAAGCTATCGCACGCTGGGGAAAGCACCTTGGGAGATCGGAGGGGGCAATACAGAGGGGAGTCCAGTAGAAAGTTATGGCTCACTGAGGAAAGAACCTTGGGAGATCGGAGGAGGCAAGACAGAGGGGAATCCAGTAGAAAGTTGCCACACGCTGAGAAAAGAACCTTGGGAGATCGGAGGGGGCAAGGCAGAGGGAAATACAGTAGAAAATGGCAAGCAGTTGGGGGGGGGAAAGAACCTTGGGAGATCTGAAGGGGCAAGACAGAGGGAAATCCAGTAGAAAGCTATCGCATACAGGGGAAACATAGCTTGGGAGATAAGAGGGGGCTAGAGAGATGGGAATCCAGTAGAAAATGGCATGGGGGGGGGGAAAAGAAACTTGGGAGATCGGAGGGGCAAGACAGAGGGGAATCCAGTAGAAAGCTATCGCACGCTGGGGAAATAACCTTGGGATATCAGAGGGGGCAAGACAGAGGGAAATCCAGTAGAAAGCTATCCCACACTGGGGAAACAAAGCTTGGGACATGCCAGGAGGCAAGACAAAGGGGAATTCAGTAGAAAGATATGGCACGTGAGCGGTTGGGAG
The DNA here is from genome assembly GCF_964273705.1 of Natrix helvetica. Classification (NCBI taxonomy): domain Eukaryota; kingdom Metazoa; phylum Chordata; class Lepidosauria; order Squamata; family Natricidae; genus Natrix; species Natrix helvetica. Next base: position 57,607,653 of record NC_138555.1, on the reverse strand, counting down.
AACCTTGAGAGATCAGAGGAGGCAAGACAGACGGGAGTCCAGTAGAAGGTTATGGCTCACTGAGGAAAGAACCTTGGGAGATCGGAGGAGGCAAGACAGAGGGGAATCCAGTAGAAAGTTGCCACACGCTGAGAAAAGAACCTTGGGAGATCGAAGGGGCAAGACAGAGGGGAATCCAGTAGAAAGATATGGCACGCGGGGGGGGGGATAACCTTGGGAGATCAGAGGGGGCAAGACAGATGGGAATCCAGTACAAAATGGCATGGGGGGTGGGAGAACCTTGGGAGATGCTAGGAGGCAAGACAGAGGGGAATGCAATAGAAAGATATGGCACGCGGTGGGGGGGGGGATAACCTTGGGAGATCAGAGGGGGCAAGAGAGATGGGAATCCAGTACAAAATGGCATAGGGGGGGGGAGAACCTTGGGAGATGCTAGGAGGCAATATACGGAGGGGAATCCAATAGAAACATGCCATAAGCTGAGGAAAGAGCCTCAGGAGATTGGAGGGGGCAAGACGGAGGGGAATCCAGTAGAAAATGGCACAGGGGGGGGGGTAGAGAACCTTAGGAGATCGGAGGGGGCAAGACAGAGGGGAATCCAGTAGAAAGTTATGGCACACTGGGGAAAGAACCTTGGGATATCGGAGGAGGCAAGACAGAGGGGAATCTAGTAGAAAGATGCCATATGCTGAGGAAAGAACCTTGGGAGATCGGAGGGGGCAAGACAGAGGGAAATCCAGTATAAAGCTATCGCACACTGGGGACACAAATCTTGGGAGATGCCAGGAGGCAAAGACAGAGGGGAATCCAGTAGAAAGATATGGCACGCGGGGGGGGGGGAAGAACCTTTGGAGATCGGAGGGGGCAAGACAGAGGGGAATCCAGTAGAAAGTTATGGCAGTCTGGGGAAACAAAGCTTGGGAGATAAGAGGGGGCAAGAGAGATGGGAAACCAGTAGAAAATGGCAAGGGGGGGGGGGAAGAACCTTGGGTGATCGGAGGGGCAAAACAGAGGGGAATCCAGTAGAAAGCTATCGCACGCTGGGGAAAGGACCTTGGGAGATCGGAGGGGGCAATACAGAGGGGAGTCCAGTAGAAAGTTATGGCTCACTGAGGAAAGAACCTTGGGAGATCGGAGGAGGCAAGACAGAGGGGAATCCAGTAGAAAGTTGCCACACGCTGAGAAAAGAACCTTGGGAGATCGGAGGGGGCAAGGCAGAGGGAAATACAGTAGAAAATGGCAAGCAGTTGGGGGGGGAAAGTACCTTGGGAGATCTGAAGGGGCAAGACAGAGGGTAATCCATTAGAAAGTTGCTACACGCTGGGGAAAGAAACTTGGGAGATCGGAGGGGCAAGACAGAAGGGAATCCAGTAGAAAGATATGGCACGCGGGGGGGGGGGATAACCTTGGGAGATCAGAGGGGGCAAGAGAGATGGGAATCCAGTACAAAATGGCATGGGGGGGGGGGAGAACCTTGGGAGATGCTAGGAGGCAAGAGGGGAATCCAATAGAAACATTGCATATGCTGAGGAAAGAACCTTGGGAGATCGGAGGGGGCAAGACAGAGGGAAATCCAGTAGAAAGCTATAGCACACTGGGGACACAAAGCTTGGGAGATGCCAGGAGGCAAGACAGAGGGGAATCCAGTAGAAAGATATGGCACGCGGGGGGGGGGGGAGGGGGGGAAGAACCTTTGGAGATCGGAGGGGGCAAGACAGAGGGGAATCCTGTAGAAAGATATGGCACGCGGGGGGAGGGGGGGGAAGAACCTTTGGAGATCGGAGGGGGCAAGACAGAGGGGAATCCAGTAGAAAGTTATGGCAGTCTGGGGAAACAAAGCTTGGGAGATAAGAGGGGGCAAGAGAGATGGGAAACCAGTAGAAAATGGCAAGGGGGGGGAAAAGAACCTTGGGTGATCGGAGGAGGCAAGACAGAGGGGAATCCAGTAGAAAGTTGCCACACGCTGAGAAAAGAACCTTGGGAGATCGGAGGGGGCAATACAGAGGGGAGTCCAGTAGAAAGTTATGGCTCACTGAGGAAAGAACCTTGAGAGATCGGAGGAGGCAAGACAGAGGGGAATCCAGTAGAAAGTTGCCACACGCTGAGAAAAGAACCTTGGGAGATCGGAGGGGCAAGACAGAAGGGAATCCAGTAGAAAGATATGGCACGCGGGGGGGGGGGGATAACCTTGGGAGATCAGAGGGGGCAAGAGAGATGGGAATCCAGTACAAAATGGCGTAGAGGGGGGGAGAACCTTTGGAGATGCTAGGAGGCAAGACGGAGGGGAATCCAATAGAAACATGCAATAAGCTGAGGAAAGAACCTCGGGAGATCAGAGGGGGCAAGACAGAGGGGAATCCAGTAGAAAGATATGGCACGGGGGGGGGGGTGGAAGAACCTTGGGAGATCGGAGTGGGCAAGACAGAGGGGAATCCAGTAGAAAGCTATCGCACACTGGGGAAATAAAGCTTGGCAGATAAGAGAGGGCAAGACAGAGGGGAATCCAGTAGAAAATGGCACTGGGGGGGGTAGAGAACCTTAGGAGATCGGAGGGGGCAAGACAGAGGGTAATCCAGTAGAAAGTTATTGCACACTGGGGAAAGAACCTTGGGATATCGGAGGAGGCAATACAGAGGGGAGTCCGGTAGAAAGATGCCATATGCTGAGGAAAGAACCTTGGGAGATCGGAGGGGGCAAGACAGAGGGGAATCCAGTAGAAAGATATGGCAGGGGGGGTGGGGGTGGAAGAACCTTGGGAGATCGGAGGGGGCAATACAGAGGGGAGTCCAGTAGAAAGTTATGGCTCACTGGGGAAAAAACCTTGGGAGATCGGAGTAGGCAAGACAGAGGGAAATCCAGTAGAAAGTTATGGCACACTGGGGAAAGAACCTTGGGATATCGGAGGAGGCAAGACAGAGGGGAATCTAGTGGAAAGATGCCATATGCTGAGGAAAGAACCTTGGGAGATCGGAGTGGCAAGACAGAGGGGAGTCCGGTAGAAAGATGCCATATGCTGAGGAAAGAACCTTGGGAGATCGGAGGGGGTAAGACAGAGGGAAATCCAGTAGAAAGATGTTATATGCTGAGGAAAGAACCTTGGGAGATCGGAGGGGACAAGACAGAGGGAAATCCAGTAGAAAGCTATCCCACACTGGGGAAACAAACCTTGGGACATGCCAGGAGGCAAGACAGAGTGGAATCCAGTAGAAAGATGCCATATGCTGAGGAAAGAACCTTGGGAGATCGGAGGGGGCAAGACAGAGGGAAATCCAGTAGAAAGTTATGGCACACTGGGGAAAGAACCTTGGGATATCGGAGGAGGCAAGACAGAGGGGAATCTAGTGGAAAGATGCCATATGCTGAGGAAAGAACCTTGGGAGATCGGAGGGGGCAAGACAGAGGGGAATCCAGTAGAAAGATGCCATATGCTGAGGAAAGAACCTTGGGAGATCGGAGGGGACAAGACAGAGGGAAATCCAGTAGAAAGCTATTGCACACTGGGGACACAAAGCTTGGGAGATGCCAGGAGGCAAGACAGAGGGGAATCCAGTAGAATGATATGGCACGCGGGGGGGTGGGGGTGGGGGTGGAAGAACCTTGGGAGATCGGAGGGGGCAATACAGAGGGGAGTCCAGTAGAAAGTTATGGCTCACTGGGGAAAAAACCTTGGGAGATCGGAGGGGGCAAGACAGAGGGGAATCCAGTAGAAAGATGTCATATGCTGAGGAAAGAACCTTGGGAGATCGGAGGGGGCAAGACAGAGGGAAATCCAGTAGAAAGCTATCCCACACTGGGGAAACAAAGCTTGGGACATGCCAGGAGGCAAGACAGAGGGGAATTCAGTAGAAAGATATGGCACGTGGGGGGTTGGGAGAACCTTGGGAGATGCTTGGAGGCAAGAGGGGAATCCAATAGAAACATTGCATAAGCTGAGGAAAGAACCTCGGGAGATCAGAGGGGGCAAGACAGAGGGGAATCCATTAGAAAGATATGGCACGGGGGGGGGGTGGTGGTGGTGGAAGAACCTTGGGAGATCGGAGGGGGCAATACAGAGGGGAGTCCAGTAGAAAGTTATGGCTCACTGGGGAAAAAACCTTGGGAGATCGGAGGAGGCAAGACAGAGGGGAATCCAGTAGAAAGCTATCGCACACTGGGGAAATAAAGCTTGGCAGATAAGAGAGGGCAAGACAGAGGGGAATCCAGTAGAAAATGGCACGGGGGGGGGGGGGGTAGAGAACCTTAGGAGATCGGAGGGGGCAAGACAGAAGGGAATCCAGTAGAAAGTTATTGCACACTGGGGAAAGAACCTTGGGATATCGGAGGAGGCAAGACAGAGGGAAATCCAGTAGAAAGCTATCGCACACTGGGGACACAAAGCTTGGGAGATGCCAGGAGGCAAGACAGAGGGGAATCCAGTAGAAAGATATGGCACGCGGGGGGAGGGGAGAAGAACCTTTGGAGATCGGAGGGGGCAAGACAGAGGGGAATCCAGTAGAAAGCTATCGCACACTGGGGACACAAAGCTTGGGAGATGCCAGGAGGCAAGACAGAGGGGAATCCAGTAGAAAGATATGGCACGCGGGGGGAGGGGAGAAGAACCTTTGGAGATCGGAGGGGGCAAGACAGAGGGAAATCCAGTAGAAAGTTATGGCACACTGGGGAAAGAACCTTGGGATATCGGAGGAGGCAAGACAGAGGGGAATCTAGTGGAAAGATGCCATATGCTGAGGAAAGAACCTTGGGAGATCGGAGTGGCAAGACAGAGGGGAGTCCGGTAGAAAGATGCCATATGCTGAGGAAAGAACCTTGGGAGATCGGAGGGGGTAAGACAGAGGGAAATCCAGTAGAAAGATGTTATATGCTGAGGAAAGAACCTTGGGAGATCGGAGGGGACAAGACAGAGGGAAATCCAGTAGAAAGCTATCCCACACTGGGGAAACAAACCTTGGGACATGCCAGGAGGCAAGACAGAGTGGAATCCAGTAGAAAGATGCCATATGCTGAGGAAAGAACCTTGGGAGATCGGAGGGGGCAAGACAGAGGGAAATCCAGTAGAAAGTTATGGCACACTGGGGAAAGAACCTTGGGATATCGGAGGAGGCAAGACAGAGGGGAATCTAGTGGAAAGATGCCATATGCTGAGGAAAGAACCTTGGGAGATCGGAGGGGGCAAGATAGAGGGGAATCCAGTAGAAAGATGCCATATGCTGAGGAAAGAACCTTGGGAGATCGGAGGGGACAAGACAGAGGGAAATCCAGTAGAAAGCTATTGCACACTGGGGACACAAAGCTTGGGAGATGCCAGGAGGCAAGACAGAGGGGAATCCAGTAGAATGATATGGCACGCGGGGGGTGGGGGTGGGGGTGGAAGAACCTTGGGAGATCGGAGGGGGCAATACAGAGGGGAGTCCAGTAGAAAGTTATGGCTCACTGGGGAAAAAACCTTGGGAGATCGGAGGGGGCAAGACAGAGGGGAATCCAGTAGAAAGATGTCATATGCTGAGGAAAGAACCTTGGGAGATCGGAGGGGGCAAGACAGAGGGAAATCCAGTAGAAAGCTATCCCACACTGGGGAAACAAAGCTTGGGACATGCCAGGAGGCAAGACAGAGGGGAATTCAGTAGAAAGATATGGCACGTGGGGGGTTGGGAGAACCTTGGGAGATGCTTGGAGGCAAGAGGGGAATCCAATAGAAACATTGCATAAGCTGAGGAAAGAACCTCGGGAGATCAGAGGGGGCAAGACAGAGGGGAATCCATTAGAAAGATATGGCACGGGGGTGGTGGTGGTGGTGGTGGAAGAACCTTGGGAGATCGGAGGGGGCAATACAGAGGGGAGTCCAGTAGAAAGTTATGGCTCACTGGGGAAAAAACCTTGGGAGATCGGAGGAGGCAAGACAGAGGGGAATCCAGTAGAAAGCTATCGCACACTGGGGAAATAAAGCTTGGCAGATAAGAGAGGGCAAGACAGAGGGGAATCCAGTAGAAAATGGCACGGGGGGGGGGGTAGAGAACCTTAGGAGATCGGAGGGGGCAAGACAGAAGGGAATCCAGTAGAAAGTTATTGCACACTGGGGAAAGAACCTTGGGATATCGGAGGAGGCAAGACAGAGGGAAATCCAGTAGAAAGCTATCGCACACTGGGGACACAAAGCTTGGGAGATGCCAGGAGGCAAGACAGAGGGGAATCCAGTAGAAAGATATGGCACGCGGGGGGAGGGGAGAAGAACCTTTGGAGATCGGAGGGGGCAAGACAGAGGGGAATCCAGTAGAAAATGGCACGGGGGGGGGGTAGAGAACCTTAGGAGATCGGAGGGGGCAAGACAGAGGGGAATCCAGTAGAAAGTTATGGCACACTGGGGAAAGAACCTTGGGATATCGGAGGAGGCAAGACAGAGGGGAATCTAGTGGAAAGATGCCATATGCTGAGGAAAGAACCTTGGGAGATCGGAGGGGGCAAGACAGAGGGGAATCCAGTAGAAAGATGCCATATGCTGAGGAAAGAACCTTGGGAGATCGGAGGGGGCAAGACAGAGGGAAATCCAGTAGAAAGCTATCGCACACTGGGGACACAAAGCTTGGGAGATGCCAGGAGGCAAGACAGAGGGGAATCCAGTAGAAAGATATGGCACGCGGGGGGAGGGGGGGAAGAACCTTTGGAGATCAGAGGGGGCAAGACAGAGGGGAATCCAGTAGAAAGTTATGGCACACTGGGGAAACAAAGCTTGGGAGATAAGAGGGGGCAAGAGAGATTGGAAACCAGTAGAAAATGGCAAGGGGGGGGGAAAGAACCTTGGGTGATCGGAGGGGCAAAACAGAGGGGAATCCAGTAGAAAGCTATCGCACGCTGGGGAAAGCACCTTGGGAGATCGGAGGGGGCAATACAGAGGGGAGTCCAGTAGAAAGTTATGGCTCACTGAGGAAAGAACCTTGGGAGATCAGAGGAGGCAAGACAGAGGGGAATCCAGTAGAAAGTTGCCACACGCTGAGAAAAGAACCTTGGGAGATCGGAGGGGGCAAGGCAGAGGGAAATACAGTAGAAAATGGCAAGCAGTTGGGGGGGGTGAGAAAGAACCTTGGGAGATCTGAAGGGGCAAGACAGAGGGAAATCCAGTAGAAAGCTATCGCATACAGGGGAAACATAGCTTGGGAGATAAGAGGGGGCTAGAGAGATGGGAATCCAGTAGAAAATGGCATGGGGGGGGGAAAGAAACTTGGGAGATCGGAGGGGCAAGACAGAGGGGAATCCAGTAGAAAGCTATCGCACGCTGGGGAAATAACCTTGGGATATCAGAGGGGGCAAGACAGAGGGAAATCCAGTAGAAAGCTATCCCACACTGGGGAAACAAAGCTTGGGACATGCCAGGAGGCAAGACAAAGGGGAATTCAGTAGAAAGATATGGCACGTGAGCGGTTGGGAGAACCTTGAGAGATCAGAGGAGGCAAGACAGACGGGAGTCCAGTAGAAGGTTATGGCTCACTGAGAAAAGAACCTTGGGAGATCGAAGGGGCAAGACAGAGGGGAATCCAGTAGAAAGATATGGCACGCGGGGGGGGGGGGATAACCTTGGGAGATCAGAGGGGGCAAGAGAGATGGGAATCCAGTTCAAAATGGCATAGGGGTGGGGAGAACCTTGGGAGATCAGAGGGGGCAAGACAGAGGGGAATCCAGTAGAAAGCTTATGCACGCTGGGGAAAGAACCTTGGGAGATCGGAGGAGGCAAGAAAGAGGGGAATCCAGTAGAAAGTTGCCACACGCTGAGAAAAGAACCTTGGGAGATCGAAGGGGCAAGACAGAGGGGAATCCAGTAGAAAGCTATCGCACGCTGAGGAAACAAAGCTTGGGAGATAAGAGGGGGCAAGAGAGATGGGAATCCAGTAGAAAATGGCATGGGGGGGCGAAATAAAGCTTGGCAGATAAGAGGGGGTAAGACAGAGGGGAATCCAGTAGAAAATCACACGCGGGGGGGGGGGGGAAGAACCTTGGGAGATCGGAGGGTCAAGACAGAGGGGAATCCAGTAGAAAGCTTATGCACGCTGGGGAAAGAACCTTGGGAGATCGGAGGGTCAAGACAGAGGGGAATCCAGAAGAAAGATATGGCACGCGGTGGGGGGGGATAACCTTGGGAGATCAGAGGGGGCAAGAGAGATGGGAATCCAGTACAAAATGGCATGGGGGGGGGGGGAGAACCTTGGGAGATGCTAAGAGGCAAGACAGAGGGGAATGCAATAGAAACATGCCATAAGCTGAGGAAAGAACCTTGGGAGATCGGAGGGGGCAAGACAGAGGGGAATCCAGTAGAAAGCTATCGCACTCTGGGGAAAGAACCTTGGGAGATCGGAGGGGGCAAGAAAGAGGGAAATCCAGTAGAAAGCTATCGCACACAGGGGAAACAAAGCTTGGGAGATAAGAGGGGGCAAGAGAGATGGGAATCCAGTAGAAAATCGCACGCGGGGGGGGGGGGCGGGAAGAACCTTGGGAGATCGGAGGGGCAAGACAGAGGGGAATCCAGTAGAAAGATATGGCACGCGGTGGGGGGGGGGGGATAACCTTGGGAGATCAGAGGGCGCAAGAGAGATGGGAATCCAGTACAAAATGGCATAGGGGGGGGGGAGAACCTTGGGAGATGCTAGGAGGCAATATACGGAGGGGAATCCAATAGAAACATGCCATAAGCTGAGGAAAGAGCCTCGGGAGATTGGAGGGGGCAAGACGGAGGGGAATCCAGTAGAAAATGGCACGGGGGGGGGGGGTAGAGAACCTTAGGAGATCGGAGGAGGCAAGACAGCGGGGAATCCAGTAGAAAGCTATCGCACGCTGAGGAAAGAACCCTGGGAGATCGGAGGGGGCAAGACAGAGGGAAATCCAGTAGAAAGCTATCGCACACTGGGGAAATAAAGCTTGGCAGATAAGAGGGGGTAAGACAGAGGGGAATCCAGTAGAAAGATATGGCACGCGGGGGTGGGGGTGGGGATAACCTTGGGAGATCAGAGGGTGCAAGAGAGATGGGAATCCAATTCAAAATGGCATAGGGGGGGGGAGAACCTTGGGAGATCAGAGGGGGCAAGACAGAGAGGAATCCAGTAGAAAATGGCACGGGGGGGGGGGTAGAGAACCTTAGGAGATCGGAGGGGGCAAGACAGAGAGGAATCCAGTGGAAAGATATGGCACGTGGGGGGGGGGAAGAACCTTGGGAGATCAGAGGGGGCAAGAGAGATGGGAATCCAGTACAAAATGGCATGAGGGGGGGGAGAACCTTGGGAGATGCTAGGAGGCAAGACAGAGGGGAATGCAATAGAAACATGCCATAAGCTGAGGAAAGAACCTTGGGAGATCGGAGGGGGCAAGACAGAGGGGAATCCAGTAGAAAGCTATCGCACTCTGGGGAAAGAACCTTGGGAGATCGGAGGGGGCAAGAAAGAGGGAAATCCAGTAGAAAGCTATCGCACACAGGGGAAACAAAGCTTGGGAGATAAGAGGGGGCAAGAGAGATGGGAATCCAGTAGAAAATCGCACGCGGGGGGGGGGGGGAAGAACCTTGGGAGATCGGAGGGGCAAGACAGAGGGGAATCCAGTAGAAAGATATGGCACGCGGTGGGGGGGGGGATAACCTTGGGAGATCAGAGGGGGCAAGAGAGATGGGAATCCAGTACAAAATGGCATAGCGGGGGGGGGGGAGAACCTTGGGAGATGCTAGGAGGCAATATACGGAGGGGAATCCAATAGAAACATGCCATAAGCTGAGGAAAGAGCCTCGGGAGATTGGAGGGGGCAAGACGGAGGGGAATCCAGTAGAAAATGGCACGGGGGGGGGGGGGTAGAGAACCTTAGGAGATCGGAGGAGGCAAGACAGCGGGGAATCCAGTAGAAAGCTATCGCACGCTGAGGAAAGAACCCTGGGAGATCGGAGGGGGCAAGACAGAGGGAAATCCAGTAGAAAGCTATCGCACACTGGGGAAATAAAGCTTGGCAGATAAGAGGGCGTAAGACAGAGGGGAATCCAGTAGAAAGATATGGCACGCGGGGGTGGGGGTGGGGATAACCTTGGGAGATCAGAGGGGGCAAGAGAGATGGGAATCCAGTTCAAAATGGCATAGGGGGGGGGAGAACCTTGGGAGATCTGAGGGGGTAAGACAGAGGGAAATACAGTAGAAAATGGCAAGCAGTTGAGGGGGAAAGAACCTTGGGAGATCTGAAGGGGCAAGACAGAGGGGAACCCACTAGAAAGATGCCATATACGCTGAGGAAAGAACCCTGGGAGATCGGAGGGTCAAGACAGAGGGGAATCCAGTAGAAAGCTTATGCACGCTGGGGAAAGAACCTTGGGAGATCGGAGTAGGCAAGAAAGAGGGGAATCCAGTAGAAAGTTGCCACACGCTGAGAAAAGAACCTTGGGAGATCGAAGGGGCAAGACAGAGGGGAATCCAGTAGAAAGATATGGCACGCGGGGGGGGGATAACCTTGGGAGATCAGAGGGGGCAATAGAGATGGGAATCCAGTTCAAAATGGCATAGGGGTGGGGAGAACCTTGGGAGATCAGAGGGGGCAAGACAGAGGGGAATCCAGTAGAAAGCTTATGCACGCTGGGGAAAGAACCTTGGGAGATCGGAGGGGCAAGACAGAGGGGAATCCAGTAGAAAGATATGGCACGCGGGGGGGGGGATAACCTTGGGAGATCAGAGGGGGCAATAGAGATGGGAATCCAGTTCAAAATGGCATAGGGGTGGGGAGAACCTTGGGAGATCAGAGGGGGCAAGACAGAGGGGAATCCAGTAGAAAGCTTATGCACGCTGGGGAAAGAACCTTGGGAGATCGGAGGGTCAAGACAGAGGGGAATCCAGAAGAAAGATATGGCACGCGGTGGGGGGGGATAACCTTGGGAGATCAGAGGGGGCAAGAGAGATGGGAATCCAGTACAAAATGGCATGGGGGGGGGGAGAACCTTGGGAGATGCTAAGAGGCAAGACAGAGGGGAATGCAATAGAAACATGCCATAAGCTGAGGAAAGAACCTTGGGAGATCGGAGGGGGCAAGACAGAGGGGAATCCAGTAGAAAGCTATCGCACTCTGGGGAAAGAACCTTGGGAGATCGGAGGGGGCAAGAAAGAGGGAAATCCAGTAGAAAGCTATCGCACACAGGGGAAACAAAGCTTGGGAGATAAGAGGGGGCAAGAGAGATGGGAATCCAGTAGAAAATCGCACGCGGGGGGGGGGGGCGGGAAGAACCTTGGGAGATCGGAGGGGCAAGACAGAGGGGAATCCAGTAGAAAGATATGGCACGCGGTGGGGGGGGGGATAACCTTGGGAGATCAGAGGGCGCAAGAGAGATGGGAATCCAGTACAAAATGGCATAGGGGGGGGGGGGAGAACCTTGGGAGATGCTAGGAGGCAATATACGGAGG
>NC_138555.1:57423509-57596051 GCF_964273705.1 Natrix helvetica | reverse complement strand
ACTGGATTCCCCTCTGTCTTGCCCCCTCCGATCTCCTAAGGTTCTCTACCCCCCCCCCCGTGCCATTTTCTACTGGATTCCCCTCTGTCTTGCCCTCTCTTATCTGCCAAGCTTTATTTCCCCAGTGTGCGATAGCTTTCTACTGGATTCCCCTCTGTCTTGCCTCCTCCGATCTCCCAAGGTTTTTTCCCCAGTGAGCCATAACTTTCTACTGGACTCCCCTCTGTATTGCCCCCTCCGATCTCCCAAGGTTCTTCCACCACCACCACCCCCGTGCCATATCTTTCTAATGGATTCCCCTCTGTCTTGCCCCCTCTGATCTCCCGAGGTTCTTTCCTCAGCATATGACATCTTTCTACTGGATTCCCCTCTGTCTTGCCCCCTCCGATCTCTCAAGGTTCTTTCCGCAGCATATGACATCTTTCTACTGGATTCCCCTCTGTCTTGCCCCCTCCGATCTCCCAAGGTTCTTTCCTCAGCATATGGAATCTTTCTACTGGACTCCCCTCTGTATTGCCCCCTCCGATCTCCCAAGGTTCTTCCACCCCCACCCCACCCCTGCCATATCTTTCTACTGGATTCCCCTCTGTCTTGCCCCCTCCGATCTCCCAAGGTTCTTTCCTCAGCATATGGCATCTTTCTACTGGATTCCCCTCTGTCTTGCCTCCTGGCATGTCCCAAGCTTTGTTTCCCCAGTGTGGGATAGCTTTCTACTGGATTTCCCTCTGTATTGCCCCCTCCGATCTCCCAAGGTTCTTCCACCACCACCCACCACCCGCCATATCTTTCTACTGGATTCCCCTCTGTCTTGCCCCCTCCGATCTCCCAAGGTTCTTTCCTCAGCATATGGCATCTTTCTACTGGACTCCCCTCTGTATTGCCTCCTCCGATATCCCAAGGTTCTTTCCCCAGTGTGCAATAACTTTCTACTGGATTCCCCTCTGTCTTGCCCCCTCCGATCTCCTAAGGTTCTCTACCCCCCCCCCCATGCCATTTTCTACTGGATTCCCCTCTGTATTGCCCTCTCTTATCTGCCAAGCTTTATTTCCCCAGTGTGCGATAGCTTTCTACTGGATTCCCCTCTGTCTTGCCTCCTCCGATCTCCCAAGGTTCTTCCACACCCCCCCCCCCGTGCCATATCTTTCTACTGGATTCCCCTCTGTCTTGCCCCCTCTGATCTCCCGAGGTTCTTTCCTCAGCTTATTGTATGTTTCTATTGGATTCCCCTCCGTCTTGCCTCCTAGCATCTCCAAAAGTTCTCCCCCCCCCTATGCCATTTTGTACTGGATTCCCATCTCTCTTGCCCCCTCTGATCTCCCAAGGTTATCCCCCCCCCCCGTGCCATATCTTTCTACTGGACTCCCCTCTGCCTTGCCCCTCCGATGTCCCAAGGTTCTTCCCCCTCCCCCCCCCCCGTGCCATTTTCTACTGGATTCCCCTCTGTCTTACCCCCTATTATCTGCCAAGCTTTATTTCCCCAGTGCGCGATAGCTTTCTACTAGATTTCCCTCTGTCTTGCCCCCTCCGATCTCCCAAGGTTCTTTTCTCAGTGAGCCATAACTTTCTACTGGACTCCCATCTGTATTGCCCCCTCCGACCTCCCAAGGTTCTTTCCCCAGCGTGTGATAGCTTTCTACTGGATTCCCCTCTATCTTGCCCCTCCGATCTCCCAAGGTTCTTTCCCCCCCCCTGCCATTTTCTACTGGTTTCCCATCTCTCTTGCCCCCTCTTATCTCCCAAGCTTTGTTTCCCCAGTGTGCAATAACTTTCTACTGGATTCCCCTCTGTCTTGCCTCCTCCGATATCCCAAGGTTCTTTCCCCAGTGTGCAATAACTTTCTACTGGATTCCCCTCTGTCTTGCCCCCTCCGATCTCCTAAGGTTCTCTACCCCCCCCCCCCCCGTGCCATTTTCTACTGGATTCCCCTCTGTCTTGCCCTCTCTTATCTGCCAAGCTTTATTTCCCCAGTGTGCGATAGCTTTCTACTGGATTCCCCTCTGTCTTGCCTCCTCCGATCTCCCAAGGTTTTTTCCCCAGTGAGCCATAACTTTCTACTGGACTCCCCTCTGTATTGCCCCCTCCGATCTCCCAAGGTTCTTCCACCACCACCACACCCGTGCCATATCTTTCTAATGGATTCCCCTCTGTCTTGCCCCCTCTGATCTCCCGAGGTTCTTTCCTCAGCATATGACATCTTTCTACTGGATTCCCCTCTGTCTTGCCCCCTCCGATCTCTCAAGGTTCTTTCCTCAGCATATGACATCTTTCTACTGGATTCCCCTCTGTCTTGCCCCCTCCGATCTCCCAAGGTTCTTTCCTCAGCATATGGAATCTTTCTACTGGACTCCCCTCTGTATTGCCCCCTCCGATCTCCCAAGGTTCTTCCACCCCCACCCCACCCCTGCCATATCTTTCTACTGGATTCCCCTCTGTCTTGCCCCCTCCGATCTCCCAAGGTTCTTTCCTCAGCATATGGCATCTTTCTACTGGATTCCCCTCTGTCTTGCCTCCTGGCATGTCCCAAGCTTTGTTTCCCCAGTGTGGGATAGCTTTCTACTGGATTTCCCTCTGTATTGCCCCCTCCGATCTCCCAAGGTTCTTCCACCACCACCCACCACCCGCCATATCTTTCTACTGGATTCCCCTCTGTCTTGCCCCCTCCGATCTCCCAAGGTTCTTTCCTCAGCATATGGCATCTTTCTACTGGACTCCCCTCTGTATTGCCTCCTCCGATATCCCAAGGTTCTTTCCCCAGTGTGCAATAACTTTCTACTGGATTCCCCTCTGTCTTGCCCCCTCCGATCTCCTAAGGTTCTCTACCCCCCCCCCATGCCATTTTCTACTGGATTCCCCTCTGTATTGCCCTCTCTTATCTGCCAAGCTTTATTTCCCCAGTGTGCGATAGCTTTCTACTGGATTCCCCTCTGTCTTGCCTCCTCCGATCTCCCAAGGTTCTTCCACACACCCCCCCCCCCGTGCCATATCTTTCTACTGGATTCCCCTCTGTCTTGCCCCCTCTGATCTCCCGAGGTTCTTTCCTCAGCTTATTGTATGTTTCTATTGGATTCCCCTCCGTCTTGCCTCCTAGCATCTCCAAAAGTTCTCCCCCCCCCCTATGCCATTTTGTACTGGATTCCCATCTCTCTTGCCCCCTCTGATCTCCCAAGGTTATCCCCCCCCCCCCGTGCCATATCTTTCTACTGGACTCCCCTCTGCCTTGCCCCTCCGATGTCCCAAGGTTCTTCCCCCTCCCCCCCCCGTGCCATTTTCTACTGGATTCCCCTCTGTCTTACCCCCTATTATCTGCCAAGCTTTATTTCCCCAGTGCGCGATAGCTTTCTACTGGATTTCCCTCTGTCTTGCCCCCTCCGATCTCCCAAGGTTCTTTTCTCAGTGAGCCATAACTTTCTACTGGACTCCCATCTGTATTGCCCCCTCCGACCTCCCAAGGTTCTTTCCCCAGCGTGTGATAGCTTTCTACTGGATTCCCCTCTATCTTGCCCCTCCGATCTCCCAAGGTTCTTTCCCCCCCCCTGCCATTTTCTACTGGTTTCCCATCTCTCTTGCCCCCTCTTATCTCCCAAGCTTTGTTTCCCCAGTGTGCTATAGCTTTCTACTGGATTCCCGTCTGTCTTGCCTCCTCCGATCTCCCAAGGTTCTTTCCCCAGTGTGCCATATCTTTCTACTGGATTCCCCTCTGTCTTGCCCCCTCCGATCTCCAAAGGTTCTTTCCCCCCCTCCCCCCCCACCCGCGTGCCATATCTTTCTACTGGATTCCCCTCTGTCTTGCCTCCTGGCATCTCCTAAACTTTGTGTCCCCAGTGTGCGACAGCTTTCTACTGGATTTCCCTCTGTCTTGCCCCCTCCGATCTCCCAAGGTTCTTTCCTCAGCATTTGACATCTTTCTACTGGATTCCCCTCTGTCTTGCATCCTCCGATCTCCCAACGTTCTTTCCCCAGTGAGCCGTGAGCCGTAACTTTCTACTGGACTCCCCTCTGTATTGCCCTCTCTTATCTGCCAAGCTTTATTTCCCCAGTGTGCGATAGCTTTCTACTGGATTTCCCTCTGTCTTGCCCCCTCCGATCTCCCAAGGTTCTTTCCTCAGCGTATATGGCATCTTTCTAGTGGATTCCCCTCTGTATTGCCCCTTCAGATCTCCCAAGGTTCTTTCCCCCCCAACTGCTTGCCATTTTCTACTGTATTTCCCTCTGTCTTGCCCCCTCAGATCTCCCAAGGTTCTCCCCCCCGCGTGCCATATCTTTCTACTGGATTCCACTCTGTCTTGCCCCCTCCATCTCCCAAGGTTCTTTTCTCAGCGTGTGGCAACTTTCTACTGGATTCCCCTCTGTCTTGCCCCCTCCGATCTCCCAAGGTTCTTTCCCCCCCCCTTGCCATTTTCTACTGGTTTCCCATCTCTCTTGCCCCCTCTTATCTCCCAAGCTTTGTTTCCCCAGTGCGCCATAACTTTCTACTGGATTCCCCTCTGTATTGCCCCCTCTGATCTCCCAAGGTTCTCCCCCCCCCCCCACGTGCCATATCTTTCTACTGGATTCCCCTCTGTCTTGCCTCCTGGCAGGTCCCAAGCTTTGTTTCCCCAGTGTGGGTTAGCTTTCTACTGGATTTCCCTCTGTCTTGCCCCGCCCCCCATCTCCCAAGGTTCCTTCCTCAGCAAATGGCATCTTTCTACTGGATTCCCCTCTGTCTTGCCCCCTCCGATCTCCCAAGGTTCTTTCCCCCCCCCACGTGCCATATCTTTCCACTGGATTCCTCTCTGTCTTGCCCCCTCCGATCTCCTAAGGTTCTCTACCCCCCCCCCCGTGCCATTTTCTACTGGATTCCTCTCTGTCTTGCCCCCTCTGATCTCCCAAGGTTCTCCCCCCCCCTATGCCATTTTGAACTGGATTCCCATCTCTCTTGCCCCCTCTGATCTCCCAAGGTTATCCCCACCCCCACCCCCGCGTGCCATATCTTTCTACTGGATTCCCCTCTGTCTTACCCCCTCTTATCTGCCAAGCTTTATTTCCCCAGTGTGCGATAGCTTTCTACTGGATTTCCCTCTGTCTTGCCCCCTCCGATCTCCCAGGGTTCTTTCCTCAGCGTGCGATAGCTTTCTACTGGATTCCCCGCTGTCTTGCCTCCTCCGATCTCCTAAGGTTCTCTACCCCCCCCCCCCCGTGCCATTTTCTGCAGCGTCGCCAGCTGCATTAGGGAGGGCTCATACATGAGATGAAATAACAGGATGACAGCAAAGTTTCCTTGAGATGATATGAGCCCCGAATGTGTTCTGGAGCCTGCTTTTATTAAGTCAGAAGGCATTCAAAAAGTTTCCATTATTATCGTGTTATTACATGATTGGTTACCTGCTTGTGGCAGGGCAGAACTAAACAGGTTAGCATACAGCCATATAATTGGTTAAAGCTTTCCATAGGATGTGGTTTTTTCTCTCCTGTCCGGAGTTCTCTGGACAGGCTCTGTGGTTAGCATTTCTTGCATAAACAGCAGGTGTTGAAGCATAGCAAAGGATGTGGTTTTCTATGTCGTTAGGCTACCTTGACCATTGCAAAAGATCCCAACATCTCCTCCTTTCTTTTTTTATTTCAATGGAAAGGCTGTGGCGGTTGGAGCCGGAGTGTGGCCCAGGCCCCTCCGGGCCCGAGATTCACTATCACTCACTGACCACTGGATACAAGGTCAAGTCCTCCGACTCAGCCTGTATCGTTGACCTTACCCTGATGTTTTTCTGAGGAGATGTTTGTATGGTTTGCAAAGTGAGCTAAAGGATTGACTCATCCTCTTCACTCACGATGAAATTATTTGACACCTCATCCTGAGGTATGGGTTGGTAGGTCCCTCTGCTTTCGAGGTCCCAGAGGGTATTCTGGGATTGCAACAGCATGGTCTGCAATGAATCTATTCTAGATGTAATAAATGTAGAAAAGCGATTAAATAAGCATGGACCAATTGTGCACACTAATACAAGCAAAATTAATGGTCCTATAAGAGCACTTAGCAAAGTGTTGAGCTAAAGGGAAAGGTTATACCAGTTTCCAAACCATCCTTGTTGATCTTCCTTCTCCTGTTTTCATTTATTCAGGCCTTCTCTGAGTTTTGTCATAGAGTCCTGCACTATGCCAGAGTGGTCTGCATAAAAACAACATTCTTCCCTTAAGGCCACACATAACCATAAAAACAACATTCTTCCCTTAAGGCCATACATAACCATAAAAACAACATTCTTCCCTTAAGGCCATACATAACCCCCCCTTCTTTTTTTAAAAAAATAAATCGAGTCCTCTTCTGTTTTGCAAAACCACTTCTGAGAGGGAGGTTAAAGATTGTCATGTTAGGCAAAGTATTGTTAGGAATACAGTCATGTGGATGTAACTTGGGATGGAATTGGCAAACATGGCGATCCGGAATTCACAAGGAGTAGCCTGGGAGTATAAAGTCACACATCAATGGTTGCAGACTCAGGAGACGGGGAGGCTGGCAGCGGAGATGGTTGGGGTGCTGGTGCAAAGTAAGGCCGGATACAGCGACCAGGAACCCACAAGACTTTGTCAGGCAGTTGGACTGCTGCGTAGCCTCTTCCCCAGGTGATGAGATCAGCGGGCCCTCTCCAGGCAGGATCTGGGAGTTGGCGATACCAAACCTGAGGGCGGGGGAAAGAGAGGGAGGGGGAAGAAAAATGCCTTGTGGCAGCAGAGGAGGCAGGAGTGCCAGTCAAGTTTAAAAAATTCAAGGAAAATAAGCATAAGTTCAAAATGTTTTGCACCGTTGGGAGGTTAGGGAGGTTTTTCCCTTTTTTGTCAATGTGTCTGTCTAATGCATGTTTTAAGGTTTGGTTAGCCCTTTCAACCAAGGCTTGACCTTGGCTGTTATAGGGAATGCCAAACTTATGAGTGATTCCCCATTTCGAACAAAAGTCAGCAAAGGCACTGCTGGTATAAGCAGGGCCATTGTCAGTTTTGAGTTCATTTGGACGTCCCAGCGATGCAAAGGTACGAATGCAATGATTCATAACATGCTTGGTGGATTCACCCCTTTGGGGTGAAGCCATGATGAACCCAGAAAAAGTATCAATAGATACGTGAATATACTTCCATGGGGAAAAGGAAGGATATTGGGTAACATCCATTTGCCAAATTTGACAACATTCAGTTCCTCTGGGATTGACACCCATAGGAATGGAATGAGACTGTTTACTACAAGTAGGACATTGTTGTAAAATTGCCGAGGCTTCGGCAGCAGTGATGCCAAATTGTCTAATGAGAGCCTTTTTGTTTTGATGAAAGTATGAATGACTTTCCCAAGGAGTGGGAGAGGTAAGAGGAAAGACAATTGTAGACGCAGAAGCAGCAGTGGCAGCTGCATCAGCACGGTCATTGCCTTCCTGGATGATGCCAGGAAAAGGTTGATGACTTCTAATGTGAGAAACATGAAATGGATTTGACCTAGCATTGATAAAAGATTGTAAAGCTAAAAATAATGACATCAAAGAAGATTCAATAGAGGGAGATAAATAAGACATGTAGACGGAAGAAATAACTTGGAAAACATACAAACTGTCTACTATAAGATTAAAGGGTTGATGTTGAAAGTGTTGAAAGGCCAATAAGGAAGCAGCTAATTCAGATCGTTGAGCAGAAGTTTGTTCAGATGTGGTTTTAATTATCCATTCACCATCCTGTTGCCAAGTGCATGCACCAAACTGCTTGCTGCCATCAGCAAAGACAGTGACTGCATTAGCAAGGGGAACAGGTGAGTAGGGGGAGGACCACTGAAAAGGTACAGAGTTCAAGAGAGATAGTCGAGGGTCATGGGGAGCATGACAAGACACTTTACCAGGCCAATCCGCAAGAGCAAACTGTAGGTGGTCACAAGTGGAAAATAAAGATTCCCAAGTAACAAGAGAGCAAGGAACAAACAACACAACAGGCTCGAAGCCCATGAGGGCTTTTGAGCGATTTCTAGATTTTATTATTAAATGAGCAAACTGAGAAGATTTCTGAGTGATAGAGGTTCGAGGAGTGTGAGATAAATGTATCCATTCTAAAATAAAAAGTTTTGGAGGAGAAACAACCTGAACAAGGGCAGCAGTGGGAATGACAGGAGTGTTGATGATTAAGATTGATAAAGGGATATTTTCTTGCATCCTATCTACCCATTTTGTTGATAAGGCTTCATTAACTAATTTTATAACAGCATGATGTTCTTGAGTTAAACCTATTCTATCAGAAGGATGTTTTCCTAAAGTTAGTGCAGAAAAAAGAGGAGACAATTGATGAGTAGTAAGGCTTAAATAAGGACGGGTCCAGTTAATGGAACCCAAATATTGTTGCAACTGCAAAAGAGTAGGATTATCAGGAAGTTTTAAAAAGGGAAGGACAGGAACAGATTGAGAGGCAAGGACCTTGTGTCCTAAATAAGAAAAAGGATATGAAGTTTGAATTTTATCAGGGGCAATATGCAAACCTCCTTGTTGTAATATGGTTTGCAGTGTAGGAAAGGTTTTGAGGACAGTCCCTTTGGGGCCAGGGGCTGCTACTAAGATATCATCCATATAATGGTAAATTAAAAATTGAGGAAATGCCTTTCGATATGGTTGTAAAATTTGGGAAACATAATATTGACACATGGTAGGTGAGTTTAGCATTCCTTGGGGCAAGACTTTCCATTGATATCTGGAAGTAGGTTTAGAATTGTTGAGTTCAGGGACAGTAAAAGCAAAAAGATGTTTATCCGCAGGATGTAAAGGAATAGAGAAGAAACAGTCTTTTAAATCAATAATCATTAAGTCATAATCTTGAGGGATAAGGTTAGGATTGGGTAGGCCACACTGGAGGGCCCCCATGGGTTGTAAAACGTGGTTGATGAGGCGCAAATCATTCAGAAGACGCCAATGGCCTGATTTCTTTTTAATGACAAAAACAGGTGAATTATATGGGCTAACAGATGTTTCAATGTGGCCTTTTTCTAATTGTTGAGCAACTAATTCTTTTAAAGCTTGTAGTTTTTCTATAGGTAATGGCCACTGGTCGACCCAAATAGGGGTCGTAGTCTTCAATTGCAATTGAAGTACAAATTGTTGAGGGTTCATTGTAATGTGAGTTTGCCTTTAAGTTGTGACATTAAATCTCTTCCCCACAAGTTGATGTGAAAAGGCAAAATGACAGGCTTAATGTGGGCGGTGATGGTACTGGAGTCTGAAGTGACAGCAAGCCAATCCTTACTAATGCGAGCTGACTGAGATCCACCTACCCCTCTGACGGCCGGGGCGGAGTCAGTGGGCCAATGGGAGGGCCACTCAGCAGACCGGATTACTGACACGTCAGCTCCAGTGTCTAAAATACCAAAAAAGGAACGCCCATTGAGGTGAAATTCAGCAGTAGGGCGGAAGTGCCCCACAGTTTGTTCTAAGGCCAACGCCTGAGAAGATGAATCCAGAGCAATCATAGTGGCTACAACATCTCCCTTTTTTATAGTAACTGGAGAGTTGACTATGATTGCTAAGGCTAAGTCAGAGAGAGAGTCAGAGGAACGCAAAAAAGGAGAAGCAAGCACCCCCTGAGCAGTAAGATCAAGATTAGGCATAACGATGACAGGCAGAGATGGAGGCAATTGGATAGAGGTTTGTGGAGAAATAAAAAGAAAATCAACTTTTCCAGGAATTACATAGTCAATTGTATCATTAGCAACCATAGGGTATGACTGTGACCAAACTTTAGAATGTTCAATTTCAGCCTTTGGGGCGGGGCTAGCTGTAGGCCCCTCAACTAGTTTCCCGACTGTTGCTGGTTTTGAGATGATGGGCTTTTGGGAAAATTTTGATGTGGCTGAGACTGGTTGGTGGAGCGACACTGGTTTGCCCAGTGAAAACCCTTTTTACATTTAGGGCAAACAGTGGAAGGTCTGGCCATGGTTGGGGAGGAATAGCGATTAGCGCCACCTCCTGGTGCTTTGCATTGATTTTTAAAATGTCCTGGTTTACCACAGTTAAAGCAATTTCCCGTAGGGCGCGAAAGTGGGAGCACCTCAGAAGCAGAGGAAGAAGAAGACGGAGCTAAAGACGTGGTTATGGCAGAAGCTAAAGCAGCCATTTTATGACTTGTAGTACCCACAATGCGGCAAGCTTGTAAAAGGTCCGCTAAAACAGTACCAGGCTTATTGGCAATGGGTTGAAGCACCTTTTGACAGTCAGGATTTGCATTTTCAAAAGCCAATTTCATCATTAATTCATTGCGAGCCTCCACATTGTCAATTTGTCGTTCTAAAGCCAATTGAAGACGACTAATAAAAGATGCATAATCTTCATTTGGGTTTTGCATAATTTTTGAGAATGTTTGTAGGGGAACACCTTGGTTGTCATCTACCTTTCTAAAGGCAGTGAAAGCAGCGTCCTTAATTATTGGAAATGCTGCTCTGTCAGACAAAATCTGTTGTGCAATGGTTGCACGAGTGCCAGTCCCCATTAAATCATCTAAAAGTACGTTTTGAGGAAGGCCACTAGTGACAGCAATGGCAATTTGTTTTCCATATTCTGAATTCCAAATAACATATTGAGAGGGAGTTAAAATCATTCCGAAAAGAGATTGCCAGTCAGCTAAAAGCATTTCAGCAGTAGCCGAGGAAAGTGAAGTAAGCAAGCCAAGAACATAGCGAGAATGAAGACCATAATCCCTGACAGCGGCTTTAATGTCTCTTATATTTTTATAGTTGACATGATGGTGAACAGGTTGGACTGCTGCTCCGGCAGGAGCTCCCTGTGGAGCTGCCCAACTTACTGGAAACAGAGCAGAGGTCTCAAGGTCTTCAGGGTCGATTTGACCCTCCCGTCTAGCCTGATGGAGAGCTTGGACTATAGATCCTCCTTGAGTTTGTAAAGGAGGAATTGGAGCAGTCGCTCTAGGATGGCTTAAGGTAGAGAGCGAAGCCTTTTCTTTTTGAATTTCATCGTACGGGGGAGGTACGCCACCTCCTGGTTTAGAAGGTGAATTAGGATCATATTTATGATGAACAACTAAACATTCCATAATTATGCGCCAATTAATCACTATTTGAATAGGTGCTCTAGGAGATTGGTGCAAATATTCCCCCAATTTGATCCATATAGAGATTTTTAAAGTCCCTTTCTCAGGGTAAAATGGAAATTTTTGCCAAATGTAAGTTAACAAATTCCTAATCTCCTTTTTCTTTATTCGTGGTAATTTTTTACCACTTTGAGAGGCGATCTTAGAAGTAGCATCGATTAATTCCCCCAATTCCTTCAAATGACCTATTTGAGGTTGGGAAAACTTTCCACCCATAACTCACGAGATCCTGTCGTCTTTCAGACGGACGATTTGCGCGGCTTTCCCCAGCGATGAGAATGGGCAGTTCGATCTAACGGCTTCTTCGCAAAGAAATCACGTCGGGGTCACCAAAATGCAGCGTCGCCAGCTGCATTAGGGAGGGCTCATACATGAGATGAAATAACAGGATGACAGCAAAGTTTCCTTGAGATGATATGAGCCCCGAATGTGTTCTGGAGCCTGCTTTTATTAAGTCAGAAGGCATTCAAAAAGTTTCCATTATTATCGTGTTATTACATGATTGGTTACCTGCTTGTGGCAGGGCAGAACTAAACAGGTTAGCATACAGCCATATAATTGGTTAAAGCTTTCCATAGGATGTGGTTTTTTCTCTCCTGTCCGGAGTTCTCTGGACAGGCTCTGTGGTTAGCATTTCGTGCATAAACAGCAGGTGTTGAAGCATAGCAAAGGATGTGGTTTTCTATGTCGTTAGGCTACCTTGACCATTGCAAAAGATCCCAACAATTTTCTACTGGATTCCCCTCCGTCTTGCCCCCTCCAATCTCCCGAGGCTCTTTCCTCAGCTTATGGCATGTTTCTATTGGATTCCCCTCCGTATATTGCCTCCTAGCATCTCCCAAGGTTCTCCCCCCCCCTATGCCATTTTGTACTGGATTCCCATCTCTCTTGCCCCCTCTGATCTCCCAAGGTTATCCCCCCCCACCGCGTGCCATATCTTTCTACTGGATTCCCCTCTGTCTTGCCCCTCCGATCTCCCAAGGTTCTTCCCCCCCCCCCCCCGCGTGCGATTTTCTACTGGATTCCCATCTCTCTTGCCCATTCTTATCTCCCAAGCTTTGTTTCCCCTGTGTGCGATAGCTTTCTACTGGATTTCCCTCTTTCTTGCCCCCTCCGATCTCCCAAGGTTCTTTCCCCAGAGTGCGATAGCTTTCTACTGGATTCCCCTCTGTCTTGCCCCCTCCGATCTCCCAAGGTTCTTTCCTCAGCTTATGGCATGTTTCTATTGCATTCCCCTCTGTCTTGCCTCCTAGCATCTCCCAAGGTTCTCCCCCCCCCCCATGCCATTTTGTACTGGATTCCCATCTCTCTTGCCCCCTCTGATCTCCCAAGGTTATCCCCCCCCACCGCGTGCCATATCTTTCTTCTGGATTCCCCTCTGTCTTGACCCTCCGATCTCCCAAGGTTCTTTCCCCAGCGTGCATAAGCTTTCTACTGGATTCCCCTCTGTCTTGCCCCCTCTTATCTGCCAAGCTTTATTTCCCCCCCCCCATGCCATTTTCTACTGGATTCCCATCTCTCTTGCCCCCTCTTATCTCCCAAGCTTTGTTTCCCCTGTGTGCGATAGCTTTCTACTGGATTTCCTTCTGTCTTTCCCCCTCCGATCTCCCGAGGTTCTTTCCTCAGCTATGCCATCTTTCTAGTGGATTCCCCTCTTTCTTGCCTCCTCCGATCTCCCAAGGTTCTTTCCCCAGCGTGCATAAGCTTTCTACTGGATTCCCCTCTGTCTTGCCCCCTCTGATCTCCCAAGGTTCTCCCCACCCCTATGCCATTTTGAACTGGATTCCCATCTCTATTGCCCCCTCTGATCTCCCAAGGTTATCCCCCCCCCCCGCGTGCCATATCTTTCTACTGGATTCCCCTCTGTCTTGCCCCTTCGATCTCCCAAGGTTCTTTTCTCAGCGTGTGGCAACTTTCTACTGGATTCCCCTCTTTCTTGCCTCCTCCGATCTCCCAAGGTTCTTTCCCCAGCGTGCATAAGCTTTCTACTGGATTCCCCTCTGTCTTGCCCCCTCTGATCTCCCAAGGTTCTCCCCACCCCTATGCCATTTTGAACTGGATTCCCATCTCTCTTGCCCCCTCTGATCTCCCAAGGTTATCCCCCCCCCCCCGCGTGCCATATCTTTCTACTGGATTCCCCTCTGTCTTGCCCCTTCGATCTCCCAAGGTTCTTTTCTCAGTGAGCCATAACCTTCTACTGGACTCCCGTCTGTCTTGCCTCCTCTGATCTCTCAAGGTTCTCCCAACCGCTCACGTGCCATATCTTTCTACTGAATTCCCCTTTGTCTTGCCTCCTGGCATGTCCCAAGCTTTGTTTCCCCAGTGTGGGATAGCTTTCTACTGGATTTCCCTCTGTCTTGCCCCCTCTGATATCCCAAGGTTATTTCCCCAGCGTGCGATAGCTTTCTACTGGATTCCCCTCTGTCTTGCCCTCCGATCTCCCAAGGTTCTTCCCCCCCCCCCCCGTGCCATTTTCTACTGGATTCCCCTCTGTATTGCCCCTTCAGATCTCCCAAGGTTCTTCCACCCCCACCCCCCCTGCCATATCTTTCTACTGGATTCCCCTCTGTCTTGCCCCCTCCGATCTCCCAAGGTTCTTCCACCCCCACCCCCCCTGCCATATCTTTCTACTGGATTCCCCTCTGTCTTGCCCCCTCCGATCTCCCAAGGTTCTTTCCTCAGCATATGGCATCTTTCTACCGGACTCCCCTCTGTATTGCCTCCTCCGATATCCCAAGGTTCTTTCCCCAGTGTGCAATAACTTTCTACTGGATTCCCCTCTGTCTTGCCCCCTCCGATCTCCTAAGGTTCTCTACCCCCCCCCCAGTGCCATTTTCTACTGGATTCCCCTCTGTCTTGCCCCCTCTGATCTCCCGAGGTTCTTTCCTCAGCTTATTGCATGTTTCTATTGGATTCCCCTCCGTCTTGCCTCCTAGCATCTCCCAAGGTGCTCCCCCCCTCTATGCCATTTTGTACTGGATTCCCATCTCTCTTACCCCCTCTGATCTCCCAAGGTTATCCCCCCCCCCCGCGTGCCATATCTTTCTACTGGATTCCCTTCTGTCTTGCCCCTCCGATCTCCCAAGGTTCTTTTCTCAGCGTGTGGCAACTTTCTACTGGATTCCCCTCTGTCTTGCCTCCTCCGATCTCCCAAGGTTCTTTCCTCAGTGAGCCATAACTTTCTACTGGACTCCCCTCTGTATTGCCCCCGCCGATCTCCCAAGGTTCTTTCCCCAGCGTGCGATAGCTTTCTACTGGATTCCCCTCTGTCTTGCCCCTCCGATCACCCAAGGTTCTTTCCCCCCCTCTTGCCATTTTCTACTGGTTTCCCATCTCTCTTGCCCCCTCTTATCTCCGAAGCTTTGTTTCCCCAGACTGCCATAACTTTCTACTGGATTCCCCTCTGTCTTGCCCCCTCCGATCTCCAAAGGTTCTTCCCCCCCCTCCCCCCGCGTGCCATATCTTTCTACAGGATTCCCCTCTGTCTTGCCCCCTCCGATCTCCAAAGGTTCTTCCCCCCCTCCCCCCCCCGCGTGCCATATTATTCTACTGGATTCCCCTCTGTCTTGCCTCCTGGCATCTCCCAAGCTTTGTGTCCCCAGTGTGCTATAGCTTTCTACTGGATTTCCCTCTGTCTTGCCCCCTCCGATCTCCCAAGGTTCTTTCCTCAGCATATGGCATCTTTCTACTGGATTCCCCTCTGTCTTGCCTCCTCCGATATCCCAAGGTTCTTTCCCCAGTGTGCAATAACTTTCTACTGGATTCCCCTCTGTCTTGCCCCCTCCGATCTCCTAAGGTTCTCTACCCCCCCCCCCGTGCCATTTTCTACTGGATTCCCCTCTGTCTTGCCCTCTCTTATCTGCCAAGCTTTATTTCCCCAGTGTGCGATAGCTTTCTACTGGATTCCCCTCTGTCTTGCCTCCTCCGATCTCCCAAGGTTTTTTCCCCAGTGAGCCATAACTTTCTACTGGACTCCCCTCTGTATTGCCCCCTCCGATCTCCCAAGGTTCTTCCACCACCACCACCCCCGTGCCATATCTTTCTAATGGATTCCCCTCTGTCTTGCCCCCTCTGATCTCCCGAGGTTCTTTCCTCAGCTTATGCAATGTTTCTATTGGATTCCCCTCTTGCCTCCAAGCATCTCCCAAGGTTCTCCCCCCCCCCCCATGCCATTTTGTACTGGATTCCCCTCTCTCTTGCCCCCTCTGATCTCCCAAGGTTATCCCCCCCCCCCCCCGCGTGCCATACCTTTCTACTGGATTCCGCTCTGTCTTGCCCCTCCGATCTCCCAAGGTTCTTCCCCCCCCCCCCGTGCCATTTTCTACTGGATTCCCCTCTGTCTCGCCCTCTCTTATCTGCCAAGCATTATTTCCCCAGTGTGCGATAGCTTTCTACTGGATTCCCGTCTGTCTTGCCTCCTCTGATCTCTCAAGGTTCTCCCAACCCCCCACGTGCCATATCTTTCTACTGAATTCCCCTCTGTCTTGCCTCCTGGCATGTCCCAAGCTTTGTTTCCCCAGTGTGGGATAGCTTTCTACTGGATTTCCCTCTGTCTTGCCCCCTCCTATCTCTCAAGGTTCTTTCCTCAGCATATGACATCTTTCTACTGGATTCCCCTCTGTCTTGCCCCCTCCGATCTCCCAAGGTTCTTTCCTCTGCATATGGAATCTTTCTACTGGATTCCCCTCTGTCTTGCCTACTCCGATCTCCCAAGGTTTTTTCCCCAGTGAGCCATAACTTTCTACTGGACTCCCCTCTGTATTGCCCCCTCCGATCTCCCAAGGTTCTTCCACCCCCACCCCACCCCTGCCATATCTTTCTACTGGATTCCCCTCTGTCTTGCCCCCTCCGATCTCCCAAGGTTCTTTCCTCAGCATATGGCATCTTTCTACTGGATTCCCCTCTGTCTTGCCTCCTGGCATGTCCCAAGCTTTGTTTCCCCAGTGTGGGATAGCTTTCTACTGGATTTCCGTCTGTATTGCCCCCTCCGATCTCCCAAGGTTCTTCCACCACCACCCACCCACCCCGCCATATCTTTCTACTGGATTCCCCTCTGTCTTACCCCTCCGATCTCCCAAGGTTCTTTCCCCCCCCTTGCCATTTTCTACTGGTTTCCCATCTCTCTTGCCCCCTCTTATCTCCCAAGCTTTGTTTCTCCAGTGCGCCATAACTTTCTACTGGATTCCCCTCTGTATTGCCCCCTCGGATCTCCCAAGGTTCTCCCCCTCCCCCACGTGCCATATCTTTCTACTGGATTCCCCTCTGTCTTGCCACTCCGATCTCTCAAA
This sequence comes from Natrix helvetica, assembly GCF_964273705.1. NCBI lineage: Eukaryota > Metazoa > Chordata > Lepidosauria > Squamata > Natricidae > Natrix > Natrix helvetica. The sequence goes on along the minus strand of NC_138555.1, from coordinate 57,579,672 downwards.
GTTCTTCCCCCCCCCCCCCCGCGTGCCATTTTCTACTGGATTCCCCTCTGTCTTGCCCTCTCTTATCTGCCAAGCTTTATTTCCCCAGTGTGCGATATCTTTCTACTGGATTTCCCTCTGTCTTGCCCCCTCCGATCTCCCAAGGTTCTTTCCTCAGCGTATATGGCATCTTTCTAGTGGATTCCCCTCTGTATTGCCCCTTCAGATCTCCCAAGGTTCTTTCCCCCCCAACTGCTTGCCATTTTCTACTGTATTTCCCTCTGTCTTGCCCCCTCAGATCTCCCAAGGTTCTCCCCCCCCCCCCCCCCGCGTGCCATATCTTTCTACTGGATTCCACTCTGTCTTGCCCCCTCCATCTCCCAAGGTTCTTTTCTCAGCGTGTGGCAACTTTCTACTGGATTCCCCTCTGTCTTGCCCCCTCCGATCTCCCAAGGTTCTTTCCCCCCCCCTTGCCATTTTCTACTGGTTTCCCATCTCTCTTGCCCCCTCTTATCTCCCAAGCTTTGTTTCCCCAGTGCGCCATAACTTTCTACTGGATTCCCCTCTGTATTGCCCCCTCTGATCTCCCAAGGTTCTCCCCCCCCCCACGTGCCATATCTTTCTACTGGATTCCCCTCTGTCTTGCCTCCTGGCAGGTCCCAAGCTTTGTTTCCCCAGTGTGGGTTAGCTTTCTACTGGATTTCCCTCTGTCTTGCCCCGCCCCCCATCTCCCAAGGTTCCTTCCTCAGCAAATGGCATCTTTCTACTGGATTCCCCTCTGTCTTGCCCCCTCCGATCTCCCAAGGTTCTTTCCCCCCCCCACGTGCCATATCTTTCCACTGGATTCCTCTCTGTCTTGCCCCCTCCGATCTCCTAAGGTTCTCTACCCCCCCCCCCCGTGCCATTTTCTACTGGATTCCTCTCTGTCTTGCCCCCTCTGATCTCCCAAGGTTCTCCCCCCCCCCCTATGCCATTTTGAACTGGATTCCCATCTCTCTTGCCCCCTCTGATCTCCCAAGGTTATCCCCACCCCCACCCCCGCGTGCCATATCTTTCTACTGGATTCCCCTCTGTCTTACCCCCTCTTATCTGCCAAGCTTTATTTCCCCAGTGTGCGATAGCTTTCTACTGGATTTCCCTCTGTCTTGCCCCCTCCGATCTCCCAGGGTTCTTTCCTCAGCGTGCGATAGCTTTCTACTGGATTCCCCGCTGTCTTGCCTCCTCCGATCTCCTAAGGTTCTCTACCCCCCCCCCCCGTGCCATTTTCTACTGGATTCCCCTCCGTCTTGCCCCCTCCAATCTCCCGAGGCTCTTTCCTCAGCTTATGGCATGTTTCTATTGGATTCCCCTCCGTATATTGCCTCCTAGCATCTCCCAAGGTTCTCCCCCCCCCTATGCCATTTTGTACTGGATTCCCATCTCTCTTGCCCCCTCTGATCTCCCAAGGTTATCCCCCCCCACCGCGTGCCATATCTTTCTACTGGATTCCCCTCTGTCTTGCCCCTCCGATCTCCCAAGGTTCTTCCCCCCCCCCCCGCGTGCGATTTTCTACTGGATTCCCATCTCTCTTGCCCCCTCTTATCTCCCAAGCTTTGTTTCCCCTGTGTGCGATAGCTTTCTACTGGATTTCCCTCTTTCTTGCCCCCTCCGATCTCCCAAGGTTCTTTCCCCAGAGTGCGATAGCTTTCTACTGGATTCCCCTCTGTCTTGCCCCCTCCGATCTCCCAAGGTTCTTTCCTCAGCTTATGGCATGTTTCTATTGCATTCCCCTCTGTCTTGCCTCCTAGCATCTCCCAAGGTTCTCCCCCCCCCCATGCCATTTTGTACTGGATTCCCATCTCTCTTGCCCCCTCTGATCTCCCAAGGTTATCCCCCCCCACCGCGTGCCATATCTTTCTTCTGGATTCCCCTCTGTCTTGACCCTCCGATCTCCCAAGGTTCTTTCCCCAGCGTGCATAAGCTTTCTACTGGATTCCCCTCTGTCTTGCCCCCTCTTATCTGCCAAGCTTTATTTCCCCCCCCCCATGCCATTTTCTACTGGATTCCCATCTCTCTTGCCCCCTCTTATCTCCCAAGCTTTGTTTCCCCTGTGTGCGATAGCTTTCTACTGGATTTCCTTCTGTCTTTCCCCCTCCGATCTCCCGAGGTTCTTTCCTCAGCTATGCCATCTTTCTACTGGATTTCCCTCTGTCTTGCCCCCTCCGAACCCCCAGGGTTCTTTCCTCAGCGTGCGATAGCTTTCTACTGGATTCCCCGCTGTCTTGCCTCCTCCGATCTCCTAAGGTTCTCTACCCCCCCCCCCGTGCCATTTTCTACTGGATTCCCCTCCGTCTTGCCCCCTCCAATCTCCCGAGGCTCTTTCCTCAGCTTATGGCATGTTTCTATTGGATTCCCCTCCGTATATTGCCTCCTAGCATCTCCCAAGGTTCTCCCCCCCCCCTATGCCATTTTGTACTGGATTCCCATCTCTCTTGCGCCCTCTGATCTCCCAAGGTTATCCCCCCCCCCACCGCGTGCCATATCTTTCTACCGGATTCCCCTCTGTCTTGCCCCCTCCGATCTCCCAAGGTTCTTTCCTCAGCGTATATGGCATCTTTCTAGTGGATTCCCCTCTGTATTGCCCCTTCAGATCTCCCAAGGTTCTTTCCCCCCCAACTGCTTGCCATTTTCTACTGTATTTCCCTCTGTCTTGCCCCCTCAGATCTCCCAAGGTTCTCCCCCCCCCGCGTGCCATATCTTTCTACTGGATTCCACTCTGTCTTGCCCCCTCCATCTCCCAAGGTTCTTTTCTCAGCGTGTGGCAACTTTCTACTGGATTCCCCTCTGTCTTGCCCCCTCCGATCTCCCAAGGTTCTTTCCCCCCCCCCTTGCCATTTTCTACTGGTTTCCCATCTCTCTTGCCCCCTCTTATCTCCCAAGCTTTGTTTCCCCAGTGCGCCATAACTTTCTACTGGATTCCCCTCTGTATTGCCCCCTCTGATCTCCCAAGGTTCTCCCCCCCCCCACATGCCATATCTTTCTACTGGATTCCCCTCTGTCTTGCCTCCTGGCAGGTCCCAAGCTTTGTTTCCCCAGTGTGGGTTAGCTTTCTACTGGATTTCCCTCTGTCTTGCCCCGCCCCCCATCTCCCAAGGTTCCTTCCTCAGCAAATGGCATCTTTCTACTGGATTCCCCTCTGTCTTGCCCCCTCCGATCTCCCAAGGTTCTTTCCCCCCCCCCACGTGCCATATCTTTCCACTGGATTCCTCTCTGTCTTGCCCCCTCCGATCTCCTAAGGTTCTCTACCCCCCCCCCCCCGTGCCATTTTCTACTGGATTCCTCTCTGTCTTGCCCCCTCTGATCTCCCAAGGTTCTCCCCCCCCCTATGCCATTTTGAACTGGATTCCCATCTCTCTTGCCCCCTCTGATCTCCCAAGGTTATCCCCACCCCCACCCCCGCGTGCCATATCTTTCTAATGGATTCCCCTCTGTCTTACCCCCTCTTATCTGCCAAGCTTTATTTCCCCAGTGTGCGATAGCTTTCTACTGGATTCCCCTCTGTCTTGCCCCTCCGATCTCCCAAGGTTCTTCCCGCCCCCCCCCCCGCGTGCGATTTTCTACTGGATTCCCATCTCTCTTGCCCCCTCTTATCTCCCAAGCTTTGTTTCCCCTGTGTGCGATAGCTTTCTACTGGATTTCCCTCTTTCTTGCCCCCTCCGATCTCCCAAGGTTCTTTCCCCAGAGTGCGATAGCTTTCTACTGGATTCCCCTCTGTCTTGCCCCCTCCGATCTCCCAAGGTTCTTTCCTCAGCATATGGCATCTTTCTACTGGATTCCCCTCTGTCTTGCCCCCTCCGATCTCCCAAGGTTCTTTCCTCAGCATATGGCATCTTTCCACTAGATTCCCCTCTGTCTTGCCTCCTCCGATATCCCAAGGTTCTTTCCCCAGTGTGCAATAACTTTCTACTGGATTCCCCTCTGTCTTGCCTCCTCAGATATCCCAAGGTTCTTTCCCCAGTGTGCAATAACTTTCTACTGGATTCCCCTCTGTCTTGCCCCCTCCGATCTCCTAAGGTTCTCTACCCCCCCCCCCCGTGCCATTTTCTACTGGATTCCCCTCTGTCTTGCCCTCTCTTATCTGCCAAGCTTTATTTCCCCAGTGTGCGATAGCTTTCTACTGGATTCCCCTCTGTCTTGCCTCCTCCGATCTCCCAAGGTTTTTTCCCCAGTGAGCCATAACTTTCTACTGGACTCCCCTCTGTATTGCCCCCTCTGATCTCCCAAGGTTCTTCCCCCCCCCCACGTGCCATATCTTTCCACTGGATTCCTCTCTGTCTTGCCCCCTCCGATCTCCTAAGGTTCTCTACCCCCCCCCCCCGTGCCATTTTCTACTGGATTCCTCTCTGTCTTGCCCCCTCTGATCTCCCAAGGTTCTCCCCCCCCCCCTATGCCATTTTGAATTGGATTCCCATCTCTCTTGCCCCCTCTGATCTCCCAAGGTTATCCCCACCCCCACCCCCGCGTGCCATATCTTTCTACAGGATTCCCCTCTGTCTTACCCCCTCTTATCTGCCAAGCTTTATTTCCCCAGTGTGCGATAGCTTTCTACTGGATTCCCCTCTGTCTTGCCTCCTCCGATATCCCAAGGTTCTTTCCCCAGTGTGCAATAACTTTCTACTGGATTCCCCTCTGTCTTGCCCCCTCCGATCTCCTAAGGTTCTCTACCCCCCCCCCCCCCGTGCCATTTTCTACTGGATTCCCCTCTGTCTTGCCCTCTCTTATCTGCCAAGCTTTATTTCCCCAGTGTGCGATAGCTTTCTACTGGATTTCCCTCTGTCTTGCCCCCTCCGATCTCCCAAGGTTCTTTCCTCAGCGTATATGGCATCTTTCTAGTGGATTCCCCTCTGTATTGCCCCTTCAGATCTCCCAAGGTTCTTTCCCCCCCAACTGCTTGCCATTTTCTACTGTATTTCCCTCTGTCTTGCCCCCTCAGATCTCCCAAGGTTCTCCCCCCCCCCCGCGTGCCATATCTTTCTACTGGATTCCACTCTGTCTTGCCCCCTCCATCTCCCAAGGTTCTTTTCTCAGCGTGTGGCAACTTTCTACTGGATTCCCCTCTGTCTTGCCCCCTCCGATCTCCCAAGGTTCTTTCCCCCCCCCTTGCCATTTTCTACTGGTTTCCCATCTCTCTTGCCCCCTCTTATCTCCCAAGCTTTGTTTCCCCAGTGCGCCATAACTTTCTACTGGATTCCCCTCTGTATTGCCCCCTCTGATCTCCCAAGGTTCTCCCCCCCCCCCACGTGCCATATCTTTCTACTGGATTCCCCTCTGTCTTGCCTCCTGGCAGGTCCCAAGCTTTGTTTCCCCAGTGTGGGTTAGCTTTCTACTGGATTTCCCTCTGTCTTGCCCCGCCCCCCATCTCCCAAGGTTCCTTCCTCAGCAAATGGCATCTTTCTACTGGATTCCCCTCTGTCTTGCCCCCTCCGATCTCCCAAGGTTCTTTCCCCCCCCCCCACGTGCCATATCTTTCCACTGGATTCCTCTCTGTCTTGCCCCCTCCGATCTCCTAAGGTTCTCTCCCCCCCCCCCCCCCGTGCCATTTTCTACTGGATTCCTCTCTGTCTTGCCCCCTCTGATCTCCCAAGGTTCTCCCCCCCCCCTATGCCATTTTGAACTGGATTCCCATCTCTCTTGCCCCCTCTGATCTCCCAAGGTTATCCCCACCCCCACCCCCGCGTGCCATATCTTTCTACTGGATTCCCCTCTGTCTTACCCCCTCTTATCTGCCAAGCTTTATTTCCCCAGTGTGCGATAGCTTTCTACTGGATTTCCCTCTGTCTTGCCCCCTCCGATCTCCCAGGGTTCTTTCCTCAGCGTGCGATAGCTTTCTACTGGATTCCCCGCTGTCTTGCCTCCTCCGATCTCCTAAGGTTCTCTACCCCCCCCCCCGTGCCATTTTCTACTGGATTCCCCTCTGTATTGCCCTCTCTTATCTGCCAAGCTTTATTTCCCCAGTGTGCGATAGCTTTCTACTGGATTTCCCTCTGTCTTGCCACCTCCGATCTCCCAAGGTTCTTTCCTCAGCGTATATGGCATCTTTCTAGTGGATTCCCCTCTGTATTGCCCCTTCAGATCTCCCAAGGTTCTTTCCCCCCCAACTGCTTGCCATTTTCTACTGTATTTCCATCTGTCTTGCCCCCTCAGATCTCCCAAGGTTCTCCCCCCCCCCCCGCGTGCCATATCTTTCTACTGGATTCCACTCTGTCTTGCCCCCTCCATCTCCCAAGGTTCTTTTCTCAGCGTGTGGCAACTTTCTACTGGATTCCCCTCTGTCTTGCCCCCTCCGATCTCCCAAGGTTCTTTCCCCCCCCCTTGCCATTTTCTACTGGTTTCCCATCTCTCTTGCCCCCTCTTATCTCCCAAGCTTTGTTTCCCCAGTGCGCCATAACTTTCTACTGGATTCCCCTCTGTATTGCCCCCTCTGATCTCCCAAGGTTCTCCCCCCCCCCCCACGTGCCATATCTTTCTACTGGATTCCCCTCTGTCTTGCCTCCTGGCAGGTCCCAAGCTTTGTTTCCCCAGTGTGGGTTAGCTTTCTACTGGATTTCCCTCTGTCTTGCCCCGCCCCCCATCTCCCAAGGTTCCTTCCTCAGCAAATGGCATCTTTCTACTGGATTCCCCTCTGTCTTGCCCCCTCCGATCTCCCAAGGTTCTTTCCCCCCCCCCACGTGCCATATCTTTCCACTGGATTCCTCTCTGTCTTGCCCCCTCCGATCTCCTAAGGTTCTCTACCCCCCCCCCCCCGTGCCATTTTCTACTGGATTCCTCTCTGTCTTGCCCCCTCTGATCTCCCAAGGTTCTCCCCCCCCCTATGCCATTTTGAACTGGATTCCCATCTCTCTTGCCCCCTCTGATCTCCCAAGGTTATCCCCACCCCCACCCCCGCGTGCCATATCTTTCTACTGGATTCCCCTCTGTCTTACCCCCTCTTATCTGCCAAGCTTTATTTCCCCAGTGTGCGATAGCTTTCTACTGGATTTCCCTCTGTCTTGCCCCCTCCGATCTCCCAGGGTTCTTTCCTCAGCGTGCGATAGCTTTCTACTGGATTCCCCGCTGTCTTGCCTCCTCCGATCTCCTAAGGTTCTCTACCCCCCCCCCCCGTGCCATTTTCTACTGGATTCCCCTCCGTCTTGCCCCCTCCAATCTCCCGAGGCTCTTTCCTCAGCTTATGGCATGTTTCTATTGGATTCCCCTCCGTATATTGCCTCCTAGCATCTCCCAAGGTTCTCCCCCCCCCTATGCCATTTTGTACTGGATTCCCATCTCTCTTGCCCCCTCTGATCTCCCAAGGTTATCCCCCCCCACCGCGTGCCATATCTTTCTACTGGATTCCCCTCTGTCTTGCCCCTCCGATCTCCCAAGGTTCTCCCCCCCCCCCCGCGTGCGATTTTCTACTGGATTCCCATCTCTCTTGCCCCCTCTTATCTCCCAAGCTTTGTTTCCCCTGTGTGCGATAGCTTTCTACTGGATTTCCCTCTTTCTTGCCCCCTCCGATCTCCCAAGGTTCTTTCCCCAGAGTGCGATAGCTTTCTACTGGATTCCCCTCTGTCTTGCCCCCTCCGATCTCCCAAGGTTCTTTCCTCAGCTTATGGCATGTTTCTATTGCATTCCCCTCTGTCTTGCCTCCTAGCATCTCCCAAGGTTCTCCCCCCCCCCATGCCATTTTGTACTGGATTCCCATCTCTCTTGCCCCCTCTGATCTCCCAAGGTTATCCCCCCCCACCGCGTGCCATATCTTTCTTCTGGATTCCCCTCTGTCTTGACCCTCCGATCTCCCAAGGTTCTTTCCCCAGCGTGCATAAGCTTTCTACTGGATTCCCCTCTGTCTTGCCCCCTCTTATCTGCCAAGCTTTATTTCCCCCCCCCCATGCCATTTTCTACTGGATTCCCATCTCTCTTGCCCCCTCTTATCTCCCAAGCTTTGTTTCCCCTGTGTGCGATAGCTTTCTACTGGATTTCCTTCTGTCTTTCCCCCTCCGATCTCCCGAGGTTCTTTCCTCAGCTATGCCATCTTTCTACTGGATTTCCCTCTGTCTTGCCCCCTCCGATCTCCCAGGGTTCTTTCCTCAGCGTGCGATAGCTTTCTACTGGATTCCCCGCTGTCTTGCCTCCTCCGATCTCCTAAGGTTCTCTACCCCCCCCCCCCGTGCCATTTTCTACTGGATTCCCCTCCGTCTTGCCCCCTCCAATCTCCCGAGGCTCTTTCCTCAGCTTATGGCATGTTTCTATTGGATTCCCCTCCGTATATTGCCTCCTAGCATCTCCCAAGGTTCTCCCCCCCCCCCCTATGCCATTTTGTACTGGATTCCCATCTCTCTTGCGCCCTCTGATCTCCCAAGGTTATCCCCCCCCCCACCGCGTGCCATATCTTTCTACTGGATTCCCCTCTGTCTTGCCCCCTCCGATCTCCCAAGGTTCTTTCCTCAGCGTATATGGCATCTTTCTAGTGGATTCCCCTCTGTATTGCCCCTTCAGATCTCCCAAGGTTCTTTCCCCCCCAACTGCTTGCCATTTTCTACTGTATTTCCCTCTGTCTTGCCCCCTCAGATCTCCCAAGGTTCTCCCCCCCCCCGCGTGCCATATCTTTCTACTGGATTCCACTCTGTCTTGCCCCCTCCATCTCCCAAGGTTCTTTTCTCAGCGTGTGGCAACTTTCTACTGGATTCCCCTCTGTCTTGCCCCCTCCGATCTCCCAAGGTTCTTTCCCCCCCCCTTGCCATTTTCTACTGGTTTCCCATCTCTCTTGCCCCCTCTTATCTCCCAAGCTTTGTTTCCCCAGTGCGCCATAACTTTCTACTGGATTCCCCTCTGTATTGCCCCCTCTGATCTCCCAAGGTTCTCCCCCCCCCCACGTGCCATATCTTTCTACTGGATTCCCCTCTGTCTTGCCTCCTGGCAGGTCCCAAGCTTTGTTTCCCCAGTGTGGGTTAGCTTTCTACTGGATTTCCCTCTGTCTTGCCCCGCCCCCCATCTCCCAAGGTTCCTTCCTCAGCAAATGGCATCTTTCTACTGGATTCCCCTCTGTCTTGCCCCCTCCGATCTCCCAAGGTTCTTTCCCCCCCCCCACGTGCCATATCTTTCCACTGGATTCCTCTCTGTCTTGCCCCCTCCGATCTCCTAAGGTTCTCTACCCCCCCCCCCGTGCCATTTTCTACTGGATTCCTCTCTGTCTTGCCCCCTCTGATCTCCCAAGGTTCTCCCCCCCCCTATGCCATTTTGAACTGGATTCCCATCTCTCTTGCCCCCTCTGATCTCCCAAGGTTATCCCCACCCCCACCCCCGCGTGCCATATCTTTCTAATGGATTCCCCTCTGTCTTACCCCCTCTTATCTGCCAAGCTTTATTTCCCCAGTGTGCGATAGCTTTCTACTGGATTCCCCTCTGTCTTGCCCCTCCGATCTCCCAAGGTTCTTCCCGCCCCCCCCCCCGCGTGCGATTTTCTACTGGATTCCCATCTCTCTTGCCCCCTCTTATCTCCCAAGCTTTGTTTCCCCTGTGTGCGATAGCTTTCTACTGGATTTCCCTCTTTCTTGCCCCCTCCGATCTCCCAAGGTTCTTTCCCCAGAGTGCGATAGCTTTCTACTGGATTCCCCTCTGTCTTGCCCCCTCCGATCTCCCAAGGTTCTTTCCTCAGCATATGGCATCTTTCTACTGGATTCCCCTCTGTCTTGCCCCCTCCGATCTCCCAAGGTTCTTTCCTCAGCATATGGCATCTTTCCACTAGATTCCCCTCTGTCTTGCCTCCTCCGATATCCCAAGGTTCTTTCCCCAGTGTGCAATAACTTTCTACTGGATTCCCCTCTGTCTTGCCTCCTCCGATATCCCAAGGTTCTTTCCCCAGTGTGCAATAACTTTCTACTGGATTCCCCTCTGTCTTGCCCCCTCCGATCTCCTAAGGTTCTCTACCCCCCCCCGTGCCATTTTCTACTGGATTCCCCTCTGTCTTGCCCTCTCTTATCTGCCAAGCTTTATTTCCCCAGTGTGCGATAGCTTTCTACTGGATTCCCCTCTGTCTTGCCTCCTCCGATCTCCCAAGGTTTTTTCCCCAGTGAGCCATAACTTTCTACTGGACTCCCCTCTGTATTGCCCCCTCAGATCTCCCAAGGTTCTTCCCCCCCCCCACGTGCCATATCTTTCCACTGGATTCCTCTCTGTCTTGCCCCCTCCGATCTCCTAAGGTTCTCTACCCCCCCCCGTGCCATTTTCTACTGGATTCCTCTCTGTCTTGCCCCCTCTGATCTCCCAAGGTTCTCCCCCCCCCCTATGCCATTTTGAACTGGATTCCCATCTCTCTTGCCCCCTCTGATCTCCCAAGGTTATCCCCACCCCCACCCCCGCGTGCCATATCTTTCTAATGGATTCCCCTCTGTCTTACCCCCTCTTATCTGCCAAGCTTTATTTCCCCAGTGTGCGATAGCTTTCTACTGGATTCCCCTCTGTCTTGCCCCTCCGATCTCCCAAGGTTCTTCCCGCCCCCCCCCCCCGCGTGCGATTTTCTACTGGATTCCTATCTCTCTTGCCCCCTCTTATCTCCCAAGCTTTGTTTCCCCTGTGTGCGATAGCTTTCTACTGGATTTCCCTCTTTCTTGCCCCCTCCGATCTCCCAAGGTTCTTTCCCCAGAGTGCGATAGCTTTCTACTGGATTCCCCTCTGTCTTATCCCCCCCGATCTCCCAAGGTTCTTTCCTCAGCATATGGCATCTTTCTACTGGATTCCCCTCTGTCTTGCCCCCTCCGATCTCCCAAGGTTCTTTCCTCAGCATATGGCATCTTTCCACTAGATTCCCCTCTGTCTTGCCTCCTCCGATATCCCAAGGTTCTTTCCCCAGTGTGCAATAACTTTCTACTGGATTCCCCTCTGTCTTGCCTCCTCCGATATCCCAAGGTTCTTTCCCCAGTGTGCAATAACTTTCTACTGGATTCCCCTCTGTCTTGCCCCCTCCGATCTCCTAAGGTTCTCTACCCCCCCCCCCGTGCCATTTTCTACTGGATTCCCCTCTGTCTTGCCCTCTCTTATCTGCCAAGCTTTATTTCCCCAGTGTGCGATAGCTTTCTACTGGATTCCCCTCTGTCTTGCCTCCTCCGATCTCCCAAGGTTTTTTCCCCAGTGAGCCATAACTTTCTACTGCACTCCCCTCTGTATTGCCCCCTCAGATCTCCCAAGGTTCTTCCCCCCCCCCACGTGCCATATCTTTCCACTGGATTCCTCTCTGTCTTGCCCCCTCCGATCTCCTAAGGTTCTCTACCCCCCCCCGTGCCATTTTCTACTGGATTCCTCTCTGTCTTGCCCCCTCTGATCTCCCAAGGTTCTCCCCCCCCCCTATGCCATTTTGAATTGGATTCCCATCTCTCTTGCCCCCTCTGATCTCCCAAGGTTATCCCCACCCCCACCCCCGCGTGCCATATCTTTCTACAGGATTCCCCTCTGTCTTACCCCCTCTTATCTGCCAAGCTTTATTTCCCCAGTGTGCGATAGCTTTCTACTGGATTCCCCTCTGTCTTGCCTCCTCCGATATCCCAAGGTTCTTTCCCCAGTGTGCAATAACTTTCTACTGGATTCCCCTCTGTCTTGCCCCCTCCGATCTCCTAAGGTTCTCTACCCCCCCCCCCCCGTGCCATTTTCTACTGGATTCCCCTCTGTCTTGCCCTCTCTTATCTGCCAAGCTTTATTTCCCCAGTGTGCGATAGCTTTCTACTGGATTTCCCTCTGTCTTGCCCCCTCCGATCTCCCAAGGTTCTTTCCTCAGCGTATATGGCATCTTTCTAGTGGATTCCCCTCTGTATTGCCCCTTCAGATCTCCCAAGGTTCTTTCCCCCCCAACTGCTTGCCATTTTCTACTGTATTTCCCTCTGTCTTGCCCCCTCAGATCTCCCAAGGTTCTCCCCCCCGCGTGCCATATCTTTCTACTGGATTCCACTCTGTCTTGCCCCCTCCATCTCCCAAGGTTCTTTTCTCAGCGTGTGGCAACTTTCTACTGGATTCCCCTCTGTCTTGCCCCCTCCGATCTCCCAAGGTTCTTTCCCCCCCCCTTGCCATTTTCTACTGGTTTCCCATCTCTCTTGCCCCCTCTTATCTCCCAAGCTTTGTTTCCCCAGTGCGCCATAACTTTCTACTGGATTCCCCTCTGTATTGCCCCCTCTGATCTCCCAAGGTTCTCCCCCCCCCCACGTGCCATATCTTTCTACTGGATTCCCCTCTGTCTTGCCTCCTGGCAGGTCCCAAGCTTTGTTTCCCCAGTGTGGGTTAGCTTTCTACTGGATTTCCCTCTGTCTTGCCCCGCCCCCCATCTCCCAAGGTTCCTTCCTCAGCAAATGGCATCTTTCTACTGGATTCCCCTCTGTCTTGCCCCCTCCGATCTCCCAAGGTTCTTTCCCCCCCCCACGTGCCATATCTTTCCACTGGATTCCTCTCTGTCTTGCCCCCTCCGATCTCCTAAGGTTCTCTACCCCCCCCCCCCCCGTGCCATTTTCTACTGGATTCCTCTCTGTCTTGCCCCCTCTGATCTCCCAAGGTTCTCCCCCCCCCCTATGCCATTTTGAACTGGATTCCCATCTCTCTTGCCCCCTCTGATCTCCCAAGGTTATCCCCACCCCCACCCCCGCGTGCCATATCTTTCTACTGGATTCCCCTCTGTCTTACCCCCTCTTATCTGCCAAGCTTTATTTCCCCAGTGTGCGATAGCTTTCTACTGGATTTCCCTCTGTCTTGCCCCCTCCGATCTCCCAGGGTTCTTTCCTCAGCGTGCGATAGCTTTCTACTGGATTCCCCGCTGTCTTGCCTCCTCCGATCTCCTAAGGTTCTCTACCCCCCCCCGTGCCATTTTCTACTGGATTCCCCTCCGTCTTGCCCCCTCCAATCTCCCGAGGCTCTTTCCTCAGCTTATGGCATGTTTCTATTGGATTCCCCTCCGTATATTGCCTCCTAGCATCTCCCAAGTTTCTCCCCCCCCCTATGCCATTTTGTACTGGATTCCCATCTCTCTTGCCCCCTCTGATCTCCCAAGGTTATCCCCCCCCACCGCGTGCCATATCTTTCTTCTGGATTCCCCTCTGTCTTGACCCTCCGATCTCCCAAGGTTCTTTCCCCAGCGTGCATAAGCTTTCTACTGGATTCCCCTCTGTCTTGCCCCCTCTTATCTGCCAAGCTTTATTTCCCCCCCCCCATGCCATTTTCTACTGGATTCCCATCTCTCTTGCCCCCTCTTATCTCCCAAGCTTTGTTTCCCCTGTGTGCGATAGCTTTCTACTGGATTTCCTTCTGTCTTTCCCCCTCCGATCTCCCGAGGTTCTTTCCTCAGCTATGCCATCTTTCTAGTGGATTCCCCTCTTTCTTGCCTCCTCCGATCTCCCAAGGTTCTTTCCCCAGCGTGCATAAGCTTTCTACTGGATTCCCCTCTGTCTTACCCCCTCTTATCTGCCAAGCTTTATTTCCCCAGTGTGCGATAGCTTTCTACTGGATTCCCCTCTGTCTTGCCCCCTCCGATCTCCCAGGGTTCTTCCCGCCCCCCCCCCCCCGCGTGCGATTTTCTACTGGATTCCCATCTCTCTTGCCCCCTCTTATCTCCCAAGCTTTGTTTCCCCTGTGTGCGATAGCTTTCTACTGGATTTCCCTCTTTCTTGCCCCCTCCGATCTCCCAAGGTTCTTTCCCCAGAGTGCGATAGCTTTCTACTGGATTCCCCTCTGTCTTGCCCCCTCCGATCTCCCAAGGTTCTTTCCTCAGCATATGGCATCTTTCTACTGGATTCCCCTCTGTCTTGCCCCCTCCGATCTCCCAAGGTTCTTTCCTCAGCATATGGCATCTTTCCACTAGATTCCCCTCTGTCTTGCCTCCTCCGATATCCCAAGGTTCTTTCCCCAGTGTGCAATAACTTTCTACTGGATTCCCCTCTGTCTTGCCTCCTCAGATATCCCAAGGTTCTTTCCCCAGTGTGCAATAACTTTCTACTGGATTCCCCTCTGTCTTGCCCCCTCCGATCTCCTAAGGTTCTCTACCCCCCCCCCCCGTGCCATTTTCTACTGGATTCCCCTCTGTCTTGCCCTCTCTTATCTGCCAAGCTTTATTTCCCCAGTGTGCGATAGCTTTCTACTGGATTCCCCTCTGTCTTGCCTCCTCCGATCTCCCAAGGTTTTTTCCCCAGTGAGCCATAACTTTCTACTGGACTCCCCTCTGTATTGCCCCCTCCGATCTCCCAAGGTTCTTCCCCCCCCCCCCCGCGTGCGATTTTCTACTGGATTCCCATCTCTCTTGCCCCCTCTTATCTCCCAAGCTTTGTTTCCCCTGTGTGCGATAGCTTTCTACTGGATTTCCCTCTTTCTTGCCCCCTCCGATCTCCCAAGGTTCTTTCCCCAGAGTGCGATAGCTTTCTACTGGATTCCCCTCTGTCTTGCCCCCTCCGATCTCCCAAGGTTCTTTCCTCAGCTTATGGCATGTTTCTATTGCATTCCCCTCTGTCTTGCCTCCTAGCATCTCCCAAGGTTCTCCCCCCCCCCCCATGCCATTTTGTACTGGATTCCCATCTCTCTTGCCCCCTCTGATCTCCCAAGGTTCTTCCCCCCCCACGTGCCATATCTTTCCACTGGATTCCTCTCTGTCTTGCCCCCTCCGATCTCCTAAGGTTCTCTACCCCCCCCCTATGCCATTTTGAATTGGATTCCCATCTCTCTTGCCCCCTCTGATCTCCCAAGGTTATCCCCACCCCCACCCCCGCGTGCCATATCTTTCTACTGGATTCCCCTCTGTCTTACCCCCTCTTATCTGCCAAGCTTTATTTCCCCAGTGTGCGATAGCTTTCTACTGGATTCCCCTCTGTCTTGCCTCCTCCGATATCCCAAGGTTCTTTCCCCAGTGTGCAATAACTTTCTACTGGATTTCCCTCTGTCTTGCCCCCTCCGATCTCCCAGGGTTCTTTCCTCAGCGTGCGATAGCTTTCTACTGGATTCCCCGCTGTCTTGCCTCCTCCGATCTCCTAAGGTTCTCTACCCCCCCCCCCCGTGCCATTTTCTACTGGATTCCCCTCCGTCTTGCCCCCTCCAATCTCCCGAGGCTCTTTCCTCAGCTTATGGCATGTTTCTATTGGATTCCCCTCCGTATATTGCCTCCTAGCATCTCCCAAGGTTCTCCCCCCCCCATGCCATTTTGTACTGGATTCCCATCTCTCTTGCCCCCTCTGATCTCCCAAGGTTATCCCCCCCCACCGCGTGCCATATCTTTCTACTGGATTCCCCTCTGTCTTGCCCCTCCGATCTCCCAAGGTTCTTCCCCCCCCCCCCCCCGCGTGCGATTTTCTACTGGATTCCCATCTCTCTTGCCCCCTCTTATCTCCCAAGCTTTGTTTCCCCTGTGTGCGATAGCTTTCTACTGGATTTCCCTCTTTCTTGCCCCCTCCGATCTCCCAAGGTTCTTTCCCCAGAGTGCGATAGCTTTCTACTGGATTCCGCTCTCTCTTTCCCCCTCCGATCTCCCAAGGTTCTTTCCTCAGCTTATGGCATGTTTCTATTGCATTCCCCTCTGTCTTGCCTCCTAGCATCTCCCAAGGTTCTCCCCCCCCCCCATGCCATTTTGTACTGGATTCCCATCTCTCTTGCCCCCTCTGATCTCCCAAGGTTATCCCCCCCCACCGCGTGCCATATCTTTCTTCTGGATTCCCCTCTGTCTTGACCCTCCGATCTCCCAAGGTTCTTTCCCCAGCGTGCATAAGCTTTCTACTGGATTCCCCTCTGTCTTGCCCCCTCTTATCTGCCAAGCTTTATTTCCCCCCCCCATGCCATTTTCTACTGGATTCCCATCTCTCTTGCCCCCTCTTATCTCCCAAGCTTTGTTTCCCCTGTGTGCGATAGCTTTCTACTGGATTTCCTTCTGTCTTTCCCCCTCCGATCTCCCGAGGTTCTTTCCTCAGCTATGCCATCTTTCTAGTGGATTCCCCTCTTTCTTGCCTCCTCCGATCTCCCAAGGTTCTTTCCCCAGCGTGCATAAGCTTTCTACTGGATTCCCCTCTGTCTTACCCCCTCTTATCTGCCAAGCTTTATTTCCCCAGTGTGCGATAGCTTTCTACTGGATTCCCCTCTGTCTTGCCCCCTCCGATCTCCCAGGGTTCTTCCCGCCCCCCCCCCCCCGCGTGCGATTTTCTACTGGATTCCCATCTCTCTTGCCCCCTCTTATCTCCCAAGCTTTGTTTCCCCTGTGTGCGATAGCTTTCTACTGGATTTCCCTCTTTCTTGCCCCCTCCGATCTCCCAAGGTTCTTTCCCCAGAGTGCGATAGCTTTCTACTGGATTCCCCTCTGTCTTGCCCTCTCCGATCTCCCAAGGTTCTTTCCTCAGCATATGGCATCTTTCTACTGGATTCCCCTCTGTCTTGCCCCCTCCGATCTCCCAAGGTTCTTTCCTCAGCATATGGCATCTTTCCACTAGATTCCCCTCTGTCTTGCCTCCTCCGATATCCCAAGGTTCTTTCCCCAGTGTGCAATAACTTTCTACTGGTTCCCCTCTGTCTTGCCTCCTCCGATATCCCAAGGTTCTTTCCCCAGTGTGCAATAACTTTCTACTGGATTCCCCTCTGTCTTGCCCCCTCCGATCTCCTAAGGTTCTCTACCCCCCCCCCCCGTGCCATTTTCTACTGGATTCCCCTCTGTCTTGCCCTCTCTTATCTGCCAAGCTTTATTTCCCCAGTGTGCGATAGCTTTCTACTGGATTCCCCTCTGTCTTGCCTCCTCCGATCTCCCAAGGTTTTTTCCCCAGTGAGCCATAACTTTCTACTGGACTCCCCTCTGTATTGCCCCCTCCGATCTCCCAAGGTTCTTCCCCCCCCCCCGCGTGCGATTTTCTACTGGATTCCCATCTCTCTTGCCCCCTCTTATCTCCCAAGCTTTGTTTCCCCTGTGTGCGATAGCTTTCTACTGGATTTCCCTCTTTCTTGCCCCCTCCGATCTCCCAAGGTTCTTTCCCCAGAGTGCGATAGCTTTCTACTGGATTTCCCTCTGTCTTGCCCCCTCCGATCTCCCAAGGTTCTTTCCTCAGCTTATGGCATGTTTCTATTGCATTCCCCTCTGTCTTGCCTCCTAGCATCTCCCAAGGTTCTCCCCCCCCCCCCATGCCATTTTGTACTGGATTCCCATCTCTCTTGCCCCCTCTGATCTCCCAAGGTTCTTCCCCCCCCCCACGTGCCATATCTTTCCACTGGATTCCTCTCTGTCTTGCCCCCTCCGATCTCCTAAGGTTCTCTACCCCCCCCCCGTGCCATTTTCTACTGGATTCCTCTCTGTCTTGCCCCCTCTGATCTCCCAAGGTTCTCCCCCCCCTATGCCATTTTGAATTGGATTCCCATCTCTCTTGCCCCCTCTGATCTCCCAAGGTTATCCCCACCCCCACCCCCGCGTGCCATATCTTTCTACTGGATTCCCCTCTGTCTTACCCCCTCTTATCTGCCAAGCTTTATTTCCCCAGTGTGCGATAGCTTTCTACTGGATTCCCCTCTGTCTTGCCTCCTCCGATATCCCAAGGTTCTTTCCCCAGTGTGCAATAACTTTCTACTGGATTCCCCTCTGTCTTGCCCCCTCCGATCTCCTAAGGTTCTCTACCCCCCCCCCCCGTGCCATTTTCTACTGGATTCCCCTCTGTCTTGCCCTCTCTTATCTGCCAAGCTTTATTTCCCCAGTGTGCGATAGCTTTCTACTGGATTTCCCTCTGTCTTGCCCCCTCCGATCTCCCAAGGTTCTTTCCTCAGCGTATATGGCATCTTTCTAGTGGATTCCCCTCTGTATTGCCCCTTCAGATCTCCCAAGGTTCTTTCCCCCCCAACTGCTTGCCATTTTCTACTGTATTTCCCTCTGTCTTGCCCCCTCAGATCTCCCAAGGTTCTCCCCCCCCCCCGCGTGCCATATCTTTCTACTGGATTCCACTCTGTCTTGCCCCCTCCATCTCCCAAGGTTCTTTTCTCAGCGTGTGGCAACTTTCTACTGGATTCCCCTCTGTCTTCCCCCTCCGATCTCCCAAGGTTCTTTCCCCCCCCCTTGCCATTTTCTACTGGTTTCCCATCTCTCTTGCCCCCTCTTATCTCCCAAGCTTTGTTTCCCCAGTGCGCCATAACTTTCTACTGGATTCCCCTCTGTATTGCCCCCTCTGATCTCCCAAGGTTCTCCCCCCCCCCCCCCACGTGCCATATCTTTCTACTGGATTCCCCTCTGTCTTGCCTCCTGGCAGGTCCCAAGCTTTGTTTCCCCAGTGTGGGTTAGCTTTCTACTGGATTTCCCTCTGTCTTGCCCCGCCCCCCATCTCCCAAGATTCCTTCCTCAGCAAATGGCATCTTTCTACTGGATTCCCCTCTGTCTTGCCCCCTCCGATCTCCCAAGGTTCTTTCCCCCCCCCCACGTGCCATATCTTTCCACTGGATTCCTCTCTGTCTTGCCCCCTCCGATCTCCTAAGGTTCTCTACCCCCCCCCCCGTGCCATTTTCTACTGGATTCCTCTCTGTCTTGCCCCCTCTGATCTCCCAAGGTTCTCCCCCCCCCCTATGCCATTTTGAACTGGATTCCCATCTCTCTTGCCCCCTCTGATCTCCCAAGGTTATCCCCACCCCCACCCCCGCGTGCCATATCTTTCTACTGGATTCCCCTCTGTCTTACCCCCTCTTATCTGCCAAGCTTTATTTCCCCAGTGTGCGATAGCTTTCTACTGGATTTCCCTCTGTCTTGCCCCCTCCGATCTCCCAGGGTTCTTTCCTCAGCGTGCGATAGCTTTCTACTGGATTCCCCGCTGTCTTGCCTCCTCCGATCTCCTAAGGTTCTCTACCCCCCCCCCCGTGCCATTTTCTACTGGATTCCCCTCCGTCTTGCCCCCTCCAATCTCCCGAGGCTCTTTCCTCAGCTTATGGCATGTTTCTATTGGATTCCCCTCCGTATATTGCCTCCTAGCATCTCCCAAGGTTCTCCCCCCCCCTATGCCATTTTGTACTGGATTCCCATCTCTCTTGCCCCCTCTGATCTCCCAAGGTTATCCCCCCCCACCGCGTGCCATATCTTTCTACTGGATTCCCCTCTGTCTTGCCCCTCCGATCTCCCAAGGTTCTTCCCCCCCCCCCCGCGTGCGATTTTCTACTGGATTCCCATCTCTCTTGCCCCCTCTTATCTCCCAAGCTTTGTTTCCCCTGTGTGCGATAGCTTTCTACTGGATTTCCCTCTTTCTTGCCCCCTCCGATCTCCCAAGGTTCTTTCCCCAGAGTGCGATAGCTTTCTACTGGATTCCCCTCTGTCTTGCCCCCTCCGATCTCCCAAGGTTCTTTCCTCAGCTTATGGCATGTTTCTATTGCATTCCCCTCTGTCTTGCCTCCTAGCATCTCCCAAGGTTCTCCCCCCCCCCATGCCATTTTGTACTGGATTCCCATCTCTCTTGCCCCCTCTGATCTCCCAAGGTTATCCCCCCCCACCGCGTGCCATATCTTTCTTCTGGATTCCCCTCTGTCTTGACCCTCCGATCTCCCAAGGTTCTTTCCCCAGCGTGCATAAGCTTTCTACTGGATTCCCCTCTGTCTTGCCCCCTCTTATCTGCCAAGCTTTATTTCCCCCCCCCCCATGCCATTTTCTACTGGATTCCCATCTCTCTTGCCCCCTCTTATCTCCCAAGCTTTGTTTCCCCTGTGTGCGATAGCTTTCTACTGGATTTCCTTCTGTCTTTCCCCCTCCGATCTCCCGAGGTTCTTTCCTCAGCTATGCCATCTTTCTAGTGGATTCCCCTCTTTCTTGCCTCCTCCGATCTCCCAAGGTTCTTTCCCCAGCGTGCATAAGCTTTCTACTGGATTCCCCTCTGTCTTGCCTCCTCCGATCTCCTAAGGTTCTCTACCCCCCCCCCCCGTGCCATTTTCTACTGGATTCCCCTCCGTCTTGCCCCCTCCAATCTCCCGAGGCTCTTTCCTCAGCTTATGGCATGTTTCTATTGGATTCCCCTCCGTATATTGCCTCCTAGCATCTCCCAAGGTTCTCCCCCCCCCCCCGCTATGCCATTTTGTACTGGATTCCCATCTCTCTTGCCCCCTCTGATCTCCCAAGGTTATCCCCCCCCCACCGCGTGCCATATCTTTCTACTGGATTCCCCTCTGTCTTGCCCCTCCGATCTCCCAAGGTTCTTCCCCCCCCCCCGCGTGCGATTTTCTACTGGATTCCCATCTCTCTTGCCCCCTCTTATCTCCCAAGCTTTGTTTCCCCTGTGTGCGATAGCTTTCTACTGGATTTCCCTCTTTCTTGCCCCCTCCGATCTCCCAAGGTTCTTTCCCCAGAGTGCGATAGCTTTCTACTGGATTCCCCTCTGTCTTGCCCCCTCCGATCTCCCAAGGTTCTTTCCTCAGCTTATGGCATGTTTCTATTGCATTCCCCTCTGTCTTGCCTCCTAGCATCTCCCAAGGTTCTCCCCCCCCCCCATGCCATTTTGTACTGGATTCCCATCTCTCTTGCCCCCTCTGATCTCCCAAGGTTCTTCCCCCCCCCACGTGCCATATCTTTCCACTGGATTCCTCTCTGTCTTGCCCCCTCCGATCTCCTAAGGTTCTCTACCCCCCCCCCGTGCCATTTTCTACTGGATTCCTCTCTGTCTTGCCCCCTCTGATCTCCCAAGGTTCTCCCCCCCCCCTATGCCATTTTGAATTGGATTCCCATCTCTCTTGCCCCCTCTGATCTCCCAAGGTTATCCCCACCCCCACCCCCGCGTGCCATATCTTTCTACTGGATTCCCCTCTGTCTTACCCCCTCTTATCTGCCAAGCTTTATTTCCCCAGTGTGCGATAGCTTTCTACTGGATTTCCCTCTGTCTTGCCCCCTCCGAACCCCCAGGGTTCTTTCCTCAGCGTGCGATAGCTTTCTACTGGATTCCCCGCTGTCTTGCCTCCTCCGATCTCCTAAGGTTCTCTACCCCCCCCCCCGTGCCATTTTCTACTGGATTCCCCTCCGTCTTGCCCCCTCCAATCTCCCGAGGCTCTTTCCTCAGCTTATGGCATGTTTCTATTGGATTCCCCTCCGTATATTGCCTCCTAGCATCTCCCAAGGTTCTCCCCCCCCCCTATGCCATTTTGTACTGGATTCCCATCTCTCTTGCGCCCTCTGATCTCCCAAGGTTATCCCCCCCCCCACCGCGTGCCATATCTTTCTACTGGATTCCCCTCTGTCTTGCCCCCTCCGATCTCCCAAGGTTCTTTCCTCAGCGTATATGGCATCTTTCTAGTGGATTCCCCTCTGTATTGCCCCTTCAGATCTCCCAAGGTTCTTTCCCCCCCAACTGCTTGCCATTTTCTACTGTATTTCCCTCTGTCTTGCCCCCTCAGATCTCCCAAGGTTCTCCCCCCCGCGTGCCATATCTTTCTACTGGATTCCACTCTGTCTTGCCCCCTCCATCTCCCAAGGTTCTTTTCTCAGCGTGTGGCAACTTTCTACTGGATTCCCCTCTGTCTTGCCCCCTCCGATCTCCCAAGGTTCTTTCCCCCCCCCCTTGCCATTTTCTACTGGTTTCCCATCTCTCTTGCCCCCTCTTATCTCCCAAGCTTTGTTTCCCCAGTGCGCCATAACTTTCTACTGGATTCCCCTCTGTATTGCCCCCTCTGATCTCCCAAGGTTCTCCCCCCCCCCACGTGCCATATCTTTCTACTGGATTCCCCTCTGTCTTGCCTCCTGGCAGGTCCCAAGCTTTGTTTCCCCAGTGTGGGTTAGCTTTCTACTGGATTTCCCTCTGTCTTGCCCCGCCCCCCATCTCCCAAGGTTCCTCCCTCAGCAAATGGCATCTTTCTACTGGATTCCCCTCTGTCTTGCCCCCTCCGATCTCCCAAGGTTCTTTCCCCCCCCCCCCCACGTGCCATATCTTTCCACTGGATTCCTCTCTGTCTTGCCCCCTCCGATCTCCTAAGGTTCTCTACCCCCCCCCGTGCCATTTTCTACTGGATTCCTCTCTGTCTTGCCCCCTCTGATCTCCCAAGGTTCTCCCCCCCCCCTATGCCATTTTGAACTGGATTCCCATCTCTCTTGCCCCCTCTGATCTCCCAAGGTTATCCCCACCCCCACCCCCGCGTGCCATATCTTTCTACTGGATTCCCCTCTGTCTTACCCCCTCTTATCTGCCAAGCTTTATTTCCCCAGTGTGCGATAGCTTTCTACTGGATTCCCCTCTGTCTTGCCCCTCCGATCTCCCAAGGTTCTTCCCGCCCCCCCCCCGCGTGCGATTTTCTACTGGATTCCCATCTCTCTTGCCCCCTCTTATCTCCCAAGCTTTGTTTCCCCTGTGTGCGATAGCTTTCTACTGGATTTCCCTCTTTCTTGCCCCCTCCGATCTCCCAAGGTTCTTTCCCCAGAGTGCGATAGCTTTCTACTGGATTCCCCTCTGTCTTGCCCCCTCCGATCTCCCAAGGTTCTTTCCTCAGCATATGGCATCTTTCTACTGGATTCCCCTCTTTCTTGCCCCCTCCGATCTCCCAAGGTTCTTTCCTCAGCATATGGCATCTTTCCACTAGATTCCCCTCTGTCTTGCCTCCTCCGATATCCCAAGGTTCTTTCCCCAGTGTGCAATAACTTTCTACTGGATTCCCCTCTGTCTTGCCTCCTCCGATATCCCAAGGTTCTTTCCCCAGTGTGCAATAACTTTCTACTGGATTCCCCTCTGTCTTGCCCCCTCCGATCTCCTAAGGTTCTCTACCCCCCCCCCCCCGTGCCATTTTCTACTGGATTCCCCTCTGTCTTGCCCTCTCTTATCTGCCAAGCTTTATTTCCCCAGTGTGCGATAGCTTTCTACTGGATTCCCCTCTGTCTTGCCTCCTCTGATCTCCCAAGGTTTTTTCCCCAGTGAGCCATAACTTTCTACTGGACTCCCCTCTGTATTGCCCCCTCCGATCTCCCAAGGTTCTTCCCCCCCCCCCCCCCCGCGCGTGCGATTTTCTACTGGATTCCCATCTCTCTTGCCCCCTCTTATCTCCCAAGCTTTGTTTCCCCTGTGTGCGATAGCTTTCTACTGGATTTCCCTCTTTCTTGCCCCCTCCGATCTC
Organism: Natrix helvetica; assembly: GCF_964273705.1. Lineage (NCBI taxonomy): Eukaryota > Metazoa > Chordata > Lepidosauria > Squamata > Natricidae > Natrix > Natrix helvetica. The sequence goes on along the minus strand of NC_138555.1, from coordinate 57,556,647 downwards.
CCAAGGTTCTTTCCCCAGAGTGCGATAGCTTTCTACTGGATTCCCCTCTGTCTTGCCCCCTCCGATCTCCCAAGGTTCTTTCCTCAGCTTATGGCATGTTTCTATTGCATTCCCCTCTGTCTTGCCTCCTAGCATCTCCCAAGGTTCCCCCCCCCCCATGCCATTTTGTACTGGATTCCCATCTCTCTTGCCCCCTCTGATCTCCCAAGGTTCTCCCCCCCCCTATGCCATTTTGAATTGGATTCCCATCTCTCTTGCCCCCTCTGATCTCCCAAGGTTATCCCCACCCCCACCCCCGCGTGCCATATCTTTCTACTGGATTCCCCTCTGTCTTACCCCCTCTTATCTGCCAAGCTTTATTTCCCCAGTGTGCGATAGCTTTCTACTGGATTTCCCTCTTTCTTGCCCCCTCCGATCTCCCAAGGTTCTTTCCCCAGAGTGCGATAGCTTTCTACTGGATTCCCCTCTGTCTTGCCCCCTCCGATCTCCCAAGGTTCTTTCCTCAGCATATGGCATCTTTCTACTGGATTCCCCTCTGTCTTGCCCCCTCCGATCTCCCAAGGTTCTTTCCTCAGCATATGGCATCTTTCCACTAGATTCCCCTCTGTCTTGCCTCCTCCGATATCCCAAGGTTCTTTCCCCAGTGTGCAATAACTTTCTACTGGATTCCCCTCTGTCTTGCCTCCTCCGATATCCCAAGGTTCTTTCCCCAGTGTGCAATAACTTTCTACTGGATTCCCCTCTGTCTTGCCCCCTCCGATCTCCTAAGGTTCTCTACCCCCCCCCCGTGCCATTTTCTACTGGATTCCCCTCTGTCTTGCCCTCTTTTATCTGCCAAGCTTTATTTCCCCAGTGTGCGATAGCTTTCTACTGGATTTCCCTCTGTCTTGCCCCCTCCGATCTCCCAAGGTTCTTTCCTCAGCGTATATGGCATCTTTCTAGTGGATTCCCCTCTGTATTGCCCCTTCAGATCTCCCAAGGTTCTTTCCCCCCCAACTGCTTGCCATTTTCTACTGTATTTCCCTCTGTCTTGCCCCCTCAGATCTCCCAAGGTTCTCCCCCCCGCGTGCCATATCTTTCTACTGGATTCCACTCTGTCTTGCCCCCTCCATCTCCCAAGGTTCTTTTCTCAGCGTGTGGCAACTTTCTACTGGATTCCCCTCTGTCTTGCCCCCTCCGATCTCCCAAGGTTCTTTCCCCCCCCCTTGCCATTTTCTACTGGTTTCCCATCTCTCTTGCCCCCTCTTATCTCCCAAGCTTTGTTTCCCCAGTGCGCCATAACTTTCTACTGGATTCCCCTCTGTATTGCCCCCTCTGATCTCCCAAGGTTCTCCCCCCCCCCCCACGTGCCATATCTTTCTACTGGATTCCCCTCTGTCTTGCCTCCTGGCAGGTCCCAAGCTTTGTTTCCCCAGTGTGGGTTAGCTTTCTACTGGATTTCCCTCTGTCTTGCCCCGCCCCCCATCTCCCAAGGTTCCTTCCTCAGCAAATGGCATCTTTCTACTGGATTCCCCTCTGTCTTGCCCCCTCCGATCTCCCAAGGTTCTTTCCCCCCCCCACGTGCCATATCTTTCCACTGGATTCCTCTCTGTCTTGCCCCCTCCGATCTCCTAAGGTTCTCTACCCCCCCCCCCGTGCCATTTTCTACTGGATTCCTCTCTGTCTTGCCCCCTCTGATCTCCCAAGGTTCTCCCCCCCCCCTATGCCATTTTGAACTGGATTCCCATCTCTCTTGCCCCCTCTGATCTCCCAAGGTTATCCCCACCCCCACCCCCGCGTGCCATATCTTTCTACTGGATTCCCCTCTGTCTTACCCCCTCTTATCTGCCAAGCTTTATTTCCCCAGTGTGCGATAGCTTTCTACTGGATTTCCCTCTGTCTTGCCCCCTCCGATCTCCCAGGGTTCTTTCCTCAGCGTGCGATAGCTTTCTACTGGATTCCCCGCTGTCTTGCCTCCTCCGATCTCCTAAGGTTCTCTACCCCCCCCCCCGTGCCATTTTCTACTGGATTCCCCTCCGTCTTGCCCCCTCCAATCTCCCGAGGCTCTTTCCTCAGCTTATGGCATGTTTCTATTGGATTCCCCTCCGTATATTGCCTCCTAGCATCTCCCAAGGTTCTCCCCCCCCCCGCTATGCCATTTTGTACTGGATTCCCATCTCTCTTGCCCCCTCTGATCTCCCAAGGTTATCCCCCCCCCCACCGCGTGCCATATCTTTCTACTGGATTCCCCTCTGTCTTGCCCCTCCGATCTCCCAAGGTTCTTCCCCCCCCCCCCGCGTGCGATTTTCTACTGGATTCCCATCTCTCTTGCCCCCTCTTATCTCCCAAGCTTTGTTTCCCCTGTGTGCGATAGCTTTCTACTGGATTTCCCTCTTTCTTGCCCCCTCCGATCTCCCAAGGTTCTTTCCCCAGAGTGCGATAGCTTTCTACTGGATTCCCCTCTGTCTTGCCCCCTCCGATCTCCCAAGGTTCTTTCCTCAGCTTATGGCATGTTTCTATTGCATTCCCCTCTGTCTTGCCTCCTAGCATCTCCCAAGGTTCTCCCCCCCCCCCCATGCCATTTTGTACTGGATTCCCATCTGTCTTGCCCCCTCTGATCTCCCAAGGTTATCCCCCCCCACCGCGTGCCATATCTTTCTTCTGGATTCCCCTCTGTCTTGACCCTCCGATCTCCCAAGGTTCTTTCCCCAGCGTGCATAAGCTTTCTACTGGATTCCCCTCTGTCTTGCCCCCTCTTATCTGCCAAGCTTTATTCCCCCCCCCCCCCCCATGCCATTTTCTACTGGATTCCCATCTCTCTTGCCCCCTCTTATCTCCCAAGCTTTGTTTCCCCTGTGTGCGATAGCTTTCTACTGGATTTCCTTCTGTCTTTCCCCCTCCGATCTCCAGAGGTTCTTTCCTCAGCTATGCCATCTTTCTAGTGGATTCCCCTCTTTCTTGCCTCCTCCGATCTCCCAAGGTTCTTTCTCCAGCGTGCATAAGCTTTCTACTGGATTCCCCTCTGTCTTGCCCCCTCTGATCTCCTAAGGTTCTCCCCACCCCTATGCCATTTTGAACTGGATTCCCATCTCTATTGCCCCCTCTGATCTCCCAAGGTTATCCCCCCCCCCCGCGTGCCATATCTTTCTACTGGATTCCCCTCTGTCTTGCCCCTTCGATCTCCCAAGGTTCTTTTCTCAGCGTGTGGCAACTTTCTACTGGATTCCCCTCTTTCTTGCCTCCTCCGATCTCCCAAGGTTCTTTCCCCAGCGTGCATAAGCTTTCTACTGGATTCCCCTCTGTCTTGCCCCCTCTGATCTCCCAAGGTTCTCCCCACCCCTATGCCATTTTGAACTGGATTCCCATCTCTCTTACCCCCTCTGATCTCCCAAGGTTATCCCCCCCGCCCGCGTGCCATATCTTTCTACTGGATTCCCCTCTGTCTTGCCCCTTCGATCTCCCAAGGTTCTTTTCTCAGTGAGCCATAACCTTCTACTGGACTCCCGTCTGTCTTGCCTCCTCTGATCTCTCAAGGTTCTCCCAACCGCTCACGTGCCATATCTTTCTACTGAATTCCCCTTTGTCTTGCCTCCTGGCATGTCCCAAGCTTTGTTTCCCCAGTGTGGGATAGCTTTCTACTGGATTCCCTTCTGTCTTGCCCCTCCGATCTCCCAAGGTTCTTTTCTCAGCGTGTGGCAACTTTCTACTGGATTCCCCTCTGTCTTGCCTCCTCCGATCTCCCAAGGTTCTTTCCTCAGTGAGCCATAACTTTCTACTGGACTCCCCTCTGTATTGCCCCCGCCGATCTCCCAAGGTTCTTTCCCCAGCGTGCGATAGCTTTCTACTAGATTCCCCTCTGTCTTGCCCCTCCGATCACCCAAGGTTCTTTCCCCCCCTCTTGCCATTTTCTACTGGTTTCCCATCTCTCTTGCCCCCTCTTATCTCCGAAGCTTTGTTTCCCCAGACTGCCATAACTTTCTACTGGATTCCCCTCTGTCTTGCCCCCTCCGATCTCCAAAGGTTCTTCCCCCCCCTCCCCCCGCGTGCCATATCTTTCTACAGGATTCCCCTCTGTCTTGCCCCCTCCGATCTCCAAAGGTTCTTCCCCCCCTCCCCCCCCCCGCGTGCCATATCATTCTACTGGATTCCCCTCTGTCTTGCCTCCTGGCATCTCCCAAGCTTTGTGTCCCCAGTGTGCTATAGCTTTCTACTGGATTTCCCTCTGTCTTGCCCCCTCCGATCTCCCAAGGTTCTTTCCTCAGCATATGGCATCTTTCTACTAGATTCCCCTCTGTCTTGCCTCCTCCGATATCCCAAGGTTCTTTCCCCAGTGTGCAATAACTTTCTACTGGATTCCCCTCTGTCTTGCCTCCTCCGATATCCCAAGGTTCTTTCCCCAGTGTGCAATAACTTTCTACTGGATTCCCCTCTGTCTTGCCCCCTCCGATCTCCTAAGGTTCTCTACCCCCCCCCCCCGTGCCATTTTCTACTGGATTCCCCTCTGTCTTGCCCTCTCTTATCTGCCAAGCTTTATTTCCCCAGTGTGCGATAGCTTTCTACTGGATTCCCCTCTGTCTTGCCTCCTCCGATCTCCCAAGGTTTTTTCCCCAGTGAGCCATAACTTTCTACTGGACTCCCCTCTGTATTGCCCCCTCCGATCTCCCAAGGTTCTTCCACCACCACCACCCCCGTGCCATATCTTTCTAATGGATTCCCCTCTGTCTTGCCCCCTCTGATCTCCCGAGGTTCTTTCCTCAGCTTATGCAATGTTTCTATTGGATTCCCCTCTTGCCTCCAAGCATCTCCCAAGGTTCTCCCCCCCCCCCATGCCATTTTGTACTGGATTCCCCTCTCTCTTGCCCCCTCTGATCTCCCAAGGTTATCCCCCCCCCCGCGTGCCATACCTTTCTACTGGATTCCGCTCTGTCTTGCCCCTCCGATCTCCCAAGGTTCTTCCCCCCCCCCCCGTGCCATTTTCTACTGGATTCCCCTCTGTCTCGCCCTCTCTTATCTGCCAAGCATTATTTCCCCAGTGTGCGATAGCTTTCTACTGGATTCCCGTCTGTCTTGCCTCCTCTGATCTCTCAAGGTTCTCCCAACCCTCCACGTGCCATATCTTTCTACTGAATTCCCCTCTGTCTTGCCTCCTGACATGTCCCAAGCTTTGTTTCCCCAGTGTGCGATAGCTTTCTACTGGATTTCCCTCTGTCTTGCCCACTCTGATCTCCCAAGGTTCTCTCAACCCCCCACATGACATATCTTTCTACTGGATTCCCCTCTGTCTTGCCCCCTCCGATCTCCCGAGGTTCTTTCCTCAGCTTATGGCATGTTTCTATTGGATTCCCCTCTGTCTTGCCTCCAAGCATCTCCCAAGGTTCTCCCCCCCCCTATGCCATTTTGTACTGGATTCCCATCTCTCTTGCCCCCTCTGATCTCCCAAGGTTATCCCCCCCCACCGCGTGCCCTATCTTTCTACTGGATTCCCCTATGTCTTGCCCCCTCTGATCTCCCAAGGTTCTCCCAACCCCTCACGTGCCATATCTTTCTACTGAATTCCCCTCTGTCTTGCCTCCTGGCATGTCCCAAGCTTTGTTTCCCCAGTGTGGGATAGCTTTCTACTGGATTTCCCTCTGTCTTGCCCCCTCCTATCTCTCAAGGTTCTTTCCTCAGCATATGACATCTTTCTACTGGATTCCCCTCTGTCTTGCCCCCTCCGATCTCCCAAGGTTCTTTCCTCTGCATATGGAATCTTTCTACTGGATTCCCCTCTGTCTTGCCTACTCCGATCTCCCAAGGTTTTTTCCCCAGTGAGCCATAACTTTCTACTGGACTCCCCTCTGTATTGCCCCCTCCGATCTCCCAAGGTTCTTCCACCCCCACCCCACCCCTGCCATATCTTTCTACTGGATTCCCCTCTGTCTTGCCCCCTCCGATCTCCCAAGGTTCTTTCCTCAGCATATGGCATCTTTCTACTGGATTCCCCTCTGTCTTGCCTCCTGGCATGTCCCAAGCTTTGTTTCCCCAGTGTGGGATAGCTTTCTACTGGATTTCCGTCTGTATTGCCCCCTCCGATCTCCCAAGGTTCTTCCACCACCACCCACCCCCCCGCCATATCTTTCTACTGGATTCCCCTCTGTCTTGCCCCCTCCGATCTCCCAAGGTTCTTTCCTCAGCATATGGCATCTTTCTACTGGACTCCCCTCTGTATTGCCTGCTCCGATATCCCAAGGTTCTTTCCCCAGTGTGCAATAACTTTCTACTGGATTCCCCTCTGTCTTGCCCCCTCCGATCTCCTAAGGTTCTCTACCCCCCCCCCCGTGCCATTTTCTACTGGATTCCCCTCTGTATTGCTCTCTCTTATCTGCCAAGCTTTATTTCCCCAGTGTGCGATAGCTTTCTACTGGATTCCCCTCTGTCTTGCCTCCTCCGATCTCCCAAGGTTCTTCCCCCCCCCCCCCCGTGCCATATCTTTCTACTGGATTCCCCTCTGTCTTGCCCCCTCTGATCTCCCGAGGTTCTTTCCTCAGCTTATTGCGTGTTTCTATTGGATTCCCCTCCGTCTTGCCTCCTAGCATCTCCAAAGGTTCTCCCCCCCACTATGCCATTTTGTACTGGATTCCCATCTCTCTTGCCCCCTCTGATCTCCCAAGGTTATCCCCCCCCCGTGCCATATCTTTCTACTGGACTCCCCTCTGCCTTGCCCCTCCGATGTCCCAAGGTTCTTCCCCCTCCCCCCCCCCCGTGCCATTTTCTACTGGATTCCCCTCTGTCTTACCCCCTATTATCTGCCAAGCTTTATTTCCCCAGTGCGCGATAGCTTTCTACTGGATTTCCCTCTGTCTTGCCCCCTCCGATCTCCCAAGGTTCTTTTCTCAGTGAGCCATAACTTTCTACTGGACTCCCATCTGTATTGCCCCCTCCGACCTCCCAAGGTTCTTTCCCCAGCGTGTGATAGCTTTCTACTGGATTCCCCTCTGTCTTGCCCCTCCGATCTCCCAAGGTTCTTTCCCCCCCCCTGCCATTTTCTACTGGTTTCCCATCTCTCTTGCCCCCTCTTATCTCCCAAGCTTTGTTTCCCCAGTGTGCTATAGCTTTCTACTGGATTCCCGTCTGTCTTGCCTCCTCCGATCTCCCAAGGTTCTTTCCCCAGTGTGCCATATCTTTCTACTGGATTCCCCTCTGTCTTGCCCCCTCCGATCTCCCAAGGTTCTTTCCTCAGCATATGGCATCTTTCTACTGGATTCCCCTCTGTCTTGCCTCCTCCGATATCCCAAGGTTCTTTCCCCAGTGTGCAATAACTTTCTACTGGATTCCCCTCTGTCTTGCGTCCTCCGATCTCCCAACGTTCTTTCCCCAGTGAGCCGTAACTTTCTACTGGACTCCCCTCTGTATTGCCCCCTCTTATCTCCCAAGCTTTGTTTCCCCAGTGTGGGATAGCTTTCTACTGGATTCCCCTCTGTCTTGCCCCCTCCGATCTTCCAAGGTTCTTTCCTCAGCATATGGCATCTTTCTACTGGATTCCCCTCTGTCTTCCCTCCTCCGATCTCCCAAGGTTTTTTCCCCAGTGAGCCATAACTTTCTACTGGACTCCCCTCTGTCTTGCCCCTCCGATCTCCCAAGGTATTAACCCCCCCCCCCCCCGCGTGCCATTTTCTACTGGATTCCCCTCCGTCTTGCCCCCTCCAATCTCCCGAGGCTCTTTCCTCAGCTTATGGCATGTTTCTATTGGATTCCCCTCCATATATTGCCTCCTAGCATCTCCCAAGGTTCTCCCCCCCCCCTATGCCATTTTGTACTGGATTCCCATCTCTCTTGCGCCCTCTGATCTCCCAAGGTTATCCCCCCCCCCACCGCGTGCCATATCTTTCTACTGGATTCCCCTCTGTCTTACCCCCTCTTATCTGCCAAGCTTTATTTCCCCAGTGTGCGATAGCTTTCTACTGGATTTCCCTCTGTCTTGCCCCCTCCGATCTCCCAGGGTTCTTTCCTCAGCGTATATGGCATCTTTCTAGTGGGTTCCCCTCTGTCTTGCCCCTTCAGATCTCCCAAGGTTCTTTCCCCCTCAACTGCTTGCCATTTTCTACTGTATTTCCCTCTGTCTTACCCCCTCAGATCTCCCAAGGTTCTCCCCCCCCCTATGCCATTTTGAACTGGATTCCCATCTCTCTTGCCCCCTCTGATCTCCCAAGGTTATCCCCACCCCCACCCCCGCGTGCCATATCTTTCTACTGGATTCCCCTCTGTCTTACCCCCTCTTATCTGCCAAGCTTTATTTCCCCAGTGTGCGATAGCTTTCTACTGGATTTCCCTCTGTCTTGCCCCCTCCGATCTCCCAGGGTTCTTTCCTCAGCGTGCGATAGCTTTCTACTGGATTCCCCGCTGTCTTGCCTCCTCCGATCTCCTAAGGTTCTCTACCCCCCCCCCCGTGCCATTTTCTACTGGATTCCCCTCCGTCTTGCCCCCTCCAATCTCCCGAGGCTCTTTCCTCAGCTTATGGCATGTTTCTATTGGATTCCCCTCCGTATATTGCCTCCTAGCATCTCCCAAGGTTCTCCCCCCCGCTATGCCATTTTGTACTGGATTCCCATCTCTCTTGCCCCCTCTGATCTCCCAAGGTTATCCCCCCCCCACCGCGTGCCATATCTTTCTACTGGATTCCCCTCTGTCTTGCCCCTCCGATCTCCCAAGGTTCTTCCCCCCCCCCCCGCGTGCGATTTTCTACTGGATTCCCATCTCTCTTGCCCCCTCTTATCTCCCAAGCTTTGTTTCCCCTGTGTGCGATAGCTTTCTACTGGATTTCCCTCTTTCTTGCCCCCTCCGATCTCCCAAGGTTCTTTCCCCAGAGTGCGATAGCTTTCTACTGGATTCCCCTCTGTCTTGCCCCCTCCGATCTCCCAAGGTTCTTTCCTCAGCTTATGGCATGTTTCTATTGCATTCCCCTCTGTCTTGCCTCCTAGCATCTCCCAAGGTTCTCCCCCCCCCCCCATGCCATTTTGTACTGGATTCCCATCTCTCTTGCCCCCTCTGATCTCCCAAGGTTCTTCCCCCCCCCCCACGTGCCATATCTTTCCACTGGATTCCTCTCTGTCTTGCCCCCTCCGATCTCCTAAGGTTCTCTACCCCCCCCCCGTGCCATTTTCTACTGGATTCCTCTCTGTCTTGCCCCCTCTGATCTCCCAAGGTTCTCCCCCCCCCCCTATGCCATTTTGAATTGGATTCCCATCTCTCTTGCCCCCTCTGATCTCCCAAGGTTATCCCCACCCCCACCCCCGCGTGCCATATCTTTCTACTGGATTCCCCTCTGTCTTACCCCCTCTTATCTGCCAAGCTTTATTTCCCCAGTGTGCGATAGCTTTCTACTGGATTTCCCTCTGTCTTGCCCCCTCCGATCTCCCAGGGTTCTTTCCTCAGCGTGCGATAGCTTTCTACTGGATTCCCCGCTGTCTTGCCTCCTCCGATCTCCTAAGGTTCTCTACCCCCCCCCCCGTGCCATTTTCTACTGGATTCCCCTCCGTCTTGCCCCCTCCAATCTCCCGAGGCTCTTTCCTCAGCTTATGGCATGTTTCTATTGGATTCCCCTCCGTATATTGCCTCCTAGCATCTCCCAAGGTTCTCCCCCCCCCCCCTATGCCATTTTGTACTGGATTCCCATCTCTCTTGCGCCCTCTGATCTCCCAAGGTTATCCCCCCCCCCACCGCGTGCCATATCTTTATACTGGATTCCCCTCTGTCTTGCCCCTCCGATCTCCCAAGGTTCTTCCCGCCCCCCCCCCCCCGCGTGCGATTTTCTACTGGATTCCCATCTCTCTTGCCCCCTCTTATCTCCCAAGCTTTGTTTCCCCTGTGTGCGATAGCTTTCTACTGGATTTCCCTCTTTCTTGCCCCCTCCGATCTCCCAAGGTTCTTTCCCCAGAGTGCGATAGCTTTCTACTGGATTCCCCTCTGTCTTGCCCCCTCCGATCTCCCAAGGTTCTTTCCTCAGCTTATGGCATGTTTCTATTGCATTCCCCTCTGTCTTGCCTCTTAGCATCTCCCAAGGTTCTCCCCCCCCCCATGCCATTTTGTACTGGATTCCCATCTCTCTTGCCCCCTCTGATCTCCCAAGGTTATCCCCCCCCACCGCGTGCCATATCTTTCTTCTGGATTCCCCTCTGTCTTGACCCTCCGATCTCCCAAGGTTCTTTCCCCAGCGTGCATAAGCTTTCTACTGGATTCCCCTCTGTCTTGCCCCCTCTGATCTCCCAAGGTTCTCCCCACCCCTATGCCATTTTGAACTGGATTCCCATCTCTATTGCCCCCTCTGATCTCCCAAGGTTATCCCCCCCCCCGCGTGCCATATCTTTCTACTGGATTCCCCTCTGTCTTGCCCCTTCGATCTCCCAAGGTTCTTCCCGCCCCCCCCCCCCGCGTGCGATTTTCTACTGGATTCCCATCTCTCTTGCCCCCTCTTATCTCCCAAGCTTTGTTTCCCCTGTGTGCGATAGCTTTCTACTGGATTTCCCTCTTTCTTGCCCCCTCCGATCTCCCAAGGTTCTTTCCCCAGAGTGCGATAGCTTTCTACTGGATTCCCCTCTGTCTTGCCCCCTCCGATCTCCCAAGGTTCTTTCCTCAGCTTATGGCATGTTTCTATTGCATTCCCCTCTGTCTTGCCTCTTAGCATCTCCCAAGGTTCTCCCCCCCCCCATGCCATTTTGTACTGGATTCCCATCTCTCTTGCCCCCTCTGATCTCCCAAGGTTATCCCCCCCCACAGCGTGCCATATCTTTCTTCTGGATTCCCCTCTGTCTTGACCCTCCGATCTCCCAAGGTTCTTTCCCCAGCGTGCATAAGCTTTCTACTGGATTCCCCTCTGTCTTGCCCCCTCTGATCTCCCAAGGTTCTCCCCACCCCTATGCCATTTTGAACTGGATTCCCATCTCTATTGCCCCCTCTGATCTCCCAAGGTTATCCCCCCCCCGCGTGCCATATCTTTCTACTGGATTCCCCTCTGTCTTGCCCCTTCGATCTCCCAAGGTTCTTTTCTCAGCGTGTGGCAACTTTCTACTGGATTCCCCTCTTTCTTGCCTACTCCGATCTCCCAAGGTTCTTTCCCCAGCGTGCATAAGCTTTCTACTGGATTCCCCTCTGTCTTGACCCTCCGATCTCCCAGGGTTCTTTCCTCAGCGTATATGGCATCTTTCTAGTGGGTTCCCCTCTGTCTTGCCCCTTCAGATCTCCCAAGGTTCTTTCCCCCTCAACTGCTTGCCATTTTCTACTGTATTTCCCTCTGTCTTACCCCCTCAGATCTCCCAAGGTTCTTCCCCCCCCCTATGCCATTTTGAACTGGATTCCCATCTCTCTTGCCCCCTCTGATCTCCCAAGGTTATCCCCACCCCCACCCCCGCGTGCCATATCTTTCTACTGGATTCCCCTCTGTCTTACGCCCTCTTATCTGCCAAGCTTTATTTCCCCAGTGTGCGATAGCTTTCTACTGGATTTCCCTCTGTCTTGCCCCCTCCGATCTCCCAGGGTTCTTTCCTCAGCGTGCGATAGCTTTCTACTGGATTCCCCGCTGTCTTGCCTCCTCCGATCTCCTAAGGTTCTCTACCCCCGCCCCCCCGTGCCATTTTCTACTGGATTCCCCTCCGTCTTGCCCCCTCCAATCTCCCGAGGCTCTTTCCTCAGCTTATGGCATGTTTCTATTGGATTCCCCTCCGTATATTGCCTCCTAGCATCTCCCAAGGTTCTCCCCCCCCCGCTATGCCATTTTGTACTGGATTCCCATCTCTCTTGCCCCCTCTGATCTCCCAAGGTTATCCCCCCCCCCACCGCGTGCCATATCTTTCTACTGGATTCCCCTCTGTCTTGCCCCTCCGATCTCCCAAGGTTCTTCCCCCCCCCCCCGCGTGCGATTTTCTACTGGATTCCCATCTCTCTTGCCCCCTCTTATCTCCCAAGCTTTGTTTCCCCTGTGTGCGATAGCTTTCTACTGGATTTCCCTCTTTCTTGCCCCCTCCGATCTCCCAAGGTTCTTTCCCCAGAGTGCGATAGCTTTCTACTGGATTCCCCTCTGTCTTGCCCCCTCCGATCTCCCAAGGTTCTTTCCTCAGCTTATGGCATGTTTCTATTGCATTCCCCTCTGTCTTGCCTCCTAGCATCTCCCAAGGTTCTCCCCCCCCTCATGCCATTTTGTACTGGATTCCCATCTCTCTTGCCCCCTCTGATCTCCCAAGGTTCTTCCCCCCCCCCACGTGCCATATCTTTCCACTGGATTCCTCTCTGTCTTGCCCCCTCCGATCTCCTAAGGTTCTCTACCCCCCCCCCTGCCATTTTCTACTGGATTCCTCTCTGTCTTGCCCCCTCTGATCTCCCAAGGTTCTCCCCCCCCCTATGCCATTTTGAATTGGATTCCCATCTCTCTTGCACCCTCTGATCTCCCAAGGTTATCCCCACCCCCACCCCCGCGTGCCATATCTTTCTACTGGATTCCCCTCTGTCTTACCCCCTCTTATCTGCCAAGCTTTATTTCCCCAGTGTGCGATAGCTTTCTACTGGATTTCCCTCTGTCTTGCCCCCTCCGATCTCCCAGGGTTCTTTCCTCAGCGTGCGATAGCTTTCTACTGGATTCCCCGCTGTCTTGCCTCCTCCGATCTCCTAAGGTTCTCTACCCCCCCCCCCGTGCCATTTTCTACTGGATTCCCCTCCGTCTTGCCCCCTCCAATCTCCCGAGGCTCTTTCCTCAGCTTATGGCATGTTTCTATTGGATTCCCCTCCGTATATTGCCTCCTAGCATCTCCCAAGGTTCTCCCCCCCCCCCTATGCCATTTTGTACTGGATTCCCATCTCTCTTGCGCCCTCTGATCTCCCAAGGTTATCCCCCCCCCCCACCGCGTGCCATATCTTTCTACTGGATTCCCCTCTGTCTTGCCCCTCCGATCTCCCAAGGTTCTTCCCGCCCCCCCCCCCCGCGTGCGATTTTCTACTGGATTCCCATCTCTCTTGCCCCCTCTTATCTCCCAAGCTTTGTTTCCCCTGTGTGCGATAGCTTTCTACTGGATTTCCCTCTTTCTTGCCCCCTCCGATCTCCCAAGGTTCTTTCCCCAGAGTGCGATAGCTTTCTACTGGATTCCCCTCTGTCTTGCCCCCTCCGATCTCCCAAGGTTCTTTCCTCAGCTTATGGCATGTTTCTATTGCATTCCCCTCTGTCTTGCCTCTTAGCATCTCCCAAGGTTCTCCCCCCCCCCCCATGCCATTTTGTACTGGATTCCCATCTCTCTTGCCCCCTCTGATCTCCCAAGGTTATCCCCCCCCACCGCGTGCCATATCTTTCTTCTGGATTCCCCTCTGTCTTGCCCCCTCTGATCTCCCAAGGTTCTCCCCACCCCTATGCCATTTTGAACTGGATTCCCATCTCTATTGCCCCCTCTGATCTCCCAAGGTTATCCCCCCCCCCCCGGGTGCCATATCTTTCTACTGGATTCCCCTCTGTCTTGCCCCTTCGATCTCCCAAGGTTCTTTTCTCAGCGTGTGCCAACTTTCTACTGGATTCCCCTCTTTCTTGCCTACTCCGATCTCCCAAGGTTCTTTCCCCAGCGTGCATAAGCTTTCTACTGGATTCCCCTCTGACTTGACCCTCCGATCTCCCAAGGTTCTTCCCCCCCCCCCCGCGTGTGATTTTCTACTGGATTCCCCTCTGTCTTACCCCCTCTTATCTGCCAAGCTTTATTTCGCCCCCCCATGCCATTTTCTACTGGATTCCCATCTCTCTTGCCCCCTCTTATCTCCCAAGCTTTGTTTCCCCAGCGTGCGATAGCTTTCTACTGGATTCCCCTCTGTCTTGCCCCTTCGATCTCCCAAGGTTCTTTTCTCAGCGTGTGGCAACTTTCTACTGGATTCCCCTCTTTCTTGCCTCCTCCGATCTCCCAAGGTTCTTTCCCCAGCGTGCATAAGCTTTCTACTGGATTCCCCTCTGTCTTGCCCCCTCTGATCTCCCAAGGTTCTCCCCACCCCTATGCCATTTTGAACTGGATTCCCATCTCTCTTGCCCCCTCTGATCTCCCAAGGTTATCCCCCCCCCCCCGCGTGCCATATCTTTCTACTGGATTCCCCTCTGTCTTGCCCCTTCGATCTCCCAAGGTTCTTTTCTCAGTGAGCCATAACCTTCTACTGGACTCCCGTCTGTCTTGCCTCCTCTGATCTCTCAAGGTTCTCCCAACCGCTCACGTGCCATATCTTTCTACTGAATTCCCCTTTGTCTTGCCTCCTGGCATGTCCCAAGCTTTGTTTCCCCAGTGTGGGATAGCTTTCTACTGGATTTCCCTCTGTCTTGCCCCCTCTGATATCCCAAGGTTATTTCCCCAGCGTGCGATAGCTTTCTACTGGATTCCCCTCTGTCTTGCCCCTCCGATCTCCCAAGTTTCTTTCCCCCCCCCATGCCATTTTCTACTGGATTCCCATCTCTCTAGCCCCCTCTTATCTCCCAAGCTATGTTTCCCCTGTATGCGATAGCTTTCTACTGGATTTCCCTCTGTCTTGCCCCTTCAGATCTCCCAAGGTTCTTTCTCACCCCCCCCAACTGCTTGCCATTTTCTACTGTATTTCCCTCTGCCTTGCCCCCTCCGATCTCCCAAGGTTCTTTTCTCAGCGTGTGGCAACTTTCTACTGGATTCCCCTCTGTCTTGCCTCCTCCGATCTCCCAAGGTTCTTTCCTCAGTGAGCCATAACTTTCTACTGGACTCCCCTCTGTATTGCCCCCTCCGATCTCCCAAGGTGCTTTCCCCAGCGTGCGATAGCTTTCTACTGGATTCCCCTCTGTTTTGCCCCTCCGATCACCCAAGGTTCTTTCCCCCCCCCTTGCCATTTTCTACTGGTTTCCAATCTCTCTTGCCCCCTCTTATCTCCCAAGCTTTGTTTCCCCAGTGTGCCATAACTTTCTACTGGATTCCCCTCTGTCTTGCCCCCTCTGATCTCCAAAGGTTCTTCCCCCCCTCCCCCCGCGTGCCATATCTTTCTACTGGATTCCCCTCTGTCTTGCCTCCTGGCATCTCCCAAGCTTTGTGTCCCCAGTGTGCGATAGCTTTCTACTGGATTTCCCTCTGTCTTGCCCCCTCCGATCTCCCAAGGTTCTTTCCTCAGCATATGGCATCTTTCTACTGGATTCCCCTCTGTCTTGCCCCCTCCGATCTCCCAAGGTTCTTTCCTCAGCATATGGCATCTTTCCACTAGATTCCCCTCTGTCTTGCCTCCTCCGATATCCCAAGGTTCTTTCCCCAGTGTGCCATAACTTTCTACTGGATTCCCCTCTGTCTTGCCCCCTCCGATCTCCTAAGGTTCTCTACCCCCCCCCCGTGCCATTTTCTACTGGATTCCCCTCTGTCTTGCCCCCTCCGATCTCCAAAGGTTCTTCTCCCCTCCCCCCGCGTGCCATATCTTTCTACTGGATTCCCCTCTGTCTTGCCTCCTGGCATCTCCCAAGCTTTGTGTCCCCAGTGTGCGATAGCTTTCTACTGGATTTCCCTCTGTCTTGCCTCCTCCGATATCCCAAGGTTCTTTCCCCAGTGTGCAATAACTTTCTACTGGATTCCCTTCTGTCTTGCCCCCTCCGATCTCCTAAGGTTCTCTACCCCCCCCCCCGTGCCATTTTCTACTGGATTCCCCTCTGTCTTGCCCTCTCTTATCTGCCAAGCTTTATTTCCCCAGTGTGCGATAGCTTTCTACTGGATTCCCCTCTGTCTTGCCTCCTCCGATCTCCCAAGGTTTTTTCCCCAGTGAGCCATAACTTTCTACTGGACTCCCCTCTGTATTGCCCCCTCCGATCTCCCAAGGTTCTTCCACCACCACCCCCCCCCCCCCGTGCCATATCTTTCTAATGGATTCCCCTCTGTCTTGCCCCCTCTGATCTCCCGAGGTTCTTTCCTCAGCTTATGCAATGTTTCTATTGGATTCCCCTCTTGCCTCCAAGCATCTCCCAAGGTTCTCCCAACCCCCCACGTGCCATATCTTTCTACTGAATTCCCCTCTGTCTTGCCTCCTGGCATGTCCCAAGCTTTGTTTCCCCAGTGTGGGATAGCTTTCTACTGGATTTCCCTCTGTCTTGCCCCCTCCGATCTCCCAAGGTTCTTTCCTCAGCATATGACATCTTTCTACTGGATTCCCCTCTGTCTTGCCCCCTCCGATCTCCCAAGGTTTTTTCCCCAGTGAGCCATAACTTTCTACTGGACTCCCCTCTGTATTGCCCCCTCCGATCTCCCAAGGTTCTTCCACCCCCACCCCCACCCCCCGCGTGCCATATCATTCTACTGGATTCCCCTCTGTCTTGCCTCCTGGCATCTCCCAAGCTTTGTGTCCCCAGTGTGCAATAGCTTTCTACTGGATTTCCCTCTGTCTTGTCCCCTCCGATCTCCCAAGGTTCTTTCCTCAGCATATGGCATCTTTCTACTGGATTCCCCTCTGTCTTGCCCCCTCCGATCTCCCAAGGTTCTTTCCTCAGCATATGGCATCTTTCCACTAGATTCCCCTCTGTCTTGCCTCCTCCGATATCCCAAGGTTCTTTCCCCAGTGTGCCATAACTTTCTACTGGATTTCCCTCTGTCTTGCCCCCTCCGATCTCCCAAGGTTCTTTCCTCAGCATATGGCATCTTTCTACTGGATTCCACTCTGTCTTGCCTCCTGGCATGTCCCAAGGTTTGTTTCCCCAGTGTGGGATAGCTTTCTACTGGATTTCCCTCTGTCTTGTCCCCTCCGATCTCCCAAGGTTCTTTCCTCAGCATATAACATCTTTCTACTGGATTTCCCTCTGTCTTACCCCCTCCGATCTCCCAAGGTTCTTTCCTCAGCATATGGCATCTTTCTACCGGACTCCCCTCTGTCTTGCCACTCCGATCTCCCAAGGTTCTTTCCTCAGCATATGGCATCTTTCCACTAGATTCCCCTCTGTCTTGCCTCCTCCGATATCCCAAGGTTCTTTCCCCAGTGTGCCATAACTTTCTACTGGATTTCCCTCTGTCTTGCCTACTCCGATCTCCCAAGGTTTTTTCCCCAGTGAGCCATAACTTTCTACTGGACTCCCCTCTGTATTGCCCCCTCCGATCTCCCAAGGTTCTTCCACCCCCACCCCCCCTGCCATATCTTTCTACTGGATTCCCCTCTGTCTTGCCCCCTCCGATCTCCCAAGGTTCTTTCCTCAGCATATGGCATCTTTCTACCGGACTCCCCTCTGTATTGCCTCCTCCGATATCCCAAGGTTCTTTCCCCAGTGTGCAATAACTTTCTACTGGATTACCCTCTGTCTTGCCCCCTCCGATCTCCTAAGGTTCTCTACCCCCCCCAGTGCCATTTTCTACTGGATTCCCCTCTGTCTTGCCCTCTCTTATCTGCCAAGCTTTATTTCCCCAGTGTGCGATAGCTTTCTACTGGATTCCCCTCTGTCTTGCCCACTCCGATCTCCCAAGGTTCTTCCACCCCCCCCCCCGTGCCATATCTTTCTACTGGATTCCCCTCTGTCTTGCCCCCTCTGATCTCCCGAGGTTCTTTCCTCAGCTTATTGCATGTTTCTATTGGATTCCCCTCCGTCTTGCCTCCTAGCATCTCCAAAGGTTCTCCCCCCCTCTACGCCATTTTGTACTGGATTCCCATCTCTCTTGCCCCCTCTGATCTCCCAAGGTTATCCCCCCCCCCCGCGTGCCATATCTTTCTACTGGATTCCCTTCTGTCTTGCCCCTCCGATCTCCCAAGGTTCTTTTCTCAGCGTGTGGCAACTTTCTACTGGATTCCCCTCTGTCTTGCCTCCTCCGATCTCTCAAGGTTCTTTCCTCAGTGAGCCATAACTTTCTACTGGACTCCCCTCTGTATTGCCCCCTCCGATCTCCCAAGGTTCTTTTCTCAGCGTGTGGCAACTTTCTACTGGATTCCCCTCTGTCTTGCCTCCTCCGATCACCCAAGGTTCTTTTCCCCCCCCTTGCCATTTTCTACTGGTTTCCCATCTCTCTTGCCCCCTCTTATCTCCCAAGCTTTGTTTCCCCAGACTGCCATAACTTTCTACTGGATTCCCCTCTGTCTTGCCCCCTCCGATCTCCAAAGGTTCTTCCCCCCCCTCCCCCCGCGTGCCATATCTTTCTACAGGATTCCCCTCTGTCTTGCCCCCTCCGATCTCCAAAGGTTCTTCCCCCCCTCCCCCCCCCCCCGCGTGCCATATCTTTCTACTGGATTCCCCTCTGTCTTGCCTCCTGGCATCTCCCAAGCTTTGTGTCCCCAGTGTGCTATAGCTTTCTACTGGATTTCCCTCTGTCTTGCCCCCTCCGATCTCCCAAGGTTCTTTCCTCAGCATATGCAATGTTTCTATTGGATTCCCCTCTTGCCTCCTAGCATCTCCCAAGGTTCTCCCCCCCCCCCCATGCCATTTTGTACTGGATTCCCATCTCTCTTGCCCCCTCTGATCTCCCAAGGTTATCCCCCCCCCCCCGCGTGCCATATCTTTCTACTGGATTCCCTTCTGTCTTGCCCCTCCGATCTCCCAAGTTTCTTTCCCCAGCGTGTAGCAACTTTCTAATGGATTACCCTCTGTCTTGCCCCTTCAGATCTCCCAAGGTACTTTCCCCCCCCAACTGCTTGCCATTTTCTACTGTATTTCCCTCTGCCTTGCCCCCTCCGATCTCCCAAGGTTCTTTTCTCAGCGTGTGGCAACTTTCTACTGGATTCCCCTCTGTCTTGCCTCCTCCGATCTCCCAAGGTTCTTTCCTCAGTGAGCCATAACTTTCTACTGGACTCCCCTCTGTATTGCCCCCTCCGATCTCCCAAGGTCCTTTCCCCAGCGTGCGATAGCTTTCTACTGGATTCCCCTCTGTTTTGCCCCTCCGATCACCCAAGGTTCTTTCCCCCCCCCCTTGCCATTTTCTACTGGTTTCCCATCTCTCTTGCCCCCTCTTATCTCCCAAGCTTTGTTTCCCCAGACTGCCATAACTTTCTACTGGATTCCCCTCTGTCTTGCCCCCTCCGATCTCCAAAGGTTCTTCCCCCCCCCCCCGCGTGCCATATCTTTCTACTGGATTCCCCTCTGTCTTTGCCTCCTGGCATCTCCCAAGATTTGTGTCCCCAGTGTGCGATAGCTTTCTACTGGATTTCCCTCTGTCTTGCCCCCTCCGATCTCCCAAGGTTCTTTCCTCAGCATATGGCATCTTTCTACTAGATTCCCCTCTGTCTTGCCTCCTCCGATATCCCAAGGTTCTTTCCCCAGTGTGCCATAACTTTCTACTGGATTCCCCTCTGTCTTGCCCCCTCCGATCTCCTAAGGTTCTCTACCCCCCCCCCCTATGCCATTTTCTACTGGATTCCCCTCCGTCTTGCCCCCTCCAATCTCCTGAGGCTCTTTCCTCAGCTTATGGCATGTTTCTATTGGATTCCCCTCCGTATATTGCCTCCTAGCATCTCCCAAGGTTCTCCCCCCCCCTATGCCATTTTGTACTGGATTCCCATCTCTCTTGCCCCCTCTGATCTCCCAAGGTTATCCCCCCCCCCACCGCGTGCCATATCTTTCTATTGCATTCCCCTCTGTCTTGCCTCCTAGCATCTCCCAAGGTTCTCCCACCCCCCATGCCATTTTGTACTGGATTCCCATCTGTCTTGCCCCCTCTGATCTCCCAAGGTTATCCCCCCCCCCGCGTGCCATATCTTTCTACTGGATTCCCCTCTGTCTTGCCCCTTCGATCTCCCAAGGTTCTTTTCTCAGCGTGTGGCAACTTTCTACTGGATTCCCCTCTGTCTTGCCTCCTCCGATCTCCCAAGGTTCTTTCCTCAGTGAGCCATAACCTTCTACTGGACTCCCGTCTGTCTTGCCTCCTCTGATCTCTCAAGGTTCTCCCAACCGCTCACGTGCCATATCTTTCTACTGAATTCCCCTTTGTCTTGCCTCCTGGCATGTCCCAAGCTTTGTTTCCCCAGTGTGGGATAGCTTTCTACTGGATTTCCCTCTGTCTTGCCCCCTCTGATATCCCAAGGTTATTTCCCCAGCGTGCGATAGCTTTCTACTGGATTCCCCTCTGTCTTGCCCCTCCGATCTCCCAAGTTTCTTTCCCCCCCCCCCCATGCCATTTTCTACTGGATTCCCATCTCTCTAGCCCCCTCTTATCTCCCAAGCTATGTTTCCCCTGTATGCGATAGCTTTCTACTGGATTTCCCTCTGTCTTGCCCCTTCAGATCTCCCAAGGTTCTTTCCCCCCCCCAACTGCTTGCCATTTTCTACTGTATTTCCCTCTGCCTTGCCCCCTCCGATCTCCTAAGGTTCTCTACCCCCCCCCCTGTGCCATTTTCTACTGGATTCCCCTCTGTCTTGCCCCCTCTGATCTCCCAAGGTTCTCCCCCCCCCCCTATGCCATTTTGAACTGGATTCCCATCTCTCTTGCCCCCTCTGATCTCCTAAGGTTCTCTATCCCCCCCCCGTGCCATTTTCTACTGGATTCCCCTCTGTCTTGCCCCCTCTTATCTCCCAAGCTTTGTTTCCCCAGTGTGCGATAGCTTTCTACTGGATTTCCCTCTGTCTTGCTCCCTCCGATATCCCAAGGTTCTTTCCCCAGTGTGCCATAACTTTCTACTGGATTCCCCTCTGTCTTGCCCGCTCCGATCTCCTAAGGTTCTCTACCCCCCCCCCCGTGCCATTTTCTACTGGATTCCCCTCCGTCTTGCCCCCTCCAATCTCCCGAGGCTCTTTCCTCAGCTTATGGCATGTTTCTATTGGATTCCCCTCCGTATATTGCCTCCTAGCATCTCCCAAGGTTCTCCCCCCCCCCTATGCCATTTTGTACTGGATTCCCATCTCTCTTGCCCCCTCTGATCTCCCAAGGTTATCCCCCCCCCACCGCGTGCCATATCTTTCTATTGCATTCCCCTCTGTCTTGCCTCCTAGCATCTCCCAAGGTTCTCCCCCCCCCCCATGCCATTTTGTACTGGATTCCCATCTCTCTTGCCCCCTCTGATCTCCCAAGGTTATCCCCCCCCCCCCCGCGTGCCATATCTTTCTACTGGATTCCCCTCTGTCTTGCCCCTTCGATCTCCCAAGGTTCTGTTCTCAGCGTGTGGCAACTTTCTACTGGATTCCCCTCTGTCTTGCCTCCTCCGATCTCCCAAGGTTCTTTCCTCAGTGAGCCATAACCTTCTACTGGACTCCCATCTGTCTTGCCTCCTCTGATCTCTCAAGGTTCTCCCAACCGCTCACGTGCCATATCTTTCTACTGAATTCCCCTTTGTCTTGCCTCCTGGCATGTCCCAAGCTTTGTTTCCCCAGTGTGGGATAGCTTTCTACTGGATTTCCCTATGTCTTGCCCCCTCTGATATCCCAAGGTTATTTCCCCAGCGTGCGATAGCTTTCTACTGGATTCCCCTCTGTCTTGCCCCTCCGATCTCCCAAGTTTCTTTCCCCCCCCCATGCCATTTTCTACTGGATTCCCATCTCTCTAGCCCCCTCTTATCTCCCAAGCTATGTTTCCCCTGTATGCGATAGCTTTCTACTGGATTTCCCTCTGTCTTGCCCCTTCAGATCTCCCAAGGTTCTTTCCCCCCCCCAACTGCTTGCCATTTTCTACTGTATTTCCCTCTGCCTTGCCCCCTCCGATCTCCCAAGGTTCTTTTCTCAGCGTGTGGCAACTTTCTACTGGATTCCCCTCTGTCTTGCCTCCTCCGATCTCCCAAGGTTCTTTCCTCAGTGAGCCATAACTTTCTACTGGACTCCCCTCTGTATTGCCCCCTCCGATCTCCCAAGGTGCTTTCCCCAGCGTGCGATAGCTTTCTACTGGATTTCCCTCTGTCTTGCCCCCTCCGATCTCCCAAGGTTCTTTCCTCAGCATATGGCATCTTTCTACTAGATTCCCCTCTGTCTTGCCTCCTCCGATATCCCAAGGTTCTTTCCCCAGTGTGCCATAACTTTCTACTGGATTCCCCTCTGTCTTGCCCCCTCTGATCTCCTAAGGTTCTCTACCCCCCCCCCTGTGCCATTTTCTACTGGATTCCCCTCTGTCTTGCCCCCTCTGATCTCCCAAGGTTCTCCCCCCCCCTATGCCATTTTGAACTGGATTCCCATCTCTCTTGCCCCCTCTGATCTCCTAAGGTTCTCTACCCCCCCCCACGTGCCATTTTCTACTGGATTCCCCTCTGTCTTGCCCCCTCTTATCTCCCAAGCTTTGTTTCCCCAGTGTGCGATAGCTTTCTACTGGATTTCCCTCTGTCTTGCTCCCTCCGATATCCCAAGGTTCTTTCCCCAGTGTGCCATAACTTTCTACTGGATTCCCCTCTGTCTTGCCCCCTCCGATCTCCTAAGGTTCTCTACCCCCCCCCGTGCCATTTTCTACTGGATTCCCCTCCGTCTTGCCCCCTCCAATCTCCCGAGGCTCTTTCCTCAGCTTATGGCATATTTCTATTGGATTCCCCTCCGTATATTGCCTCCTAGCATCTCCCAAGGTTCTCCCCCCCCCCTATGCCATTTTGTACTGGATTCCCATCTCTCTTGCCCCCTCTGATCTCCCAAGGTTATCCCCCCCCCCACCGCGTGCCATATCTTTCTATTGCATTCCCCTCTGTCTTGCCTCCTAGCATCTCCCAAGGTTCTCTCCCCCCCCCCCATGCCATTTTGTACTGGATTCCCATCTCTCTTGCCCCCTCTGATCTCCCAAGGTTATCCCCCCCCCCACGTGCCATATCTTTCTACTGGATTCCCCTCTGTCTTGCCCCCTCCGATCTCCTAAGGTTCTCTACCCCCCCCCCCCGTGCCATTTTCTACTGGATTCCCCTCTGTCTTGCCCTCTCTTATCTGCCAAGCTTTATTTCCCCAGTGTGCGATAGCTTTCTACTGGATTTCCCTCTGTCTTGCTCCCTCCGATCTCCCAGGGTTCTTTCCTCAGCGTGCGATAGCTTTCTACTGGATTCCCCGCTGTCTTGCCTCCTCCGATATCCCAAGGTTCTTTCCCCAGTGTGCCATAACTTTCTACTGGATTCCCCTCTGTCTTGCCCCCTCCGATCTCCTAAGGTTCTCTACCCCCCCCCCCGTGCCATTTTCTACTGGATTCCCCTCCGTCTTGCCCCCTCCAATCTCCCGAGGCTCTTTCCTCAGCTTATGGCATGTTTCTATTGGATTCCCCTCCGTATATTGCCTCCTAGCATCTCCCAAGGTTCTCCCCCCCCCCTATGCCATTTTGTACTGGATTCCCATCTCTCTTGCCCCCTCTGATCTCCCAAGGTTATCCCCCCCCCCCCACCGCGTGCCATATCTTTCTACTGGATTCCCCTCTGTCTTGCCTCCTGGCATCTCCCAAGCTTTGTGTCCCCAGTGTGCTATAGCTTTCTACTGGATTTCCCTCTGTCTTGCCCCCTCCGATCTCCCAAGGTTCTTTCCTCAGCATATGGCATCTTTCTACTGGATTCCCCTCTGTCTTGCCTCCTCCGATATCCCAAGGTTCTTCCCCCCCCCCCCCCCGCGTGCGATTTTCTACTGGATTCCCATCTCTCTTGCCCCCTCTTATCTCCCAAGCTTTGTTTCCCCTGTGTGCGATAGCTTTCTACTGGATTCCCCTCTGTCTTGCCCCCTCCGATCTCCCAAGGTTCTTTCCCCAGAGTGCGATAGCTTTCTACTGGATTCCCCTCTGTCTTGCCTCCTAGCATCTCCCAAGGTTGTCCCCCCCCCCCATGCCATTTTGTACAGGATTCCCATCTCTCTTGCCCCCTCTGATCTCCCAAGGTTATCCCCCCCCACCGCGTGCCATATCTTTCTTCTGGATTCCCCTCTGTCTTGCCCCTCCGATCTCCCAAGATTTCCCCCCCCCCGCGTGCGATTTTCTACTGGATTCCCCTCTGTCTTACCCCCTCTTATCTGCCAAGCTTTATTTCCCCCCCCCCCCATGCCATTTTCTACTGGATTCCCATCTCTTTTGCCCCCTCTTATCTCCCAAGGTTATTTCCCCAGTGAGCCATATCTTTCTACTGGATATCCCTCTGTTTTGCCCCCTCAGATCTCCCAAGGTTCTCCCCCCCCCCCCTATGCCATTTTGAACTGGATTCCCATCTCTCTTGCCCCCTCTGATCTCCCAAGGTTATCCCCACCCCCCCCGCGTGCCATATCTTTCTACTGGATTCCCTTCTGTCTTGCCCCCTCCGATCTCCCAAGGTTCTTTCCTCAGCATATGGCATCTTTCTACTGGACTCCCCTCTGTATTGCCTCCTCCGATATCCCAAGGTTCTTTCCCCAGTGTGCAATAACTTTCTACTGGATTCCCCTCCGTCTTGCCCCCTCCAATCTCCCGAGGCTCTTTCCTCCACTTATGGCATGTTTCTATTGGATTCCCCTCCGTATATTGCCTCCTAGCATCTCCCAAGGTTCTCCCCCCCCCACTATGCCATTTTGTACTGGATTCCCCTCCGTCTTGCCCCCTCCAATCTCCCGAGGCTCTTTCCTCCACTTATGGCATGTTTCTATTGGATTCCCCTCTGTATATTGCCTCCTAGCATCTCCCAAGGTTCTCCCCCCCCCCCCTATGCCATTTTGTACTGGATTCCCATCTCTCTTGCCCCCTCTGATCTCCCAAGCTTTGTTTCCCCTGTGTGCTTTAGCGTGCCATATCTTTCTTCTGGATTCCCCTCTGTCTTGCCCCTCCGATCTCCCAAGGTTCTTCCCCCCCCCCCCCCGCGTGCGATTTTCTACTGGATTCCCCTCTGTCTTACCCCCTCTTATCTGCCAAGCTTTATTTCCCCCCCCCCCATGCCATTTTCTACTGGATTCCCATCTCTCTTGCCCCCTCTTATCTCCCAAGGTTATTTCCCCAGTGAGCCATATCTTTCTACTGGATTCCCCTCTGTCTTGCCCCTCCGATCTCCCAAGTTTCTTTCCCCCCCATGCCATTTTCTACTGGATTCCCATCTCTCTTGCCCCCTCTTATCTCCCAAGCTTTGTTTCCCCTGTGTGCGATAGCTTTCTACTGGATTTCCTTCTGTCTTTCCCCCTCCGACCTCCCGAGGTTCTTTCCTCAGCGTATGTCATCTTTCTAGTGGATTCCCCTCTTTCTTGCCTCCTCCGATCTCCCAAGGTTCTTTCCCCAGCGTGCATAAGCTTTCTACTGGATTCCCCTCTGTCTTGCCCCCTCTGATCTCCCAAGGTTCTCCCCACCCCTATGCCATTTTGAACTGGATTCCCATCTCTCTTGCCCCCTCTGATCTCCCAAGGTTATCCCCCCCCCCCCGCGTGCCATATCTTTCTACTGGATTCCCCTCTGTCTTGCCCCTCCGATCTCCCAAGGTTCTTTTCTCAGCGTGTGGCAACTTTCTACTGGATTCCCCTCTGTCTTGCCTCCTCCGATCTCCCAAGGTTCTTTCCTCAGTGAGCCATAACCTTCTACTGGACTCCCGTCTGTCTTGCCTCCTCTGATCTCTCAAGGTTCTCCCAACCGCTCACATGCCATATCTTTCTACTGAATTCCCCTTTGTCTTGCCTCCTGGCATGTCCCAAGCTTTGTTTCCCCAGTGTGGGATAGCTTTCTACTGGATTTCCCTCTGTCTTGCCCCCTCTGATCTCCCAAGGTTCTTTCCCCCCCCAACTGCTTGCCATTTTCTACTGTATTTCCCTCTGTCTTGCCCCTCCCATCTCCCAAGGTTCTCCCCCCCCCCCACGCATTCCATATCTTTCTACTGGTTTCCTATCTCTCTTGCCCCCTCTTATCTGCCAAGCTTTATTTCCCCAGTGTGCGATAGCTTTCTACTGGATTTCCCTCTGTCCTGCCCCCTCCGATCTCCCAAAGTTCTTTCCCCAGTGTGCGATAGCTTTCTTCTGGATTTCCCTCTGTCTTGCCCCCTCTGATCTCCCAAGGTTCTCCCCCCCCTGCCATTTTCTACTGGACTCCCCTCTGTCTTGCCTCCTCACATCTCCCAAGGTTATTTCCCCAGTGTGCCACAACTTTCTACAGGATTCCCCTCTGTCTTGCCCGCCCTTATCTCCCAAGCTTTGTTTCCCCAGCGTGCCACAACTTTCTAATGGATTTCCCTCTGCCTTGCCCCTCCGATCTCCCAAAGTTCTTCCCCCCCCCCCCGCGTGACATATCTTTCTACTGGATTCCCCTGTGTCTTGCTCCCTCCGATCTCCTAAGGTTCTCCCCCCCACCAAGTGCCATACCTTTCTACTGGATTCCCCTCTCTCTTGGCTCTCCCAAGGTTCTTTCTCACCCCCCCCCCGCATGCCATATATTTCTGCTGGATTCCCCTCTGTCTTGCCCCCCCCCCCGCCCCCGATCTCCCAAGGTTCATTCCCCAGCGTGCGATAGCTTTCTACTGGATTCCCCTCTGTGTTGCCCCCTCAGATCTCCCAAGGTTCTTTGCTCAGTATATGGCATCTTTCTACTGGATTCCCTACTGCCTTGCCCCTCCGATCTCCCAAGGTTCTCCCCCCCCCCCCCCGCGTGCCATTTTCTACTGGATTCCCCTCTGTCTTGCCCCTTCTTATCTCCCAAGCTTTATTTCCCCAGTGTGCTATAACTATCTACTGGATTTCCCTCTGTCTTGCCCCCTCCGATCTCCCAAGGTTCTTTCCTCAGCATATGGCATCTTTCTACTGGATTCCCCTCTGTCTCCCCTCCTCTGAAATCCCAAGGTTCTTTCCCCAGTGTGCCATAACTTTCTACTGGATTCCACTGTCTTGCCCCCTCCGATCTCCCAAGGTTCTCCCCCCCCCCCGCGTGCCATTTTCTACTGGATTCCCCTCTGTCTTGCCCACTCCGATCTCCTAAGGTTCTCTCCCCAGTGAGCCATAACTTTCTACTGGATTCCCATCTCTCTTGCCCCCTCTTATCTCCCAAGCTTTGTTTCCCCAGTGTGCGATAGCTTTCTACTGGATTTCCCTCTGTCTTGCCCCTTCAGATCTCCCAAGGTTCTTTCCTCAGCATATGGCATCTTTCTACTGGATTCCCCTCTGTCTTGCCTCCTCCGATCTCCCAAGGTTCTTCCCCCCCCCCCCCATGCCATATATTTCTGCTGGATTCCCCTCTGTCTTGCCTCCTCGCATCTCCCAAGGTTCTTTCCCCAGTGAGCCATAACTTTCTACTGGATTACACTGTCTTGCCCCCTCCGATCTCCCAAGGTTCTTTCCCCCCCCCCATGCCATATATTTCTGCTGGATTCCCCTCTGTCTTGCCTCCTCGCATCTCCCAAGGTTCTTTCCTCAGTGAGCCATAACTTTCTCCTGGACTCCCATCTCTCTTGCCCCTTCAGATCTCCCAAGGTTCTTTCCTCAGCATATGGCATCTTTCTACTGGATTTCCCTCTGCCTTGCCCCTTCAGATCTCCCAAGGTTCTTTCCTCAGTGAGCCATAACTTTCTACTGGATTCCCCTCTGTCTTGCCCCCTCCGATCTCCCAAGGTTCTTTCCCCCCCCCCCCATGCCATATATTTCTGCTGGATTCCCCTCTGTCTTGCCTCCTCGCATCTCCCAAGGTTCTTTCCCCAGTGAGCCATAACTTTCTACTGGATTACACTGTCTTGCCCCCTCCGATCTCCCAAGGTTCTTTCCCCCCCCCCCCCATGCCATATATTTCTGCTGGATTCCCCTCTGTCTTGCCTCCTCGCATCTCCCAAGGTTCTTTCCTCAGTGAGCCATAACTTTCTCCTGGACTCCCCTCTGTCTTGCCCCCCCCCCCGCCCCCGATCTCCCAAGGTTCATTGTTGCAGATCTTCTGATTTATGTGGATTAATTGATTTATTTGGTGCCATAAAGTCTAACACTTCTAAGTGTAAGGTAAACAAGGGCATTGAGGAATTTCTCGAAGATAACATTTTTATTTATGGCCCCCATAAAAAGGGGCTCATAGATAAACATTCCATTCCTTACTGTCAAGGTGATATCTCTGACTGTCTAATCAATGATATATGTACATGTGAAGTTTTCCATACATGAAACTGTATCTTTTCATTACATAGTTTTTTTGTTTATGAATGTGTATCCACCCACCCTATTGAAACCAATAAAAGAGAGCCACGGAGTCAGATCTGCGCTCTCATCTCGAGAAAGCAGCCTCTGCCTCTTTCATGATTCGGCCCCCATGAGAAGCCCACCGGACATTCGCAACTGGTGACCCCGACGTGATAGTTCCGAGACTATACGTGATGGCTTAGGCTGTACGTTTCTTGAACTTCCTTTGCTCACTGCCTGGAAGAGGCTATGCATACATCCCGTCTGAAGCAAGACTAAGGATCCCCTCGTGAGTATAAGAAAGAAGGTTAACCAAGAAGCAGGTGCGACCTGCAAAAACTTGGTAAACCAATCAAGGTTTAAATTATTATTCTAAAAAGAATAATGGAAAAAATTTACAAAAACCAAGCAAATTTAATTTGGCCTTTTTATATTTGGAAATCCGGAAAAGGGCTCTGTAAAAATGTCTATGTGGAAAAGATTGGGCATTTACTTCCACAAGACACAAAGAACCCCTGCAAAAGTGTTATTTTAAAAATTCTTTCTCTAAAATCATCTTCGATTGGTCTCTTAACTCCTCACGGAGATGTTAATTTTTCTGCTTCTCCACTGTTAGAGGAACAATTAGCAACAGAGGAGGGGAATAAATATATGTTTTCTGTCTCTCCACCTAAATTGATTCCACAAGATCATGAAGTAATTAGTTTAAAGGATTGCTTTTTTCTATCTTCCCTTTCCCTGCTTGTAAGAAAAGTTTAACTCTGTAAGTCTGCTTCTTACCTCCCCACACCTCCCCCTCTTCGGGATGTCTGCTGCCTTCCTCCTCCCCCCCCACTTTCTTTTCTTTAGAAGGAGTTTGTCCTGTCCCCCACCTCCCCCCCCCTTTTTTTCTTTTTTTGGAAGAGCCTGTGTGGTTTAACAAATTGCAGGACAACAACAGAGATAATTTTGAGGCTCGAATGAAGCTTTTGATGAAATTAGCAAAGGGAAATGTTACGTTTGAATGCCGGAGGGCATTTCTTGGACTTGGGAACGATCTTGATATGGTAGATATGATTATATATTTACTTAGTTTTTTTAAAATTTAGATTTATGTTGTAGAATTGAATTTTTTGTATAAGTGCTATTCATTGGCTTTGGTAAATCATTGTATGGATGGTATTTTACTTGGAGCCCCAAAGATATAACCTAATTGGCTTTTAAAAATAAAAAATGATTTTTTTACTGGAAGGAGTAGGGGAGACATGATGGCATTGTTCCAATGTCTCAGGGATTGCCACGGAGAGTCAGGCTGGTTAAGGAGAGAGATGGCTTGGAGCTGGGGAAAAATTTCCTAACAGTTAGAGCAGTTGGTCAGTGGAACGGCTTGCCTCCAGGGGTTGTGAATGCCCCAACACTGAAGGTTTTTGAGAGGATGTTGAATGGTTATTTGTCTGAGATGGTATAGGTTTCCTGCCTAGGCAGGGGGTTGGATTGGAGGACCTCTAGGGTCCCTTCCAACTCTGTTATTGTATTGTATTGTATTGTATTGTATTGTATGAATTGCAGATTGTTCCAGTAAAGCATAACTGCATGAAATGTTACAATTCTTTTTGCTCCAAATTTTTCTTTGTTTAAATGCACACGGAGGTATTTTGCTAATTAATTTATGGCAGCTATTGGGGAACCTTTGTTTGGGTTCTTCCGTTTGCGTCTGCCAGTTTATTTAAAGTTCTTTATTTGATTTATTTTTTTCTCCTTTTCGTGCCCTTGCCACAGTTGAAAAGATTAATGAGATTTTGAGCATTCCATTTGTGGATTGCTAACTTGTCAGCTAATTCTTTTGATGTTTTTTAAGACAAAAAGACTCCGTTTTAAAATGTTTTGCCATTATTTTTTTGGGGGGGGGTTTGTTGTAGAAATTGGACTGATTTAATTAATATTATTTTTCCTATTCCAAAATCTGATTTTTAATTTTGTTTTCAGAATAACTTCTTTCTTCAGTGTCCTTTCACTGACTATGTGGTCTGTATTTTTTCTCATTTGCCTGAAGGTCTTTGGCTTGCGTGTTTAATAATTTTTCTTTTCCTACCTTGCAATATTGTTGTTCTTGCAACACTAAAAATAGTCTGTTGCTATTTTAACTTTTCACATCTTTTTTTAACAAGCTTTTTAACTACATTTCTGACTTTTATTATGTGTGTCAATTTATTTTTGATTTTCTAGGTATTTTTTTAAACTATGTTTTTTCTTCAGATTTTTTTTTGATTAACTTTTTTTATCAAACTGCCTGGGGACTGGCACAATCTTGCCATATGCCACTCAACCAGGCCAAGCAAATTGTTTCATCTTGCCCCCAGTGTTTTGGGGCATCCCCCTCTGGGGATACGGAAGTTAATCCCCATGATTTGGCCTTTAATTATTATGGCAAATGGATGTCACCTATGGTTTTTTTGGCTCCTTAGAAGTCAATTCATTTCTCTTTTTGTATTTTTTGGCTACATTTTAACGAGGAGTAACAGCTAATTATGTTATTTCTCATCTTTTTTTTTCAGCTTTTACTGCCTTGGGCAAACTTTTCTTTTTAAAGACTGATAATGTCCTGGCCTATTTTGCATTGGCCTTTTTGTAATCTTGTACTATTTGAAACATTGTTTTAATTTTTGGGCTTTTTTTTATAATTCCACAGGTTAAGCCATTGTGGAACGTGTTAATTGGTCCTTTTAGGACTGTCTTCTCAAACAAATAAAAAAAGAGGGATTTTGGGTACCTAACAATTTGGTGTACCCCAATTTGGCTAATTTGGCATTCCATTCAATAGCCAGGGACAGGCTATTGTGGAAAGGGCAAATTCGACCCTCAAACAAGCCCTGGACAGACATTTGGGGTCCAAAGGCGTAAGCCCCCCGTCACTCCCGGCGTTACAAAATGTATTAAATGTTTGTTTGTATTCTTTGAATTTTCTTAATTTAACCGGATCCCCAGCCTCTACTGCCGCCTCTAGACATTTCTCCACTCCTCCCCTCCCCTCTTCTCGTCCTCTTGTTTATTATAGGCACCTTCCTGATCCAGCTTGGAGAGGTCCTGTTCAATTGATCACTTGGGGAAAAGGCTACGCAGCAGTACAATTACAAGATCGAGTTCTGTGGGTTCCAGCTCGCTGCGTTCGTCCTTGCCATCTCGACCAATTAAAAAAGCAACATGATCCTTTTGTTGATTCTGTCTTTGATCTCTCTTGTCTCTTCTGTCTCTAACCTTTTTTCCTCTGCGTCTCCTATTCCTCCTGATCTACGTGTCTCACTCCCTAAATGTATACTTTTTGAACGTTTGAGTGCCTACATTAGAGTTCCACATTGTCGAGTACAAACCCCTTCCGGGGGTCGTGCGGAGCTTATTTGTAGACAACGCCATCCCTTGCTGCATCCAGCTCAGTGGACATGGCTAAGGGATGGAGATCCGATCCATCCCTCTAACAACACTTATATAATATCTTCTCCTTGTTCTACTTCCTTGTTAATTCTTAACGTTTCCTCTGAGGACTATGGCACTTATGTGTGTTCCCTGTTCTTCCTAAAGCAAAAAAGATCTTTTGTCATGAAAGTTTCCCTTCTTTCCGCTATCCATTTTTCCCCTGGCGTATTTCGCTCCTTGCCCTCTTCCCATGTTTTTGCTCCTGCAGCTCCCCGTTTGCGGCGCTCCTTGTCCGATGCACAACGGAATCAGCACCGTCCCGTAAACTATACCTGGACTATTTTGGACTTTCAAGGAAACATCCTTTATTCCATTTCTAATCGAACTCTGTGGCCTTGGTTTCCTGTGCTTTCCTTTGACTTTGCTGAAATGCTGGTCGGTGCTCATGGATTTAAACATAAGACTAAATGTGACCCTTCCCCTCGACAGGTCTGGAACACTGGCCCAGGCCTGTATATTTGCCCAGGACATCTTACAGAACTCTCCCACCTGGATAAATGTGGAACCACCCCTGATTGGTATTGTAAGTCCTGGCAATGTGTGTCAACCGGAAAGATTTGGTGGACGGCTCCCTATACCTCGGACTATATCAAAGCAGTACTAGGCCCTGATAACAATTTGCCTTGGAATTCCTGTACCAATTGGGCCTGCTGCGGTGTTCGCCTTAACCCCATGACTGTTACCTTTACATCATATGGCAGGAATCTTCCAATTACTGAATGGTTTGCAGGGAAAAAATGGGGGGGAAGGTCAAATGATAACTCCAAAAACAGTCACCCAGGTAATATCTTCACAATTCGTCTTACCATGTCTTTAGAAACATCTCCACCTGTAGGCCCAAACCTGCAACTTAGTTCGCCCTTTTTACAGCCCTTGACAAAAAACAATAATCCATTGGTGACTTTGGTTTCCTCTGCGCGTGATGCCCTCGAGGCAGCCCGTACTTTTCCTCGCAATGATACTAGGTGTTGGTTGTGTATGTCTTCCCAACCCCCTTTTTATGAAGCCATAGGTTCTGCCTTACCTTTTGCCAATAGTACCTCAGATACCACTTGCCGGTGGTCTAATTCTTCTATAACAGTGTCCTCAATTGAAGGTCAAGGTTGTTGCCTTGGGTATGTACCCTCTAACTTTTCTCACTTTTGTATTAATGCTTCTTCTGATGCTTATCACCTTTGCCAATTGTGGTTGCCTGGTGCAAGACTAGGGCTTCCCACAGGTGGATGGACTACTATGCACACCCTCCTTCCCACCGCCGATCTCTCCCGACGGTACAAAGGTCAATTTTTTGTCCCCTCCAATGGCTCTATTTGGGCCTGCTCCACTGGCGCTACTGCATGTGTCAGTGGAGACATTTTATATACACAAAAAGCTTTTTGTATTCAGATATATCTTCTCCCTAAAATGTCTGTTTTTTCTAATAATGAGTTCCTTTCTCGTATGGAAACACCCCAATACCTCTTACGAACAAAACGTGAAATGGTTACTACTATGACTCTGACCCTTCTCCTGGGCCTAGGAGCCACCGGAATGGTTGTGGCTGACCAAAACATCCGCAGGCTCAGTGTTGAAATTGATGCCGATCTCGAACGCATAGAACAATCTATGATTGCTCTCCAGAATTCTCTTACTTCACTATCTGAAGTTGTTTTACAGAATAGAAGGGGTTTGGATTTGCTACTCTTAAAACAGGGCGGTCTGTGTGTAGCTTTGAAAGAGGAATGTTGTTTTTATACCGACAGTTCGGGCATCGTGCTTGACTCTATGGCAGAATTAAATACCCGATTGAAAGACAGAGAGAGAGAACGCTCCCAATCTCACACATGGTATCAAGGAATGTTTAATCTCTCCCCCTGGTTGACTACTCTCCTTTCGGCCCTAGCCGGTCCTTTGATTTTATTACTCCTTGCATGTATAATTGGCCCATGCGTCATGGGGAGACTTTTGGCATTTTTGAAACAGCGACTAAACAGTATTGGAGATGATGTCCTCTTACTGAAGCACACTGTTGAAAACGAATGTAAAAAACCTCTTTTAGAATTTGCCTCTGAGGCTGATGAGGACTCCAAATCAGAAAGCATTCCTTTGGAAAGGTGTATTGGCTCCCTAAGGGCTCTCCCGGAGGGGGGATCCACTGGGGATGTCATAGCTTTAGAGGAATTTTGACCATCTTAAAAAAACAAACAAAAACAGAGGTGATGTTGCAGATCTCATGATTTATGTGGGATTAATTGTTTATTTGGTGCCATGAAGTCTAACACTTCTGAGTGTGAGGTAAACAAGGGCACTAAGGAATTTCTCGAAGATAACATTTTTATTTATGGCCCCCATAAAAAGGGGCTCATAGATAAACATTCCATTCCTTACTGTCACGGTGATATCTCTGACTGTCTAATCAATGATATATGTACATGTGAAGTTTTCCATACATGAAATTGTATCTTTTCATTACGTAGTTTTCTTGTTTATGAATGTGTATCCACCCACCCTATTGAAACCAATAAAAGAGAGCCACGGAGTCAGATCTGGGCTCTCATCCCGAGAAAGCAGCCTCTGCCTCTTTCATGATTCGGCCCCCATGAGAAGCCCACCGCCCAGGATTTCCCTCTGTCTTGCCCCCTCAGATCTCCCAAGGTTCTCCCCCCCCCCCCCCGCGTGCCCTATCTTTCTACTGGATTCCCATCTCTCTTGCCCCCTCTGATCTCTCAAGGTTCTCCCAACCCCTCACTTGCCACATCTTTCTACTGAATTCCACTCTGTCTTGCCTCCTGGCATGTCCCAAGCTTTGTTTCCCCAGTGTGGGATAGCTTTCTACTGGATTTCCCTCTGTCTTGCCCCTTCAGATCACCCAAGGTTCTTTCCCCCCCAACTGCTTGCCATTTTCTACTGTATGCCATAACTTTCTACAGGATTCCCCTCTGTCTTGCCCCCTCCGATCTCCCAAGGTTCTCCCCCCCCCCCCGCGTGCCAAATCTTTCTCCTGGATTCCCCTCTGTCTTGCCTCCTCGCATCTCCCAAGTTTATTTCCCAAGTGTGCGATAGCTTTCTACTGGATTCCCCTCTGTTTTGCCCTTTCCGATCTCCCAGGGTTCTCCCCCCCCCCCCGCGTGCCATTTTCTACTGGATTCCCCTCTTTCTTGCCCCTTCCGCTCTCCCAAGGTTCTTTCTCCCCCCCCCCCCCCCGCATGCCATATCTTTCTGCTGGATTCCTCTCTGTCTTGCCTCCTCGCATCTCCCAAGGTTATTTCCCCAGTGTGCCATAACTTTCTACTGGATTCCCCTCTGTCTTGCCTCCTCGCATCTCCCAAGGTTATTTCCCCAGTGTGCCATAACTTTCTACAGGATTCCCCTCTGTCTTGCCCCCTCCTATCTCCCAAGCTTTGTTTCCCCAGCGTGAGATAACTTTCTACTGGATTCCCCTCTGTCTTGCCTCCTCGCATCTCCCAAGGTTATTTCCCAAGTGTCCGATAGCTTTCTACTGGATTCCCCTCTGTCTTGCCTCCTCGCATCTCACAAGGTTATTTCCCAAGTGTCCGATAGCTTTCTACTGGATTCCCCTCTGTCTTGCCCCCTCCGATCTCCCAAGGTTCTTTCCTCAGCATATGGCATCTTTCTACTGGATTCCCCTCTGCCTTGCCCCTCCGATCTCCCAAAGTTCTCCCCCCCCCCCCCCGTGCCATATCTTTCTACTGGATTCCCCTCTGCCTTGCCCCTCCGATCTCCCAATGTTCTTCGCCCCCCCCCACGTGCCATATCTTTCCACTGGATTCCCCTCTTTCTTGCCCCCTCTTATCTCCCAAGCTTTGTTTCCCCAGTGTGCGATAACTTTCTACTGGATTCCCGTCTATTTTGACCCCCCCCCCCCATCTCCCAAGGTTCTTTCCTCAGCAAATGGCATCTTTCTACAGGATTCCCCTCTGTCTTGCCTCCTCCGATCTCCCAAGGTTCTTTGCCCAGTGAGCCATAACTTTCTACTGGAGTCCCCTCTGTCTTGCCTCATGGCATGTCCCAAGCTTTGTTTCCCCAGTGTGGGATAGCTTTCTACTGGATTTCCCTCTGTCTTGCCCCCCCCCCATCTCCCAAGGTTCTTTCCTCAGCAAATGGCATCTTTCTACAGGATTCCCCTCTGTCTTGCTTCCTCCGATCTCCCAACGTTCTTTCCCCAGTGAGCTTTCAACTGGACTACCCTCTGTATTGCCCCCTCTTATCTCCCAAACTTTGTTTCCCCAGTGTGGGATAGCTTTCTACTGGATTTCCCTCTGTCTTGCCCCCTCCGATCTCCCAAGGTTCTTTCCCCAGCGTGCGATAGCTTTCTACTGGATTCCCCTCTATCTTGCCCCTCCGATCTCCCAAGGTTCTTTCCCCCCCCCCATGCCATTTTCCACTCTTTTCCCATCTCTCTTGCCCCCTCTGATCTCCCAATGTTATCCCAACCCCCCACATGCCATATCTTTCTACTGGATTCCCCTCTGCCTTGCCCCCTCCGATCTCCCGAGGTTCTTTCCTCAGCTTATGGCGTGTTTCTATTGGATTCCCCTCTGTCTTGCCTCCTAGCATCTCCCAAGGTTCTCTCCCCCCTCCCTATGCCATTTTGTACTGGATTCCCATCTATCTTGCCCCCAAGCATCTCCCAAGGTTCTCCCCCCCCCCATGCCATTTTGTACTGGATTCCCATCTCTCTTGCCCCCTAGCATCTCCCAAGGTTCCCCACCCCCATGCCATTTTGTACTGGATTCCCATCTCTCTTGCCCCCTCTGATCTCTCAAGGTTCTCCCAACCCCTCACGTGCCACATCTTTCTACTGAATTCCACTCTGTCTTGCCTCCTGGCATGTCCCAAGCTTTGTTTCCCCAGTGTGGGAGAGCTTTCTACTGGATTTCCCTTTGTCTTGCCCCTTCAGATCACCCAAGGTTCTTTCCCCCCCAACTGCTTGCCATTTTCTACTGTATGCCATAACTTTCTACAGGATTCCCCTCTGTCTTGCCTCCTCGCATCTCCCAAGGTTATTTCCCAAGTGTGCGATAGCTTTCTACTGGATTCCCCTCTGTTTTGCCCTTTCCGATCTCCCAGGGTTCTTCCCCCCCCCCCCCGCGTGCCATTTTCTACTGGATTCCCCTCTTTCTTGCCCCTTCCGCTCTCCCAAGGTTCTTTCTCCCCCCCCCCCCCATGCCATATCTTTCTGCTGGATTCCTCTCTGTCTTGCCTCCTCGCATCTCCCAAGGTTATTTCCCCAGTGTGCCATAACTTTCTACAGGATTCCCCTCTGTCTTGCCCCTTCCTATCTCCCAAGCTTTGTTTCCCCAGTGTGCGATAACTTTCTACTGGATTCCCCTCTGTCTTGCCTCCTCGCATCTCCCAATGTTCTCCCAACCCCCCACATGCCATATCTTTCTACTGGATTCCCCTCTGCCTTGCCCCCTCCGATCTCCCGAGGTTCTTTCCTCAGCTTATGGCATGTTTCTATTGGATTCCCCTCTGTCTTGCCTCCTAGCATCTCCCAAGGTTCTCCCCCCCCTCCCTATGCCATTTTGTACTGGATTCCCATCTGTCTTGCCCCCAAGCATCTCCCAAGGTTCTCCCCCCCCTATGCCATTTTGTACTGGATTCCCATCTCTCTTGCCCCCTAGCATCTCCCAAGGTTCCCCCCCCCCCATGCCATTTTGTACTGGATTCCCATCTCTCTTGCCCCCTCTGATCTCTCAAGGTTCTCCCAACCCCTCACGTGCCACATCTTTCTACTGAATTCCACTCTGTCTTGCCTCCTGGCATGTCCCAAGCTTTCTTTCCCCAGTGTGGGATAGCTTTCTACTGGATTTCCCTCTGTCTTGCCCCTTCAGATCACCCAAGGTTCTTTCCCCCCCAACTGCTTGCCATTTTCTACTGTATGCCATAACTTTATACAGGATTCCCCTCTGTCTTGCCCCCTCCGATCTCCCAAGGTTCTCCCCCCCCCCCGTGCCAAATCTTTCTACTGGATTCCCCTCTGTCTTGCCTCCTCGCATCTCCCAAGGTTATTTCCCCAGTGTGCGATAGCTTTCTACTGGATTCCCCTCTGTTTTGCTCTTTCCGATCTCCCAGGGTTCTTCCCCCCTCCCCGCGTGCCATTTTCTACTGGATTCCCCTCTTTCTTGCCCCTTCCGCTCTCCCAAGGTTCTTTCTCCCCCCCCCCCCCCCGCATGCCATATCTTTCTGCTGGATTCCTCTCTGTCTTGCCTCCTCGCATCTCCCAAGGTTATTTCCCCAGTGTGCCATAACTTTCTACTGGATTCCCCTCTGTCTTGCTTCCTCGCATCTCCCAAGGTTATTTCCCAAGTGTCCGATAGCTTTCTACTGGATTCCCCTCTGTCTTGCCTCCTCGCATCTCCCAA
Organism: Natrix helvetica; assembly: GCF_964273705.1. Taxonomy (NCBI): domain Eukaryota; kingdom Metazoa; phylum Chordata; class Lepidosauria; order Squamata; family Natricidae; genus Natrix; species Natrix helvetica. Next base: position 57,518,946 of record NC_138555.1, on the reverse strand, counting down.
GGTTATTTCCCAAGTGTCCGATAGCTTTCTACTGGATTCCCCTCTGTCTTGCCCCCTCCGATCTCCCAAGGTTCGTTCCTCAGCATATGGCATCTTTCTACTGGATTCCCCTCTGCCTTGCCCCTCCGATCTCCCAAGGTTCTTCCCCCCCCACCACGTGCCATATCTTTCCACTGGATTCCCCTCTTTCTTGCCCCCTCTTATCTCCCAAGCTTTGTTTCCCCAGCATGCGATAACTTTCTACTGGATTCCCCTCTGTCTTGCCTCCTCGCATCTCCCAAGGTTATTTCCCAAGTGTCCGATAGCTTTCTACTGGATTCCCGTCTATCTTGCCCCCCCCCCATCTCCCAAGGTTCTTTCCTCAGCAAATGGCATCTTTCTACAGGATTCCCCTCTGTCTTGCCTCCTCCGATCTCCCAAGGTTCTTTGCCCAGTGAGCCATAACTTTCTACTGGAGTCCCCTCTGTCTTGCCTCATGGCATGTCCCAAGCTTTGTTTCCCCAGTGTGGGATAGCTTTCTTCTGGATTTCCCTCTGTCTTGCCCCCTCCGATCTCCCAAGGTTCTTTCCCCAGCGTGCGATAGCTTTCTACTGGATTCCCCTCTATCTTGCCCCTACGATCTCCCAAGGTTCTTTCCCCCCCCCCATGCCATTTTCCACTCTTTTCCCATCTCTCTTGCCCCCTCTGATCTCCCAATGTTCTCCCAACCCCCCACATGCCATATCTTTCTACTGGATTCCCCTCTGACTTGCCCCCTCCGATCTCCCGAGGTTCTTTCCTCAGCTTATGGCATGTTTGTATTGGATTCCCCTCTGTCTTGCCTCCTAGCATCTCCCAAGGTTCTCTCCCCCCCCCCCATGCCATTTTGTACTGGGTTCCCATCTATCTTGCCCCCAAGCATCTCCCAAGGTTCTCCCCCCCCCATGCCATTTTGTACTGGATTCCCATCTCTCTTGCCCCCTAGCATCTCCCAAGGTTCCCCCCCCCCATGCCATTTTGTACTGGATTCCCATCTCTCTTGCCCCCTCTGATCTCTCAAGGTTCTCCCAACCCCTCACGTGCCACATCTTTCTACTGAATTCCACTCTGTCTTGCCTCCTGGCATGTCCCAAGCTTTGTTTCCCCAGTGTGGGATAGCTTTCTACTGGATTTCCCTCTGTCTTGCCCCTTCAGATCACCCAAGGTTCTTTCCCCCCCAATTGTTTGCCATTTTCTACTGTATGCCAAATCTTTCTACTGGATTCCCCTCTGTCTTGCCTCCTCGCATCTCCCAAGGTTATTTCCCAAGTGTGCAATAGCTTTCTACTGGATTCCCCTCTGTTTTGCCCTTTCCGATCTCCCAGGGTTCTTCCCCCCCCCCCCCGCGTGCCATTTTCTACAGGATTCCCCTCTGTCTTGCCACCTCCGATCTCCCAAGGTTCCCCCCCCCCCCCGCATGCCATATCTTTCTGCTGGATTCCTCTCTGTCTTGCCTCCTCGCATCTCCCAAGGTTATTTCCCCAGTGTGCCATAACTTTCTACTGGATTCCCCTCTGTCTTGCCTCCTCGCATCTCCCAAGGTTATTTCCCCAGTGTGCCATAACTTTCTACAGGATTCCCCTCTGTCTTGCCCCCTCCTATCTCCCAAGGTTCTTTGCCCAGTGAGCCATAACTTTCTACTGGAGACCCCTCTGTCTTGCCTCATGGCATGTCCCAAGCTTTGTTTCCCCAGTGTGGGATAGCTTTCTTCTGGATTTCCCTCTGTCTTGCCCCCCCCCCCCCCCATCTCCCAAGGTTCTTTCCTCAGCAAATGGCATCTTTCTACAGGATTCCCCTCTGTCTTGCCTCCTCCGATCTCCCAACGTTCTTTCCCCAGTGAGCCGTAACTTTCCACTGGACTCCCCTCTGTATTGCCCCCTCTTATCTCCCAAACTTTGTTTCCCCAGCGTGCGATAGCTTTCTACTGGATTTCCCTCCGTCTTGCCCACTCTGATCTCCCAAGGTTCTCTCAACCCCCCACATGCCATATCTTTCTACTGGATTCCCCTCTGTCTTGCCCCCTCCGATCTCCCGAGGTTCTTTCCTCAGCTTATGGCATGTTTCTATTGGATTCCCCTCTGTCTTGCCTCCTAGCATCTCCCAAGGTTCTCCCCCCCCCATGCCATTTTGTACTGGATTCCCATCTATCTTGCCCCCAAGCATCTCCCAAGGTTCTCCCCCCCCCCTATGCCATTTTGTACTGGATTCCCATCTCTCTTGCCCCCTAGCATCTCCCAAGGTTCCCCCCCCCCCCACATGCCATTTTGTACTGGATTCCCATCTCTCTTGCCCCCTCTGATCTCTCAAGGTTCTCCCAACCCCTCACGTGCCACATCTTTCTACTGAATTCCCCTCTGTCTTGCCTCCTGGCATGTCCCAAGCTTTGTTTCCCCAGTGTGGGATAGCTTTCTACTGGATTTCCCTCTGTCTTGCCCCTTCAGATCACCCAAGGTTCTTTCCCCCCCCAACTGCTTCCCATTTTCTACTGTATTTCCCTCTGTCTTGCCCCCTCCGATCTCCCAAGGTTATTTCCCCAGTGAGCCATAACTTTCTACTGGACTCCCCTCTGTATTGCCTCCTCGCATCTCCCAAGGTTATTTCCCCAGTTTGCCATAACTTTCTACTGGATTTCCCTCTGTCTTGCCTACTCCGATCTCCCAAGGTTTTTTCCCCAGTGAGCCATAACTTTCTACTGGACTCCCCTCTGTATTGCCCCCTCCGATCTCCCAAGGTTCTTCTCCCCCCCCCCTGTGCCATATCTTTCTACTGGATTCCCCTCTGTCTTGCCCCCTCTGATCTCCCGAGGTTCTTTCCTCAGCTTATGGCATGTTTCTATTGGATTCCCCTCCGTCTTGCCTCCTAGCATCTCCCAAGGTTCTCCCCCACCCCCTATGCCATTTTGTACTGGATTCCCATCTCTCTTGCCCCCTCTGATCTCCCAAGGTTATCCCCCCCCCCACCGCGTGCCATATCTTTCTACTGGAATTCCCCTCTGTCTTGCCCCTCCGATCTCCCAAGGTTCTACCCCCCCCCCCGTGCCATTTTCTACTGGATTCCCCTCTGTCTTGTCCCCTCTTATCTGCCAAGCTTTATTCCCCCCCCCCCCATGCCATTTTCTACTGGATTCCCATCTCTCTTGCCCCCTCTTATCTCCCAAGCTTTGTTTCCCCAGTGTCCGATAGCTTTCTACTGGATTCCCCTCTGTCTTGCCTCCTCGCATCTCCCAAGGTTATTTCCCAAGTGTCCGATAGCTTTCTACTGGATTCCCCTCTGTCTTGCCCCCTCCGATCTCCCAAGGTTCGTTCCTCAGCATATGGCATCTTTCTACTGGATTCCCCTCTGCCTTGCCCCTCCGATCTCCCAAGGTTCTTCCCCCCCCACCACGTGCCATATCTTTCCACTGGATTCCCCTCTTTCTTGCCCCCTCTTATCTCCCAAGCTTTGTTTCCCCAGCATGCGATAACTTTCTACTGGATTCCCCTCTGTCTTGCCTCCTCGCATCTCCCAAGGTTATTTCCCAAGTGTCCGATAGCTTTCTACTGGATTCCCGTCTATCTTGCCCCCCCCCCCATCTCCCAAGGTTCTTTCCTCAGCAAATGGCATCTTTCTACAGGATTCCCCTCTGTCTTGCCTCCTCCGATCTCCCAAGGTTCTTTGCCCAGTGAGCCATAACTTTCTACTGGAGTCCCCTCTGTCTTGCCTCATGGCATGTCCCAAGCTTTGTTTCCCCAGTGTGGGATAGCTTTCTTCTGGATTTCCCTCTGTCTTGCCCCCTCCGATCTCCCAAGGTTCTTTCCCCAGCGTGCGATAGCTTTCTACTGGATTCCCCTCTATCTTGCCCCTACGATCTCCCAAGGTTCTTTCCCCCCCCCCATGCCATTTTCCACTCTTTTCCCATCTCTCTTGCCCCCTCTGATCTCCCAATGTTCTCCCAACCCCCCACATGCCATATCTTTCTACTGGATTCCCCTCTGACTTGCCCCCTCCGATCTCCCGAGGTTCTTTCCTCAGCTTATGGCATGTTTGTATTGGATTCCCCTCTGTCTTGCCTCCTAGCATCTCCCAAGGTTCTCTCCCCCCCCCCCCCATGCCATTTTGTACTGGGTTCCCATCTATCTTGCCCCCAAGCATCTCCCAAGGTTCTCCCCCCCCCATGCCATTTTGTACTGGATTCCCATCTCTCTTGCCCCCTAGCATCTCCCAAGGTTCCCCCCCCCCATGCCATTTTGTACTGGATTCCCATCTCTCTTGCCCCCTCTGATCTCTCAAGGTTCTCCCAACCCCTCACGTGCCACATCTTTCTACTGAATTCCACTCTGTCTTGCCTCCTGGCATGTCCCAAGCTTTGTTTCCCCAGTGTGGGATAGCTTTCTACTGGATTTCCCTCTGTCTTGCCCCTTCAGATCACCCAAGGTTCTTTCCCCCCCAATTGTTTGCCATTTTCTACTGTATGCCAAATCTTTCTACTGGATTCCCCTCTGTCTTGCCTCCTCGCATCTCCCAAGGTTATTTCCCAAGTGTGCAATAGCTTTCTACTGGATTCCCCTCTGTTTTGCCCTTTCCGATCTCCCAGGGTTCTTCCCCCCCCCCCCGCGTGCCATTTTCTACAGGATTCCCCTCTGTCTTGCCACCTCCGATCTCCCAAGGTTCCCCCCCCCCCCGCATGCCATATCTTTCTGCTGGATTCCTCTCTGTCTTGCCTCCTCGCATCTCCCAAGGTTATTTCCCCAGTGTGCCATAACTTTCTACTGGATTCCCCTCTGTCTTGCCTCCTCGCATCTCCCAAGGTTATTTCCCCAGTGTGCCATAACTTTCTACAGGATTCCCCTCTGTCTTGCCCCCTCCTATCTCCCAAGGTTCTTTGCCCAGTGAGCCATAACTTTCTACTGGAGACCCCTCTGTCTTGCCTCATGGCATGTCCCAAGCTTTGTTTCCCCAGTGTGGGATAGCTTTCTTCTGGATTTCCCTCTGTCTTGCCCCCCCCCCCCATCTCCCAAGGTTCTTTCCTCAGCAAATGGCATCTTTCTACAGGATTCCCCTCTGTCTTGCCTCCTCCGATCTCCCAACGTTCTTTCCCCAGTGAGCCGTAACTTTCCACTGGACTCCCCTCTGTATTGCCCCCTCTTATCTCCCAAACTTTGTTTCCCCAGCGTGCGATAGCTTTCTACTGGATTTCCCTCCGTCTTGCCCACTCTGATCTCCCAAGGTTCTCTCAACCCCCCACATGCCATATCTTTCTACTGGATTCCCCTCTGTCTTGCCCCCTCCGATCTCCCGAGGTTCTTTCCTCAGCTTATGGCATGTTTCTATTGGATTCCCCTCTGTCTTGCCTCCTAGCATCTCCCAAGGTTCTCCCCCCCCCATGCCATTTTGTACTGGATTCCCATCTATCTTGCCCCCAAGCATCTCCCAAGGTTCTCCCCCCCCCCTATGCCATTTTGTACTGGATTCCCATCTCTCTTGCCCCCTAGCATCTCCCAAGGTTCCCCCCCCCCCCACATGCCATTTTGTACTGGATTCCCATCTCTCTTGCCCCCTCTGATCTCTCAAGGTTCTCCCAACCCCTCACGTGCCACATCTTTCTACTGAATTCCCCTCTGTCTTGCCTCCTGGCATGTCCCAAGCTTTGTTTCCCCAGTGTGGGATAGCTTTCTACTGGATTTCCCTCTGTCTTGCCCCTTCAGATCACCCAAGGTTCTTTCCCCCCCCAACTGCTTCCCATTTTCTACTGTATTTCCCTCTGTCTTGCCCCCTCCGATCTCCCAAGGTTATTTCCCCAGTGAGCCATAACTTTCTACTGGACTCCCCTCTGTATTGCCTCCTCGCATCTCCCAAGGTTATTTCCCCAGTTTGCCATAACTTTCTACTGGATTTCCCTCTGTCTTGCCTACTCCGATCTCCCAAGGTTTTTTCCCCAGTGAGCCATAACTTTCTACTGGACTCCCCTCTGTATTGCCCCCTCCGATCTCCCAAGGTTCTTCTCCCCCCCCCCTGTGCCATATCTTTCTACTGGATTCCCCTCTGTCTTGCCCCCTCTGATCTCCCGAGGTTCTTTCCTCAGCTTATGGCATGTTTCTATTGGATTCCCCTCCGTCTTGCCTCCTAGCATCTCCCAAGGTTCTCCCCCACCCCCTATGCCATTTTGTACTGGATTCCCATCTCTCTTGCCCCCTCTGATCTCCCAAGGTTATCCCCCCCCCCACCGCGTGCCATATCTTTCTACTGGAATTCCCCTCTGTCTTGCCCCTCCGATCTCCCAAGGTTCTACCCCCCCCCCCCCGTGCCATTTTCTACTGGATTCCCCTCTGTCTTGTCCCCTCTTATCTGCCAAGCTTTATTCCCCCCCCCCATGCCATTTTCTACTGGATTCCCATCTCTCTTGCCCCCTCTTATCTCCCAAGCTTTGTTTCCCCAGTGTGCGATAGCTTTCTACTGGATTTCCCTCTGTCTTGCCCCTTCAGATCTCCCAAGGTTCTTTCCCCCTTAACTGCTTGCCATTTTCTACTCTATTTCCGTCTGTCTTGCCCCCTCCGCTCTCCCAAGGTTCTTTCTCCCCCTCACCCCCGCATGCCATATCTTTCTGCTGGATTCCCCTCTGTCTTGCCTCCTTGCATCTCCCAAGGTTCTTTCCCCAGCATGCGATAGCTTTCTACTGGGTTTCCATCTGTCTTTCCCCTCCGATCTCCCAAGGTTCTTTCCCCCCCACCCATGCCATTTTCTACTAGTTTCCCATCTCTCTTTCCCCCTCTGATCTCCCAATGTTCTCCCAACCCCCCACATGCCATATCTTTCTACTGTATTCCCCTCTGCCTTGCCCCCTCCGATCTCCCGAGGTTCTTTCCTCAGCTTATGGCATGTTTCTATTGGATTCCCCTCTGTCTTGCCTCCTAGCATCTCCCAAGGTTCTCCCCCCCCCCCAATGCCATTTTGTACTGGATTCCCATGTCTCTTGCCCTCTCTGATCTCCCAAGGTTATCCCCCCCCACCGCGTGCCCTATCTTTCTACTGGATTCCCCTATGTCTTGCCCCCTCTGATCTCCCAAGGTTCTCCCAACCCCTATGCCATTTTGTACTGGATTCCCCTCTGTCTTGCCTCCTCCGATCTCCCAAGGTTTTTTCCCCAGTGAGCCATAACTTTCTACTGGACTCCCCTCTGTATTGCCCCCTCCGATCTCCCAAGGTTCTCCCCCCCCCGTGCCATATCTTTCTACTGGATTCCCCTCTGTCTTGCCCCCTCTGATCTCCCGAGGTTCTTTCCTCAGCTTATGGCATGTTTCTATTGGATTCCCCTCCGTCTTGCCTCCTAGCATCTCCCAAGGTTCTCCCCCACCCCCTATACCATTTTGTACTGGATTCCCATCTCTCTTGCCCCCTCTGATCTCCCAAGGTTATCCCCCCCCCCCGCGTGCCATATCCTTCTACTGGATTCCCTTCTGTCTTGCCCCTCCGATCTCCCAAGGTTCTTTTCTCAGCGTATGGCAACTTTCTACTGGAGTCCCCTCTGTCTTGCCCCCTCCAATCTCCCAAGGTTCTTTCCTTAGCTTATGGCATGTTTCTATTGGATTCCCATCTATCTTGCCCCCACTTATCTCCCAAGGTTATTTCCCCAGTGAGCCATATCTTTCTATTGGATTCCCCTCTGTTTTGCCCCCTCAGATCTCCCAAGGTTCTTTCCCCAGCGTGTGATAGCTTTCTACTGGATTCCCCTCTGTCTTGCCCCCTCCGGTCTCCCAAGGTTGTTATCTCAGCGTGTGGCAACTTTCTACTAGATTCCCCTCTGTCTTGCCCCCTCCAATCTCCCAAGGTTCTTTCCTCAGCTTATGGCATGTTTCTATTGGATTCCCATCTCTCTTGCCCCCTCTTATCTCCCAAGGTTATTTCCCCAGCGTGCGATAGCTTTCTACTGGATTCCCCTCTGTCTTGCCCCCTCCGATCTCCCAAGGTTCTTTCCTCAGCTTAGGCATGTTTCTATTGGATTCCCCTCTGTCTTGCCTCCTAGCATCTCCCAAGGTTCTCCTCCCCCCCATGCCATTTTGTACTGGATTCCCATCTCTCTTGCCCCCTCAGATCTCCCAAGGTTCTTTCCCAAGCGTGCGATAGCTTTCTACTGGATTCCCCTCTGTCTTGCCCCCTCCGGTCTCCCAAGGTTCTTTTCCCAGCGTGTGGCAACTTTCTACTGGATTCCCCTCTGTCTTGCCCCCTCCAATCTCCCAAGGTTCTTTCCTCAGCTTATGGCATGTTTCTATTGGATTCCCCTCTGTCTTGCCCCCTCCGATCTCCCAAGGTTCTTTCCTCAGCTTAGGCATGTTTCTATTGGATTCCCCTCTGTCTTGCCTCCTAGCATCTCCCAAGGTTCTCCCCCCCCCCATGCCATTTTGTACTGGATTCCCATCTCTCTTGCCCCCTCTGATCTCCCAAGGTTATCCCCCCCCCCACCGCGTGCCATATCTTTCTACTGGATTCCCCTCTGTCTTGCCCCTCCGATCTCCCAAGGTTATCCCCCCCCCACCGCGTGCCATATCTTTCTACTGGATTCCCCTCTGTCTTGCCCCTCCGATCTCCCAAGGTTCTCCCCCCCCCCCCGCGTGCGATTTTCTATTGGATTCCCATCTCTCTTGCCCCCTCTTATCTCGCAAGCTTTGTTTCCCCAGTGTGCGATAGCTTTCTACTGGGTTTCCATCTGTCTTTCCCCTCCGATCTCCCAAGGTTCTTTCCCCCCCCCCATGCCATTTTCTACTGGTTTCCCATCTCTCTTGCCCCCTCTGATCTCCCAATGTTCTCCCAACCCCCCACATGCCATATCTTTCTACTGGATTCCCCTCTGCCTTGCCCCCTCTGATCTCTCAAGGTTCTCCCAACCCCTCATGTGCTATATCTTTCTACTGAATTCCCCTCTGTCTTGCCTCCTGGCATGTCCCAAGCTTTGTTTCCCCAGTGTGGGATAGCTTTCTACTGGATTTCTCTCTGTCTTGCCCCTTCAGATCACCCAAGGTTCTTTCCCCCCCAACTGCTTGCCATTTTCTACTGTATTTCCCTCTGTCTTGCCCCCTCCGATCTCCCAAGGTTCTCCCCCCCCCCCCGCGTGCCATATCTTTCTACTGGATTCCCTCTGTCTTGCCTCCTCGCATCTCCCAAGGTTATTTCCCAAGTGTGCGATAGCTTTCTACTGGATTCCCCTCTGTCTTGCCCCTCCGATCTCCCAAGGTTCTCCCCCCCCCCCGTGCCATTTTCTACTGGATTCCCCTCTGTCTTGCCTCCTGGCATGTCCCAAGCTTTGTTTCCCCAGTGTGCGATAGCTTTCTACTGGATTTCCCTCTGTCTTGCCCACTCTGATCTCCCAAGGTTCTCTCAACCCCCCACATGACATATCTTTCTACTGGATTCCCCTCTGTCTTGCCCCTCCAATCTCCCAAATTTCTCCCCCCCCCCCAATGCCATTTTCTACTGGATTCCCATCTCTCTTGCCACCTCTTATCTCCCAAGCTTTGTTTCCCCAGTGTGCGATAGCTTTCTACTGGATTCCCATCTGCCTTGCCTCCTCTGATCTCTCAAGGTTCTCCCAACCCTCCACGTGCCATATCTTTCTACTGAATTCCCCTCTGTCTTGCCTCCTGACATGTCCCAAGCTTTGTTTCCCCAGTGTGCGATAGCTTTCTACTGGATTTCCCTCTGTCTTGCCCACTCTGATCTCCCAAGGTTCTCTCAACCCCCCACATGACATATCTTTCTACTGGATTCCCCTCTGTCTTGCCCCCTCCGATCTCCCGAGGTTCTTTCCTCAGCTTATGGCATGTTTCTATTGGATTCCCCTCTGTCTTGCCTCCAAGCATCTCCCAAGGTTCTCCCCCCCCTATGCCATTTTGTACTGGATTCCCATCTCTCTTGCCCCCTCTGATCTCCCAAGGTTATCCCCCCCCACCGCGTGCCCTATCTTTCTACTGGATTCCCCTATGTCTTGCCCCCTCTGATCTCCCAAGGTTCTCCCAACCCCTCACGTGCCATATCTTTCTACTGAATTCCCCTCTGTCTTGCCTCCTGGCATGTCCCAAGCTTTGTTTCCCCAGTGTGGGATAGCTTTCTACTGGATTTCCCTCTGTCTTGCCCCTTCAGATCACCCAAGGTTCTTTCCCCCCCAACTGCTTGCCATTTTCTACAGTATTTCCCTCTGTCTTGCCCCCTCCGATCTCCCAAGGTTGTTATCTCAGCGTGTGGCAACTTTCTACTAGATTCCCCTCTGTCTTGCCCCCTCCAATCTCCCAAGGTTCTTTCCTCAGCTTATGGCATGTTTCTATTGGATTCCCATCTCTCTTGCCCCCTCTTATCTCCCAAGGTTATTTCCCCAGCGTGCGATAGCTTTCTACTGGATTCCCCTCTGTCTTGCCCCCTCCGATCTCCCAAGGTTCTTTCCTCAGCTTAGGCATGTTTCTATTGGATTCCCCTCTGTCTTGCCTCCTAGCATCTCCCAAGGTTCTCCTCCCCCCCATGCCATTTTGTACTGGATTCCCATCTCTCTTGCCCCCTCAGATCTCCCAAGGTTCTTTCCCAAGCGTGCGATAGCTTTCTACTGGATTCCCCTCTGTCTTGCCCCCTCCGGTCTCCCAAGGTTCTTTTCTCAGCGTGTGGCAACTTTCTACTGGATTCCCCTCTGTCTTGCCCCCTCCAATCTCCCAAGGTTCTTTCCTCAGCTTATGGCATGTTTCTATTGGATTCCCCTCTGTCTTGCCCCCTCCGATCTCCCAAGGTTCTTTCCTCAGCTTAGGCATGTTTCTATTGGATTCCCCTCTGTCTTGCCTCCTAGCATCTCCCAAGGTTCTCCCCCCCCCCATGCCATTTTGTACTGCATTCCCATCTCTCTTGCCCCCTCTGATCTCCCAAGGTTATCCCCCCCCCCCACCGCGTGCCATATCTTTCTACTGGATTCCCCTCTGTCTTGCCCCTCCGATCTCCCAAGGTTATCCCCCCCCCCACCGCGTGCCATATCTTTCTACTGGATTCCCCTCTGTCTTGCCCCTCCGATCTCCCAAGGTTCTCCCCCCCCCCGCGTGCGATTTTCTATTGGATTCCCATCTCTCTTGCCCCCTCTTATCTCGCAAGCTTTGTTTCCCCAGTGTGCGATAGCTTTCTACTGGGTTTCCATCTGTCTTTCCCCTCCGATCTCCCAAGGTTCTTTCCCCCCCCCCATGCCATTTTCTACTGGTTTCCCATCTCTCTTGCCCCCTCTGATCTCCCAATGTTCTCCCAACCCCCCACATGCCATATCTTTCTACTGGATTCCCCTCTGCCTTGCCCCCTCTGATCTCTCAAGGTTCTCCCAACCCCTCATGTGCTATATCTTTCTACTGAATTCCCCTCTGTCTTGCCTCCTGGCATGTCCCAAGCTTTGTTTCCCCAGTGTGGGATAGCTTTCTACTGGATTTCTCTCTGTCTTGCCCCTTCAGATCACCCAAGGTTCTTTCCCCCCCAACTGCTTGCCATTTTCTACTGTATTTCCCTCTGTCTTGCCCCCTCCGATCTCCCAAGGTTCTCCCCCCCCCCCCCCGCGTGCCATATCTTTCTACTGGATTCCCTCTGTCTTGCCTCCTCGCATCTCCCAAGGTTATTTCCCAAGTGTGCGATAGCTTTCTACTGGATTCCCCTCTGTCTTGCCCCTCCGATCTCCCAAGGTTCTCCCCCCCCCCCGTGCCATTTTCTACTGGATTCCCCTCTGTCTTGCCTCCTGGCATGTCCCAAGCTTTGTTTCCCCAGTGTGCGATAGCTTTCTACTGGATTTCCCTCTGTCTTGCCCACTCTGATCTCCCAAGGTTCTCTCAACCCCCCACATGACATATCTTTCTACTGGATTCCCCTCTGTCTTGCCCCTCCAATCTCCCAAATTTCTCCCCCCCCCCCAATGCCATTTTCTACTGGATTCCCATCTCTCTTGCCACCTCTTATCTCCCAAGCTTTGTTTCCCCAGTGTGCGATAGCTTTCTACTGGATTCCCATCTGCCTTGCCTCCTCTGATCTCTCAAGGTTCTCCCAACCCTCCACGTGCCATATCTTTCTACTGAATTCCCCTCTGTCTTGCCTCCTGACATGTCCCAAGCTTTGTTTCCCCAGTGTGCGATAGCTTTCTACTGGATTTCCCTCTGTCTTGCCCACTCTGATCTCCCAAGGTTCTCTCAACCCCCCACATGACATATCTTTCTACTGGATTCCCCTCTGTCTTGCCCCCTCCGATCTCCCGAGGTTCTTTCCTCAGCTTATGGCATGTTTCTATTGGATTCCCCTCTGTCTTGCCTCCAAGCATCTCCCAAGGTTCTCCCCCCCCCCTATGCCATTTTGTACTGGATTCCCATCTCTCTTGCCCCCTCTGATCTCCCAAGGTTATCCCCCCCCACCGCGTGCCCTATCTTTCTACTGGATTCCCCTATGTCTTGCCCCCTCTGATCTCCCAAGGTTCTCCCAACCCCTCACGTGCCATATCTTTCTACTGAATTCCCCTCTGTCTTGCCTCCTGGCATGTCCCAAGCTTTGTTTCCCCAGTGTGGGATAGCTTTCTACTGGATTCCCCTCTGTCTTGCCCCCTCCGATCTCCCAAGGTTCTTTCCTCAGCTTAGGCATGTTTCTATTGGATTCCCCTCTGTCTTGCCTCCTAGCATCTCCCAAGGTTCTCCTCCCCCCCATGCCATTTTGTACTGGATTCCCATCTCTCTTGCCCCCTCAGATCTCCCAAGGTTCTTTCCCAAGCGTGCGATAGCTTTCTACTGGATTCCCCTCTGTCTTGCCCCCTCCGGTCTCCCAAGGTTCTTTTCTCAGCGTGTGGCAACTTTCTACTGGATTCCCCTCTGTCTTGCCCCCTCCAATCTCCCAAGGTTCTTTCCTCAGCTTATGGCATGTTTCTATTGGATTCCCCTCTGTCTTGCCCCCTCCGATCTCCCAAGGTTCTTTCCTCAGCTTAGGCATGTTTCTATTGGATTCCCCTCTGTCTTGCCTCCTAGCATCTCCCAAGGTTCTCCCCCCCCCCATGCCATTTTGTACTGGATTCCCATCTCTCTTGCCCCCTCTGATCTCCCAAGGTTATCCCCCCCCCCCACCGCGTGCCATATCTTTCTACTGGATTCCCCTCTGTCTTGCCCCTCCGATCTCCCAAGGTTATCCCCCCCCCACCGCGTGCCATATCTTTCTACTGGATTCCCCTCTGTCTTGCCCCTCCGATCTCCCAAGGTTCTCCCCCCCCCCCCGCGTGCGATTTTCTATTGGATTCCCATCTCTCTTGCCCCCTCTTATCTCGCAAGCTTTGTTTCCCCAGTGTGCGATAGCTTTCTACTGGGTTTCCATCTGTCTTTCCCCTCCGATCTCCCAAGGTTCTTTCCCCCCCCCCATGCCATTTTCTACTGGTTTCCCATCTCTCTTGCCCCCTCTGATCTCCCAATGTTCTCCCAACCCCCCACATGCCATATCTTTCTACTGGATTCCCCTCTGCCTTGCCCCCTCTGATCTCTCAAGGTTCTCCCAACCCCTCATGTGCTATATCTTTCTACTGAATTCCCCTCTGTCTTGCCTCCTGGCATGTCCCAAGCTTTGTTTCCCCAGTGTGGGATAGCTTTCTACTGGATTTCTCTCTGTCTTGCCCCTTCAGATCACCCAAGGTTCTTTCCCCCCCAACTGCTTGCCATTTTCTACTGTATTTCCCTCTGTCTTGCCCCCTCCGATCTCCCAAGGTTCTCCCCCCCCCCCCCCCGCGTGCCATATCTTTCTACTGGATTCCCTCTGTCTTGCCTCCTCGCATCTCCCAAGGTTATTTCCCAAGTGTGCGATAGCTTTCTACTGGATTCCCCTCTGTCTTGCCCCTCCGATCTCCCAAGGTTCTCCCCCCCCCCCGTGCCATTTTCTACTGGATTCCCCTCTGTCTTGCCTCCTGGCATGTCCCAAGCTTTGTTTCCCCAGTGTGCGATAGCTTTCTACTGGATTTCCCTCTGTCTTGCCCACTCTGATCTCCCAAGGTTCTCTCAACCCCCCACATGACATATCTTTCTACTGGATTCCCCTCTGTCTTGCCCCTCCAATCTCCCAAATTTCTCCCCCCCCCCCAATGCCATTTTCTACTGGATTCCCATCTCTCTTGCCACCTCTTATCTCCCAAGCTTTGTTTCCCCAGTGTGCGATAGCTTTCTACTGGATTCCCATCTGCCTTGCCTCCTCTGATCTCTCAAGGTTCTCCCAACCCTCCACGTGCCATATCTTTCTACTGAATTCCCCTCTGTCTTGCCTCCTGACATGTCCCAAGCTTTGTTTCCCCAGTGTGCGATAGCTTTCTACTGGATTTCCCTCTGTCTTGCCCACTCTGATCTCCCAAGGTTCTCTCAACCCCCCACATGACATATCTTTCTACTGGATTCCCCTCTGTCTTGCCCCCTCCGATCTCCCGAGGTTCTTTCCTCAGCTTATGGCATGTTTCTATTGGATTCCCCTCTGTCTTGCCTCCAAGCATCTCCCAAGGTTCTCCCCCCCCCTATGCCATTTTGTACTGGATTCCCATCTCTCTTGCCCCCTCTGATCTCCCAAGGTTATCCCCCCCCACCGCGTGCCCTATCTTTCTACTGGATTCCCCTATGTCTTGCCCCCTCTGATCTCCCAAGGTTCTCCCAACCCCTCACGTGCCATATCTTTCTACTGAATTCCCCTCTGTCTTGCCTCCTGGCATGTCCCAAGCTTTGTTTCCCCAGTGTGGGATAGCTTTCTACTGGATTTCCCTCTGTCTTGCCCCTTCAGATCACCCAAGGTTCTTTCCCCCCCAACTGCTTGCCATTTTCTACAGTATTTCCCTCTGTCTTGCCCCCTCCGATCTCCCAAGGTTCTTCCCCCCCCCCCCCCCGCGTGCCATATCTTTCTACTGGATTCCCCTCTGTCTTGCCTCCTCCGATCTCCCAAGGTTATTTCCCAAGTGTGCGATAGCTTTCTACTGGATTCCCCTCTGTTTTGCCCCCTCCGATCTCCCATGGTTCTTCCCGCCCCCCCCCGCCCCCGCGTGCCATTTTCTACTGGATTCCCCTCTTTCTTGCCCCTTCCGCTCTCCCAAGGTTCTTTCTCCCCCCCCCCCCCCCGCATGCCATATCTTACTGCTGGATTCCTCTCTGTCTTGCCTCCTCGCATCTCCCAAGGTTATTTCCCCAGTGTGCCATAACTTTCTACTGGATTCCCCTCTGTCTTGCCTC
This sequence comes from Natrix helvetica, assembly GCF_964273705.1. NCBI lineage: Eukaryota > Metazoa > Chordata > Lepidosauria > Squamata > Natricidae > Natrix > Natrix helvetica. The sequence goes on along the minus strand of NC_138555.1, from coordinate 57,503,731 downwards.
CTCCGATCTCCCAAGGTTATTTCCCAAGTGTGGGATAGCTTTCTACAGGATTCCCCTCTTTCTTGCCCTTTCCGCTCTCCCAAGGTTCTTCCCCCCCCCCCATGCCATTTTCTACTGGATTCCCATCTCTCTTGCCCCCTCTTATCTCCCAAGCTTTGTTTCCCCAGTGTGCGATAGCTTTCTACTGGATTTCCCTCTGTCTTGCCCCCTCCGATCTCCCAAGGTTCTTTCCTCAGCATATGGCATCTTTCTACTGGATTCCCCTCTGTCTTGCCCCCTCCGATCTCCCAAGGTTCTTCCCCCCCCCCCCCGTGTCATATCTTTCTAATGGATTCCTCTCTGTCTTGCCCCCTCCGATCTCCCAAGGTTCTTTCCCAAGTGTGCGATAGCTTTCTACTGGATTCCCCTCTGTCTTGCCCCCTCTGATCTCCCAAGGTTATCCCCCCCCCCCCCGCGTGCCATATCTTTCTACTGGATTCCCTTCTGTCTTGCCCCTCCGATCTCCCAAGGTTCTTTTCTCAGCGTATGGCAACTTTCTACTGGAGTCCCCTCTGTCTTGCCCCCTCCAATCTCCCAAGGTTCTTTCCTTAGCATATGGCATGTTTCTATTGGATTCCCATCTCTCTTGCCCCCACTTATCTCCCAAGGTTATTTCCCCAGTGAGCCATATCTTTCTACTGGATTCCCCTCTGTTTTGCCCCCTCAGATCTCCCAAGGTTCTTTCCCCAGCGTGCGATAGCTTTCTACTGGATTCCCCTCTGTCTTGCCCCCTCCGATCTCCCAAGGTTCTTTCCTCAGCATATGGCATCTTTCTACTGGATTCCCCTCGGTCTTGCCTCCTGGCATGTCCCAAGCTTTGTTTCCCCAGTGTGGGATAGATTTCCCTCTGTCTTGCCCCCTCCGATCTTCCAAGGTTCTTTCCTCAGCGTATATGGCATCTTTCTACTGGATTCCCCTCTGTCTTGCCCCCTCCGATCTCCCAAGGTTCTTTCCCCCCCTCCCCCCGCGTGCCATATCTTTCTACTGGATTCCCCTCTGTCTTGCCTCCTCGCATCTCCCAAGGTTATTTCCCCAGTGTGCCATAACTTTCTACAGGATTCCCCTCATTCTTGCCCCCTCCGATCTCCCAAGGTCCTTTCCCAAGTGTGCGATAGCTTTCTACTTGATTCCCCTCTTTCTTGCCCCGTTCGCTCTCCCAAGGTTCTCTCCCCCCCCCCCCCGCCCCGCATGCCATATATTTCTGCTGGATTCCCCTCTGTCTTGCCTCCTCGCATCTCCCAAGCTTCTTTCCTCAGTGAGCCATAACTTTCTCCTGGACTCCCCTCTGTCTTGCCCCCCCCGCCCCCCCCCCACCGATCTCCAAAGGTTCTCCCCCCCCCCCGCGTGCCATATCTTTCTACTGGATTCCCCTCTGTCTTGTCTCCTGGCATCTCCCAAGCTTTGTGTCCCCAGTGTGCGATAGCTTTCTACTGGATTTCCCTCTGTCTTACCCCCTCTGATCTCCCAAGGTTCTTTCCTCAGCATATGGCATCTTTCTACTGGATTCCCCTCTGTCTTGCCTCCTCCGAAATCCCAAGGTTCTTTCCCCAGTGTGCCATAACTTTCTACTGGATTCCACTGTCTTGCCCCCTCCGATCTCCCAAGGTTCTTCCCCCCCCCCCTACGAGCAATTTTCTACTGGATTCCCGTCTGTCTTGCCCACTCTGATCTCCTAAGGTTCTCTCCCCAGTGAGCCATAACTTTCTACTGGATTCCCATCTCTCTTGCCCCCTCTTATCTCCCAAGCTTTGTTTCCCCAGTGTGCGATAGCTTTCTACTGGATTTCCCTCTGTCTTGCCCCTTCAGATCTCCCAAGGTTCTTTCCCCCCCAACTGCTTGCCATTTTCTACTGGATTCCCCTCTGTCTTGCCCCCTCCGATCTCCCAAGGTTCTTTCCCAAGTGTGCGATAGCTTTCTACTGGATTCCCATCTGTCTTGCCCACTCCGATCTCCTAAGGTTCTCTCCCCAGTGAGCCATAACTTTCTACTGGATTCCCATCTCTCTTGCCCCCTCTTATCTCCCAAGCTTTGTTTCCCCAGTGTGCGATAGCTTTCTACTGGATTTCCCTCTGTCTTGCCCCTTCAGATCTCCCAAGGTTCTTTCTCCCCCAACTGCTTGCCATTTTCTACTGGATTCCCCTCTGTGTTGCCCCCTCCGATCTCCCAAGGTTCTTTCCTCAGCATATGGCATCTTTCTACTGGATTCCCCTCTGTCTTACCCCCTCCGATCTCCCAAGGTTCTTTCCCCCCTCCCCCCCCCCCCCGTGTGCCATATCTTTCTACTGGATTCCCCTCTGTCTTGCCTCCTGGCATCTCCCAAGCTTTGTGTCCCCAGTGTGCTATAGCTTTCTACTGGATTTCCCTTTGTCTTGCCCCCTCCGATCTCCCAAGGTTCTTTCCTCAGCAAATGGCATCTTTCTACTGGATTCCCCTCTGTCTTGCCCCCTCCGATCTCCCAAGGTTCTTTCCTCAGCAAATGGCATCTTTCTACTGGATTCCCCTCTGTCTTGCCCCCTCCGATCTCCCAAGGTTCTTTCCTCAGCAAATGGCATCTTTCTACTGGACTCCCCTCTGTATTGCCCCCTCCGATCTCCCAAGGTTCTCCCCCCCCCCTGCCATTTTCTACTGGGTCCCCCTCTGTCTTGCCCCCTCCTATCTCCCAAGCTTTGTTTCCCCAGCGTGCGATAGCTTTCTACTGGATTTCCCTCTGTCTTGCTCCCTCCGATCTCCCGAGGTTCTTTCCTCAGCTTATGGCATTTTTCTACTGGATTCCCCTCTGTCTTGCCCCCTCCGATCTCCCAAGGTTCTTCCCCCCCCCCCCTGCCATATCTTTCTAATGGATTCCCCTCTGTCTTGCCCCCTCCGATCTCCCAAGGTTCTTTCCCAAGTGTGCGATAGCTTTCTACTGGATTCCCCTCTGTCTTGCCCCCTCTGATCTCCCAAGGTTATCCCCCCCCCCCCGCGTGCCATATCTTTCTACTGGATTCCCTTCTGTCTTGCCCCTCCGATCTCCCAAGGTTCTTTTCTCAGCGTATGGCAACTTTCTACTGGAGTCCCCTCTGTCTTGCCCCCTCCAATCTCCCAAGGTTCTTTCCTTAGCATATGGCATGTTTCTATTGGATTCCCATCTCTCTTGCCCCCACTTATCTCCCAAGGTTATTTCCCCAGTGAGCCATATCTTTCTACTGGATTCCCATCTGTTTTGCCCCCTCAGATCTCCCAAGGTTCTTTCCCCAGCGTGCGATAGCTTTCTACTGGATTCCCCTCTGTCTTGCCCCCTCCGATCTCCCAAGGTTCTTTCCTCAGCATATGGCATCTTTCTACTGGATTCCCCTCGGTCTTGCCTCCTGGCATGTCCCAAGCTTTGTTTCCCCAGTGTGGGATAGATTTCCCTCTGTCTTGCCCCCTCCGATCTTCCAAGGTTCTTTCCTCAGCGTATATGGCATCTTTCTACTGGATTCCCCTCTGTCTTGCCTCCTCGCATCTCCCAAGGTTATTTCCCCAGTGTGCCATAACTTTCTACAGGATTCCCCTCATTCTTGCCCCCTCCGATCTCCCAAGGTCCTTTCCCAAGTGTGCGATAGCTTTCTACTTGATTCCCCTCTTTCTTGCCCCGTTCGCTCTCCCAAGGTTCTCTCCCCCCCCCCCCCCGCGTGCCATATCTTTCTACTGGATTCCCTTCAGTCTCGCCCCTCCGATCTCCCAAGGTTCTTTCCTCAGCATATGGCATCTTTCTACTGGATTCCCCTCTGCCTTGCCCCTCCGATCTCCAAAGGTTCTCCCACCCACCTCGAAGTGCCATACCTTTCTACTGGATTCCCCTCGGTCTTGCCTCCTGGCATGTCCCAAGCTTTGTTTCCCCAGTGTGGGATAGATTTCCCTCTGTCTTGCCCCCTCCGATCTTCCAAGGTTCTTTCCTCAGCGTATATGGCATCTCTCTAGTGGATTCCCCTCTGTCTTGCTCCCTCAGATCTCCCAAGGTTCTTTCCCCCCCCCTCCCGCGTGCCATATCTTTCTACTGGATTCCCCTCTGTCTTGCCTCCTCCGAAATCCCAAGGTTCTTTCCCCAGTGTGCCATAACTTTCTACTGGATTCCACTGTCTTGCCCCCTCCGATCTCCCAAGGTTCTTCCCCCCCCCCCCGCGAGCAATTTTCTACTGGATTCCCATCTGTCTTGCCCACTCCGATCTCCTAAGGTTCTCTCCCCAGTGAGCCATAACTTTCTACTGGATTCCCATCTCTCTTGCCCCCTCTTATCTCCCAAGCTTTGTTTCCCCAGTGTGCGATAGCTTTCTACTGGATTTCCCTCTGTCTTGCCCCTTCAGATCTCCCAAGGTTCTTTCCCCCCCAACTGCTTGCCATTTTCTACTGGATTCCCCTCTGTCTTGCCCCCTCCGATCTCCCAAGGTTCTTTCCCAAGTGTGCGATAGCTTTCTACTGGATTCCCCTCTGTCTTGCCCCCTCCGATCTCCCAAGGTTCTTTCCTCAGCATATGGCATCTTTCTACTGGATTCCCCTCTGTCTTACCCCCTCCGATCTCCCAAGGTTCTTTCCCCCCTCCCCCCCCCCCCGTGTGCCATATCTTTCTACTGGATTCCCCTCTGTCTTGCCTCCTGGCATCTCCCAAGCTTTGTGTCCCCAGTGTGCTATAGCTTTCTACTGGATTTCCCTTTGTCTTGCCCCCTCCGATCTCCCAACGTTCTTTCCTCAGCAAATGGCATCTTTCTACTGGATTCCCCTCTGTCTTGCCCCCTCCGATCTCCCAAGGTTCTTTCCTCAGCAAATGGCATCTTTCTACTGGACTCCCCTCTGTATTGCCCCCTCCGATCTCCCAAGGTTCTCCCCCCCCCCTGCCATTTTCTACTGGGTCCCCCTCTGTCTTGCCCCCTCCTATCTCCCAAGCTTTGTTTCCCCAGCGTGCGATAGCTTTCTACTGGATTTCCCTCTGTCTTGCTCCCTCCGATCTCATGAGGTTCTTTCCTCAGCTTATGGCATTTTTCTACTGGATTCCCCTCTGTCTTGCCTCCTCGCATCTCCCAAGGTTATTTCCCCAGTGTGCCACAACTTTCTACAGGACTCCCCTCTGTATTGCCCCCTCCGATATCCCAAGGTTCTCCCCCCCCTGCCATTTTCTACTGGGTCCCCCTCTGTCTTGCCCCCTCCTATCTCCCAAGCTTTGTTTCCCAAGCGTGCGATAGCTTTCTACTGGATTCCCCTCTGTCTTGCCTCCTGGCATCTCCCAAGCTTTTTGTCCCCAGTGTGCGATATCTTTCTACTGGATTCCCTTCTGTCTTGCCCCCTCCGATGTCCCAAGGTTCTTTCCTCAGCATATGGCATCTTTCTACTGGATTCCCCTCTGTCTTGCCTCCTCCGATCTCCCAAGGTTTTTTCCCCAGTGAGCCATATCTTTCTACTGGATTCCCCTCTGTTTTGCCCCCTCAGATCTCCCAAGGTTCTTTCCCCAGCGTGGGATAGCTTTCTACTGGATTCCCCTCTGTCTTGCCCCTCCGATCTCCCAAGTTTCTTCCCCCCCCCCATTCCATTTTCAACTGGATTCCCATCTCTCTTGCCCCCTCTTATCTCCCAAGCTTTGTTTCCCCAGTGTGCGACAGCTTTCTACTGGATTCCCCTCTGTCTTGCCCCCTCCGATCTCCCAAGGTTCTTTCCTCAGCATATGGCATCTTTCTACTGGATTCCCCTCTGTCTTACCCCCTCCGATCTCCCAAGGTTCTTTCCCCCCTCCCCCCCCCCCCCCCGTGTGCCATATCTTTCTACTGGATTCCCCTCTGTCTTGCCTCCTGGCATCTCCCAAGCTTTGTGTCCCCAGTGTGCTATAGCTTTCTACTGGATTTCCCTTTGTCTTGCCCCCTCCGATCTCCCAACGTTCTTTCCTCAGCAAATGGCATCTTTCTACTGGATTCCCCTCTGTCTTGCCCCCTCCGATCTCCCAAGGTTCTTTCCTCAGCAAATGGCATCTTTCTACTGGACTCCCCTCTGTATTGCCCCCTCCGATCTCCCAAGGTTCTCCCCCCCCCCTGCCATTTTCTACTGGGTCCCCCTCTGTCTTGCCCCCTCCTATCTCCCAAGCTTTGTTTCCCCAGCGTGCGATAGCTTTCTACTGGATTTCCCTCTGTCTTGCTCCCTCCGATCTCACGAGGTTCTTTCCTCAGCTTATGGCATTTTTCTACTGGATTCCCCTCTGTCTTGCCTCCTCGCATCTCCCAAGGTTATTTCCCCAGTGTGCCACAACTTTCTACAGGACTCCCCTCTGTATTGCCCCCTCCGATATCCCAAGGTTCTCCCCCCCCTGCCATTTTCTACTGGGTCCCCCTCTGTCTTGCCCCCTCCTATCTCCCAAGCTTTGTTTCCCAAGCGTGCGATAGCTTTCTACTGGATTCCCCTCTGTCTTGCCTCCTGGCATCTCCCAAGCTTTTTGTCCCCAGTGTGCGATATCTTTCTACTGGATTCCCTTCTGTCTTGCCCCCTCCGATGTCCCAAGGTTCTTTCCTCAGCATATGGCATCTTTCTACTGGATTCCCCTCTGTCTTGCCTCCTCCGATCTCCCAAGGTTTTTTCCCCAGTGAGCCATATCTTTCTACTGGATTCCCCTCTGTTTTGCCCCCTCAGATCTCCCAAGGTTCTTTCCCCAGCGTGGGATAGCTTTCTACTGGATTCCCCTCTGTCTTGCCCCTCCGATCTCCCAAGTTTCTTCCCCCCCCCCATTCCATTTTCAACTGGATTCCCATCTCTCTTGCCCCCTCTTATCTCCCAAGCTTTGTTTCCCCAGTGTGCGACAGCTTTCTACTGGATTTCCCTCTGTCTTGCCCCCTCCAATCTCCCAAGGTTCTTTCCTTAGCATATGGCATGTTTCTATTGGATTCCCATCTCTCTTGCCCCCACTTATCTCCCAAGGTTATTTCCCCAGTGAGCCATATCTTTCTACTGGATTCCCCTCTGTTTTGCCCCCTCAGATCTCCCAAGGTTCTTTCCCCAGCGTGCGATAGCTTTCTACTGGATTCCCCTCTGTCTTGCCCCCTCCGATCTCCCAAGGTTCTTTCCTCAGCATATGGCATCTTTCTACTGGATTCCCCTCGGTCTTGCCTCCTGGCATGTCCCAAGCTTTGTTTCCCCAGTGTGGGATAGATTTCCCTCTGTCTTGCCCCCTCCGATCTTCCAAGGTTCTTTCCTCAGCGTATATGGCATCTTTCTACTGGATTCCCCTCTGTCTTGCCCCCTCCGATCTCCCAAGGTTCTTTCCCCCCCTCCCCCCGCGTGCCATATCTTTCTACTGGATTCCCCTCTGTCTTGCCTCCTCGCATCTCCCAAGGTTATTTCCCCAGTGTGCCATAACTTTCTACAGGATTCCCCTCATTCTTGCCCCCTCCGATCTCCCAAGGTCCTTTCCCAAGTGTGCGATAGCTTTCTACTTGATTCCCCTCTTTCTTGCCCCGTTCGCTCTCCCAAGGTTCTCTCCCCCCCCCCCCCCGCCCCGCATGCCATATATTTCTGCTGGATTCCCCTCTGTCTTGCCTCCTCGCATCTCCCAAGCTTCTTTCCTCAGTGAGCCATAACTTTCTCCTGGACTCCCCTCTGTCTTGCCCCCCCCGCCCCCCCCCCCACCGATCTCCAAAGGTTCTCCCCCCCCCCCGCGTGCCATATCTTTCTACTGGATTCCCCTCTGTCTTGTCTCCTGGCATCTCCCAAGCTTTGTGTCCCCAGTGTGCGATAGCTTTCTACTGGATTTCCCTCTGTCTTACCCCCTCTGATCTCCCAAGGTTCTTTCCTCAGCATATGGCATCTTTCTACTGGATTCCCCTCTGTCTTGCCTCCTCCGAAATCCCAAGGTTCTTTCCCCAGTGTGCCATAACTTTCTACTGGATTCCACTGTCTTGCCCCCTCCGATCTCCCAAGGTTCTTCCCCCCCCCCCCTACGAGCAATTTTCTACTGGATTCCCGTCTGTCTTGCCCACTCTGATCTCCTAAGGTTCTCTCCCCAGTGAGCCATAACTTTCTACTGGATTCCCATCTCTCTTGCCCCCTCTTATCTCCCAAGCTTTGTTTCCCCAGTGTGCGATAGCTTTCTACTGGATTTCCCTCTGTCTTGCCCCTTCAGATCTCCCAAGGTTCTTTCCCCCCCAACTGCTTGCCATTTTCTACTGGATTCCCCTCTGTCTTGCCCCCTCCGATCTCCCAAGGTTCTTTCCCAAGTGTGCGATAGCTTTCTACTGGATTCCCATCTGTCTTGCCCACTCCGATCTCCTAAGGTTCTCTCCCCAGTGAGCCATAACTTTCTACTGGATTCCCATCTCTCTTGCCCCCTCTTATCTCCCAAGCTTTGTTTCCCCAGTGTGCGATAGCTTTCTACTGGATTTCCCTCTGTCTTGCCCCTTCAGATCTCCCAAGGTTCTTTCTCCCCCAACTGCTTGCCATTTTCTACTGGATTCCCCTCTGTGTTGCCCCCTCCGATCTCCCAAGGTTCTTTCCTCAGCATATGGCATCTTTCTACTGGATTCCCCTCTGTCTTACCCCCTCCGATCTCCCAAGGTTCTTTCCCCCCTCCCCCCCCCCCCGTGTGCCATATCTTTCTACTGGATTCCCCTCTGTCTTGCCTCCTGGCATCTCCCAAGCTTTGTGTCCCCAGTGTGCTATAGCTTTCTACTGGATTTCCCTTTGTCTTGCCCCCTCCGATCTCCCAAGGTTCTTTCCTCAGCAAATGGCATCTTTCTACTGGATTCCCCTCTGTCTTGCCCCCTCCGATCTCCCAAGGTTCTTTCCTCAGCAAATGGCATCTTTCTACTGGATTCCCCTCTGTCTTGCCCCCTCCGATCTCCCAAGGTTCTTTCCTCAGCAAATGGCATCTTTCTACTGGACTCCCCTCTGTATTGCCCCCTCCGATCTCCCAAGGTTCTCCCCCCCCCCTGCCATTTTCTACTGGGTCCCCCTCTGTCTTGCCCCCTCCTATCTCCCAAGCTTTGTTTCCCCAGCGTGCGATAGCTTTCTACTGGATTTCCCTCTGTCTTGCTCCCTCCGATCTCCCGAGGTTCTTTCCTCAGCTTATGGCATTTTTCTACTGGATTCCCCTCTGTCTTGCCCCCTCCGATCTCCCAAGGTTCTTCCCCCCCCCCCCTGCCATATCTTTCTAATGGATTCCCCTCTGTCTTGCCCCCTCCGATCTCCCAAGGTTCTTTCCCAAGTGTGCGATAGCTTTCTACTGGATTCCCCTCTGTCTTGCCCCCTCTGATCTCCCAAGGTTATCCCCCCCCCCCCGCGTGCCATATCTTTCTACTGGATTCCCTTCTGTCTTGCCCCTCCGATCTCCCAAGGTTCTTTTCTCAGCGTATGGCAACTTTCTACTGGAGTCCCCTCTGTCTTGCCCCCTCCAATCTCCCAAGGTTCTTTCCTTAGCATATGGCATGTTTCTATTGGATTCCCATCTCTCTTGCCCCCACTTATCTCCCAAGGTTATTTCCCCAGTGAGCCATATCTTTCTACTGGATTCCCATCTGTTTTGCCCCCTCAGATCTCCCAAGGTTCTTTCCCCAGCGTGCGATAGCTTTCTACTGGATTCCCCTCTGTCTTGCCCCCTCCGATCTCCCAAGGTTCTTTCCTCAGCATATGGCATCTTTCTACTGGATTCCCCTCGGTCTTGCCTCCTGGCATGTCCCAAGCTTTGTTTCCCCAGTGTGGGATAGATTTCCCTCTGTCTTGCCCCCTCCGATCTTCCAAGGTTCTTTCCTCAGCGTATATGGCATCTTTCTACTGGATTCCCCTCTGTCTTGCCTCCTCGCATCTCCCAAGGTTATTTCCCCAGTGTGCCATAACTTTCTACAGGATTCCCCTCATTCTTGCCCCCTCCGATCTCCCAAGGTCCTTTCCCAAGTGTGCGATAGCTTTCTACTTGATTCCCCTCTTTCTTGCCCCGTTCGCTCTCCCAAGGTTCTCTCCCCCCCCCCCGCGTGCCATATCTTTCTACTGGATTCCCTTCAGTCTCGCCCCTCCGATCTCCCAAGGTTCTTTCCTCAGCATATGGCATCTTTCTACTGGATTCCCCTCTGCCTTGCCCCTCCGATCTCCAAAGGTTCTCCCACCCACCTCGAAGTGCCATACCTTTCTACTGGATTCCCCTCGGTCTTGCCTCCTGGCATGTCCCAAGCTTTGTTTCCCCAGTGTGGGATAGATTTCCCTCTGTCTTGCCCCCTCCGATCTTCCAAGGTTCTTTCCTCAGCGTATATGGCATCTCTCTAGTGGATTCCCCTCTGTCTTGCTCCCTCAGATCTCCCAAGGTTCTTTCCCCCCCCCCTCCCGCGTGCCATATCTTTCTACTGGATTCCCCTCTGTCTTGCCTCCTCCGAAATCCCAAGGTTCTTTCCCCAGTGTGCCATAACTTTCTACTGGATTCCACTGTCTTGCCCCCTCCGATCTCCCAAGGTTCTTCCCCCCCCCCCCCCGCGAGCAATTTTCTACTGGATTCCCATCTGTCTTGCCCACTCCGATCTCCTAAGGTTCTCTCCCCAGTGAGCCATAACTTTCTACTGGATTCCCATCTCTCTTGCCCCCTCTTATCTCCCAAGCTTTGTTTCCCCAGTGTGCGATAGCTTTCTACTGGATTTCCCTCTGTCTTGCCCCTTCAGATCTCCCAAGGTTCTTTCCCCCCCAACTGCTTGCCATTTTCTACTGGATTCCCCTCTGTCTTGCCCCCTCCGATCTCCCAAGGTTCTTTCCCAAGTGTGCGATAGCTTTCTACTGGATTCCCCTCTGTCTTGCCCCCTCCGATCTCCCAAGGTTCTTTCCTCAGCATATGGCATCTTTCTACTGGATTCCCCTCTGTCTTACCCCCTCCGATCTCCCAAGGTTCTTTCCCCCCTCCCCCCCCCCCCCGTGTGCCATATCTTTCTACTGGATTCCCCTCTGTCTTGCCTCCTGGCATCTCCCAAGCTTTGTGTCCCCAGTGTGCTATAGCTTTCTACTGGATTTCCCTTTGTCTTGCCCCCTCCGATCTCCCAACGTTCTTTCCTCAGCAAATGGCATCTTTCTACTGGATTCCCCTCTGTCTTGCCCCCTCCGATCTCCCAAGGTTCTTTCCTCAGCAAATGGCATCTTTCTACTGGATTCCCCTCTGTCTTGCTCCCTCCGATCTCCCAAGGTTCTTTCCTCAGCAAATGGCATCTTTCTACTGGACTCCCCTCTGTATTGCCCCCTCCGATCTCCCAAGGTTCTCCCCCCCCCCTGCCATTTTCTACTGGGTCCCCCTCTGTCTTGCCCCCTCCTATCTCCCAAGCTTTGTTTCCCCAGCGTGCGATAGCTTTCTACTGGATTTCCCTCTGTCTTGCTCCCTCCGATCTCACGAGGTTCTTTCCTCAGCTTATGGCATTTTTCTACTGGATTCCCCTCTGTCTTGCCTCCTCGCATCTCCCAAGGTTATTTCCCCAGTGTGCCACAACTTTCTACAGGACTCCCCTCTGTATTGCCCCCTCCGATATCCCAAGGTTCTCCCCCCCCTGCCATTTTCTACTGGGTCCCCCTCTGTCTTGCCCCCTCCTATCTCCCAAGCTTTGTTTCCCAAGCGTGCGATAGCTTTCTACTGGATTCCCCTCTGTCTTGCCTCCTGGCATCTCCCAAGCTTTTTGTCCCCAGTGTGCGATATCTTTCTACTGGATTCCCTTCTGTCTTGCCCCCTCCGATGTCCCAAGGTTCTTTCCTCAGCATATGGCATCTTTCTACTGGATTCCCCTCTGTCTTGCCTCCTCCGATCTCCCAAGGTTTTTTCCCCAGTGAGCCATATCTTTCTACTGGATTCCCCTCTGTTTTGCCCCCTCAGATCTCCCAAGGTTCTTTCCCCAGCGTGGGATAGCTTTCTACTGGATTCCCCTCTGTCTTGCCCCTCCGATCTCCCAAGTTTCTTCCCCCCCCCCCATTCCATTTTCAACTGGATTCCCATCTCTCTTGCCCCCTCTTATCTCCCAAGCTTTGTTTCCCCAGTGTGCGACAGCTTTCTACTGGATTTCCCTCTGTCTTGCCCCTCCGATCTCCCAAGTTTCTTCCCCCCCCCCATGCCATTTTCTACTGAATTCCCCTCTGTCTTGAATCCTGGCATCTCCCAAGCTTTTTGTCCCCAGTGAGCCATATCTTTCTACTGGATTCCCCTCTGTCTTGCCCCCTCTTATCTGCCAAGCTTTATTTCCCTAGTGTGGGATAGCTTTCTACTGGATTCCCCTCTGTCTTGCCCCCTCCGATCTCCCAAGGTTCTTTCCCCCCCAACTGCTTGCCATTTTCTACTGGATTCCCATCTCTCTTGCCCCCTCTTATCTCCCAAGCTTTGTTTCCCCAGTGTGCGATAGCTTTCTACTGCATTTCCCTCTGTCTTGCCCCCTCCGCTACCCCAAGGTTCTTTCTCCCCCCCCCCCCCCCGCTTGCCATATCTTTCTGCTGGATTCCCCTCTGTCTTGCCTCCTCGCATCTCCCAAGGTTCTTTCCCCAGCTTGCGATAGCTTTCTACTGGATTCCCTTCTGTCTTGCCCCTCAGATCTCCCAAGGTTCTTTCCCCCCCCCCATGCCATTTTCTACTGGTTTCCCATCTCTCTTGCCCCCTCTGATCTCCCAAGCTTTGTTTCCCCAGTGTGCGATAGCTTTCTACTGGATTTCCCTCTGTCTTGCCCCTTCAGATCTCCCAAGGTTCTTTCCCCCGCAACTGCTTGCCATTTTCTACTGTATTTCCGTCTGTCTTGCCCCCTCCGCTCTCCCTAGGTTCTTTCTCCCCCCCCCCCATGCTATATCTTTCTGCTGGATTCCTCTCTGTCTTGCCCCTCAGATCTCCCAAGGTTCTTCCCCCCCCCATGCCATTTTCTACTGGTTTCCCATCTCTCTTGCCCCCTCTGATCTCCCAATGTTCTCCCAACCCCCCACATGCCATATCTTTCTACTGGATTCCCCTCTTTCTTGCCCCCTCCGATCTCCCGAGGTTCTTTCCTCAGCTTATTCCCCTCTGTCTTGCCTCCTAGCATCTCCCAAGGTTCTCCCCCCCCACCCCGATGCCATTTTGTACTGGATTCCCCTATGTCTTGCCCCCTCTGATCTCCCAAGGTTCTCCCAACCCCTCACGTGCCATATCTTTCTACTGAATTCCCCTCTGTCTTGCCTCCTGGCATGTCCCAAGCTTTGTTTCCCCAGTGTGGGATAGCTTTCTACTGGATTTCCCTCTGTCTTGCCCCCTCCTCTCTCCCTAGGTTCTTTCTCCCCCCCCCCCCCGCATGCCATATCTTTCTGCTGGATTCCCCTCTGTCTTGCCTCCTTGCATCTCCCAAGGTTCTTTCCCCAGCGTGCGATAGCTTTCTACTGGATTCCCTTCTGTCTTGCCCCTCAGATCTCCCAAGGTTCTTTCCCCCCCCCATGCCATTTTCTACTGGTTTCCCATCTCTCTTGCCCCCTCTGATCTCCCAATGTTCTCCCAACCCCCCACATGCCATATCTTTCTACTAGATTCCCCTCTGCCTTGCCCCCTCTGATCTCTCAAGGTTCTCCCAACCCCTCATGTGCCATATCTTTCTACTGGATTCCCCTCTGTCTTGCCCCCTCCGATCTCCCGAGGTTCTTTCCTCAGCTTATGGCATGTTTCTATTGGATTCCCCTCTGTCTTGCCTCCTAGCATCTCCCAAGGTTCTCCCCCCCCATGCCATTTTGTACTGGATTCCCATCTATCTTGCCCCCAAGCATCTCCCAAGGTTCTCCCCCCCCCATGCCATTTTGTACTGGATTCCCATGTCTCTTGCCCCCTCTGATCTCCCAAGGTTATCCCCCCCCCCCATGCCATTTTGAACTGGATTCCCATCTATCTTGCCCCCAAGCATCTCCCAAGGTTCTCCCCCCCCCATGCCATTTTGTACTGGATTCCCATGTCTCTTGCCCCCTCTGATCTCCCAAGGTTATCCCCCCCCCCATGCCATTTTGAACTGGATTCCCATCTCTTTTGCCCCCTCCGATCTCCCAAGGTTATCCCCCCCCCCCGCGTGCCATATCTTTCTACTGGATTCCCCTCTGTCTTGCCCCCTCTTATCTGCCAAGCTTTATTTCCCCAGTGTGCCATAGCTTTCTACTGGATTCCCGTCTGTCTTGACTCCTCTGATCTCTCAAGGTTCTCCCAACCACCCCGCGTGCCATAACTTTCTACTGAATTCCCCTCTGTCTTGCCTCCTGGCATATCCCAAGCTTTGTTTCCCCAGTGTGCGATAGCTTTCTACTGGATTTCCCTCTGTCTTGCCCCTTCAGATCTCCCAAGGTTCTTTCCCCCGCAACTGCTTGCCATTTTCTACTGTATTTCCGTCTGTCTTGCCCCCTCCGCTCTCCCTAGGTTCTTTCTCCCCCCCCCCCCCCCATGCTATATCTTTCTGCTGGATTCCTCTCTGTCTTGCCCCTCAGATCTCCCAAGGTTCTTCCCCCCCCCCCATGCCATTTTCTACTGGTTTCCCATCTCTCTTGCCCCCTCTGATCTCCCAATGTTCTCCCAACCCCCCACATGCCATATCTTTCTACTGGATTCCCCTCTTTCTTGCCCCCTCCGATCTCCCGAGGTTCTTTCCTCAGCTTATGGCATGTTTCTATTGGATTCCCCTCTGTCTTGCCTCCTAGCATCTCCCAAGGTTCTCCCCCCCCACCCCGATGCCATTTTGTACTGGATTCCCATGTCTCTTGCCCCCTCTGATCTCCCAAGGTTACCCCCCCCACCGCGTGCCCTATCTTTCTACTGGATTCCCCTATGTCTTGCCCCCTCTGATCTCCCAAGGTTCTCCCAACCCCTCACGTGCCATATCTTTCTACTGAATTCCCCTCTGTCTTGCCTCCTGGCATGTCCCAAGCTTTGTTTCCCCAGTGTGCGATAGCTTTCTACTGGATTTCCCTCTGTCTTGCCCGTTCAGATCACCCAAGGTTCTTTCCCCCCCAACTGCTTGCCATTTTCTACTGTATTTCCCTCTGTCTTGCCCCCTCCGATCTCCAGAGGTTCTTCCCCCCCCCCACCGCGTGCCATATCTTACTGCTGGATTCCTCTCTGTCTTGCCTCCTCGCATCTCCCAAGGTTATTTCCCCAGTGTGCCATAACTTTCTACTGGATTCCCCTCTGTCTTGCCTCCTCGCATCTCCCAAGGTTATTTCCCCAGTGTGCCATAACTTTCTACAGGATTCCCCTCTTTCTTGCCCCTTCCGCTCTCCCAAGGTTCTTCCCCCCCCCCACATGCCATTTTCTACTGGATTCCCATCTCTCTTGCCCCCTCTTATCTCCCAAGCTTTGTTTCCCCAGTGTGCGATAGCTTTCTACTGGATTCCCCTCTGTCTTGCCCCTCCAATCTCCCAAGGTTCTTTCCCCCGCAACTGCTTGCCATTTTCTACTGTATTTCCGTCTGTCTTGCCCCCTCCGCTCTCCCTAGGTTCTTTCTCCCCCCCCCCCCCCATGCTATATCTTTCTGCTGGATTCCTCTCTGTCTTGCCCCTCAGATCTCCCAAGGTTCTTCCCCCCCCCCATGCCATTTTCTACTGGTTTCCCATCTCTCTTGCCCCCTCTGATCTCCCAATGTTCTCCCAACCCCCCACATGCCATATCTTTCTACTGGATTCCCCTCTTTCTTGCCCCCTCCGATCTCCCGAGGTTCTTTCCTCAGCTTATGGCATGTTTCTATTGGATTCCCCTCTGTCTTGCCTCCTAGCATCTCCCAAGGTTCTCCCCCCCCACCCCGATGCCATTTTGTACTGGATTCCCATGTCTCTTGCCCCCTCTGATCTCCCAAGGTTACCCCCCCCACCGCGTGCCCTATCTTTCTACTGGATTCCCCTATGTCTTGCCCCCTCTGATCTCCCAAGGTTCTCCCAACCCCTCACGTGCCATATCTTTCTACTGAATTCCCCTCTGTCTTGCCTCCTGGCATGTCCCAAGCTTTGTTTCCCCAGTGTGGGATAGCTTTCTACTGGATTTCCCTCTGTCTTTCCCCCTCCTCTCTCCCTAGGTTCTTTCTCTCCCCCCCCCCCCCCCGCATGCCATATCTTTCTGCTGGATTCCCTTCTGTCTTGCCTCCTTGCATCTCCCAAGGTTCTTTCCCCAGCGTGCGATAGCTTTCTACTGGATTCCCTTCTGTCTTGCCCCTCAGATCTCCCAAGGTTCTTTCCCCCCCCCCATGCCATTTTCTACTGGTTTCCCATCTCTCTTGCCCCCTCTGATCTCCCAATGTTCTCCCAACCCCCCACATGCCGTATCTTTCTACTGGATTCCCCTCTGTCTTGCCCCCTCCGATCTCCCGAGGTTCTTTCCTCAGCTTATGGCATGTTTCTATTGGATTCCCCTCTGTCTTGCCTCCTAGCATCTCCCAAGGTTCTCCCCCCCCCCCCCGATGCCATTTTGTACTGGATTCCCATGTCTCTTGCCCCCTCTGATCTCCCAAGGTTACCCCCCCCCTACCGCGTGCCCTATCTTTCTACTGGATTCCCCTATGTCTTGCCCCCTCTGATCTCCCAAGGTTCTCCCAACCCCTCACGTGCCATATCTTTCTACTGAATTCCCCTCTGTCTTGCCTCCTGGCATGTCCCAAGCTTTGTTTCCCCAGTGTGCGATAGCTTTCTACTGGATTTCCCTCTGTCTTGCCCGTTCAGATCACCCAAGGTTCTTTCCCCCCCAACTGCTTGCCATTTTCTACTGTATTTCCCTCTGTCTTGCCCCCTCCGATCTCCAGAGGTTCTTCCCCCCCCCCACCGCGTGCCATATCTTACTGCTGGATTCCTCTCTGTCTTGCCTCCTCGCATCTCCCAAGGTTATTTCCCCAGTGTGCCATAACTTTCTACTGGATTCCCCTCTGTCTTGCCTCCTCGCATCTCCCAAGGTTATTTCCCCAGTGTGCCATAACTTTCTACAGGATTCCCCTCTTTCTTGCCCCTTCCGCTCTCCCAAGGTTCTTCCCCCCCCCCCCACATGCCATTTTCTACTGGATTCCCATCTCTCTTGCCCCCTCTTATCTCCCAAGCTTTGTTTCCCCAGTGTGCGATAGCTTTCTACTGGATTCCCCTCTGTCTTGCCCCTCCAATCTCCCAAGTTTCTTCCCCCCCCCATGCCATTTTCTACTGGATTCCCATCTCTCTTGCCCCCTCTTATCTCCCAAGCTTTGTTTCCCCAGTGTGCGATAGCTTTCTACTGGATTCCCATCTGTCTTGCCTCCTCTGATCTCTCAAGGTTCTCCCAACCCTCCACGTGCCATATCTTTCTACTGAATTCCCCTCTGTCTTGCCTCGTGACATGTCCCAAGCTTTGTTTCCCCAGTGTGCGATAGCTTTCTACTGGATTCCCATCTGTCTTGCCCACTCTGATCTCCCAAGGTTCTCTCAACCCCCCACATGCCATATCTTTCTACTGGATTCCCCTCTGTCTTGCCTCCTCGCATCTACCAAGGTTATTTCCCCAGTGTGCCATAACTTTCTACAGGATTCCCCTCTTTCTTGCCTTTTCCGCTCTCCCAAGGTTCTTCCCCCCCCCCACATGCCATTTTCTACTGGATTCCCATCTCTCTTGCCCCCTCTTATCTCCCAAGCTTTGTTTCCCCAGTGTGCGATAGCTTTCTACTGGATTCCCCTCTGTCTTGCCCCTCCAATCTCCCAAGTTTCTTCCCCCCCCCCATGCCATTTTCTACTGGATTCCCATCTCTCTTGCCCCCTCTTATCTCCCAAGCTTTGTTTCCCCAGTGTGCGATAGCTTTCTACTGGATTCCCATCTGTCTTGCCTCCTCTGATCTCTCAAGGTTCTCCCAACCCTCCACGTGCCATATCTTTCTACTGAATTCCCCTCTGTCTTGCCTCGTGACATGTCCCAAGCTTTGTTTCCCCAGTGTGCGATAGCTTTCTACTGGATTCCCATCTGTCTTGCCCACTCTGATCTCCCAAGGTTCTCTCAACCCCCCACATGCCATATCTTTCTACTGGATTCCCCTCTGTCTTGCCCCCTCCGATCTCCCGAGGTTCTTTCCTCAGCTTATGGCATGTTTCTATTGGATTCCCCTCTGTCTTGCCCCCTCCGATCTCCCAAGGTTCTTTCCTCAGCTTAGGCATGTTTCTATTGGATTCCCCTCTGTCTTGCCTCCAAGCATCTCCCAAGGTTCTCCCCCCCCCCCATGCCATTTTGTACTGGATTCCCATCTCACTTGCCCCCTCTGATCTCCCAAGTTATCCCCCCCCCCCACCGCGTGCCATATCTTTCTACTGGAATTCCCCTCTGTCTTGCCCCTCCGATCTCCCAAGGTTCTACCCCCCCCCCCGTGCCATTTTCTACTGGATTCCCCTCTGTCTTGCCCCCTCTTATCTGCCAAGCTTTATTTCCCCCCCCCATGCCATTTTCTTCTGGATTCCCATCTCTCTTGCCCCCTCTTATCTCCCAAGCTTTGTTTCCCCAGTGTGCGATAGCTTTCTACTGGATTTCCCTCTGTCTTGCCCCTTCAGATCTCCCAAGGTTCTTTCCCCCCCAACTGCTTGCCATTTTCTACTGTATTTCCGTCTGTCTTGCCTCCTCGCATCTCCCTAGGTTCTTTCTCCCCCCCCCCCATGCTATATCTTTCTGCTGGATTCCTCTCTGTCTTGCCCCTCAGATCTCCCAAGGTTCTTCCCCCCCCCATGCCATTTTCTACTGGTTTCCCATCTCTCTTGCCCCCTCTGATCTCCCAATGTTCTCCCAACCCCCCACATGCCATATCTTTCTACTGGATTCCCCTCTTTCTTGCCCCCTCCGATCTCCCGAGGTTCTTTCCTCAGCTTATGGCATGTTTCTATTGGATTCCCCTCTGTCTTGCCTCCTAGCATCTCCCAAGGTTCTCCCCCCCCACCCCGATGCCATTTTGTACTGGATTCCCCTATGTCTTGCCCCCTCTGATCTCCCAAGGTTCTCCCAACCCCTCACGTGCCATATCTTTCTACTGAATTCCCCTCTGTCTTGCCTCCTGGCATGTCCCAAGCTTTGTTTCCCCAGTGTGGGATAGCTTTCTACTGGATTTCCCTCTGTCTTGCCCCCTCCTCTCTCCCTAGGTTCTTTCTCCCCCCCCCCCCCCGCATGCCATATCTTTCTGCTGGATTCCCCTCTGTCTTGCCTCCTTGCATCTCCCAAGGTTCTTTCCCCAGCGTGCGATAGCTTTCTACTGGATTCCCTTCTGTCTTGCCCCTCAGATCTCCCAAGGTTCTTTCCCCCCCCCATGCCATTTTCTACTGGTTTCCCATCTCTCTTGCCCCCTCTGATCTCCCAATGTTCTCCCAACCCCCCACATGCCATATCTTTCTACTGGATTCCCCTCTGCCTTGCCCCCTCTGATCTCTCAAGGTTCTCCCAACCCCTCATGTGCCATATCTTTCTACTGGATTCCCCTCTGTCTTGCCCCCTCCGATCTCCCGAGGTTCTTTCCTCAGCTTATGGCATGTTTCTATTGGATTCCCCTCTGTCTTGCCTCCTAGCATCTCCCAAGGTTCTCCCCCCCCATGCCATTTTGTACTGGATTCCCATCTATCTTGCCCCCAAGCATCTCCCAAGGTTCTCCCCCCCCCCCATGCCATTTTGAACTGGATTCCCATGTCTCTTGCCCCCTCTGATCTCCCAAGGTTATCCCCCCCCCATGCCATTTTGAACTGGATTCCCATCTATCTTGCCCCCAAGCATCTCCCAAGGTTCTCCCCCCCCCCCATGCCATTTTGTACTGGATTCCCATGTCTCTTGCCCCCTCTGATCTCCCAAGGTTATCCCCCCCCCATGCCATTTTGAACTGGATTCCCATCTCTTTTGCCCCCTCCGATCTCCCAAGGTTATCCCCCCCCCCCGCGTGCCATATCTTTCTACTGGATTCCCCTCTGTCTTGCCCCCTCTTATCTGCCAAGCTTTATTTCCCCAGTGTGCCATAGCTTTCTACTGGATTCCCGTCTGTCTTGACTCTTCTGATCTCTCAAGGTTCTCCCAACCACCCCGCGTGCCATAACTTTCTACTGAATTCCCCTCTGTCTTGCCTCCTGGCATATCCCAAGCTTTGTTTCCCCAGTGTGCGATAGCTTTCTACTGGATTTCCCTCTGTCTTGCCCCTTCAGATCTCCCAAGGTTCTTTCCCCCGCAACTGCTTGCCATTTTCTACTGTATTTCCGTCTGTCTTGCCCCCTCCGCTCTCCCTAGGTTCTTTCTCCCCCCCCCCCATGCTATATCTTTCTGCTGGATTCCTCTCTGTCTTGCCCCTCAGATCTCCCAAGGTTCTTCCCCCCCCCCATGCCATTTTCTACTGGTTTCCCATCTCTCTTGCCCCCTCTGATCTCCCAATGTTCTCCCAACCCCCCACATGCCATATCTTTCTACTGGATTCCCCTCTTTCTTGCCCCCTCCGATCTCCCGAGGTTCTTTCCTCAGCTTATGGCATGTTTCTATTGGATTCCCCTCTGTCTTGCCTCCTAGCATCTCCCAAGGTTCTCCCCCCCCACCCCGATGCCATTTTGTACTGGATTCCCATGTCTCTTGCCCCCTCTGATCTCCCAAGGTTACCCCCCCCCACCGCGTGCCCTATCTTTCTACTGGATTCCCCTATGTCTTGCCCCCTCTGATCTCCCAAGGTTCTCCCAACCCCTCACGTGCCATATCTTTCTACTGAATTCCCCTCTGTCTTGCCTCCTGGCATGTCCCAAGCTTTGTTTCCCCAGTGTGGGATAGCTTTCTACTGGATTTCCCTCTGTCTTTCCCCCTCCTCTCTCCCTAGGTTCTTTCTCTCCCCCCCCCCCCCCGCATGCCATATCTTTCTGCTGGATTCCCCTCTGTCTTGCCTCCTTGCATCTCCCAAGGTTCTTTCCCCAGCGTGCGATAGCTTTCTACTGGATTCCCTTCTGTCTTGCCCCTCAGATCTCCCAAGGTTCTTTCCCCCCCCCCCCAATGCCATTTTCTACTGGTTTCCCATCTCTCTTGCCCCCTCTGATCTCCCAAGGTTCTCCCAACCCCTCACGTGCCATATCTTTCTACTGAATTCCCCTCTGTCTTGCCTCCTGGCATGTCCCAAGCTTTGTTTCCCCAGTGTGCGATAGCTTTCTACTGGATTTCCCTCTGTCTTGCCCGTTCAGATCACCCAAGGTTCTTTCCCCCCCAACTGCTTGCCATTTTCTACTGTATTTCCCTCTGTCTTGCCCCCTCCGATCTCCAGAGGTTCTTCCCCCCCCCCCACCGCGTGCCATATCTTACTGCTGGATTCCTCTCTGTCTTGCCTCCTCGCATCTCCCAAGGTTATTTCCCCAGTGTGCCATAACTTTCTACTGGATTCCCCTCTGTCTTGCCTCCTCGCATCTCCCAAGGTTATTTCCCCAGTGTGCCATAACTTTCTACAGGATTCCCCTCTTTCTTGCCCCTTCCGCTCTCCCAAGGTTCTTCCCCCCCCCCCACATACCATTTTCTACTGGATTCCCATCTCTCTTGCCCCCTCTTATCTCCCAAGCTTTGTTTCCCCAGTGTGCGATAGCTTTCTACAGGATTCCCCTCTGTCTTGCCCCTCCAATCTCCCAAGTTTCTTCCCCCCCCCATGCCATTTTCTACTGGATTCCCATCTCTCTTGCCCCCTCTTATCTCCCAAGCTTTGTTTCCCCAGTGTGCGATAGCTTTCTACTGGATTCCCATCTGTCTTGCCTCCTCTGATCTCTCAAGGTTCTCCCAACCCTCCACGTGCCATATCTTTCTACTGAATTCCCCTCTGTCTTGCCTCGTGACATGTCCCAAGCTTTGTTTCCCCAGTGTGCGATAGCTTTCTACTGGATTCCCATCTGTCTTGCCCACTCTGATCTCCCAAGGTTCTCTCAACCCCCCACATGCCATATCTTTCTACTGGATTCCCCTCTGTCTTGCCTCCTCGCATCTACCAAGGTTATTTCCCCAGTGTGCCATAACTTTCTACAGGATTCCCCTCTTTCTTGCCCCTTCCGCTCTCCCAAGGTTCTTCCCCCCCCCCCACATGCCATTTTCTACTGGTTTCCCATCTCTCTTGCCCCCTCTGATCTCCCAATGTTCTCCCAACCCCCCACATGCCATATCTTTCTACTGGATTCCCCTCTTTCTTGCCCCCTCCGATCTCCCGAGGTTCTTTCCTCAGCTTATGGCATGTTTCTATTGGATTCCCCTCTGTCTTGCCTCCTAGCATCTCCCAAGGTTCTCCCCTCCCACCCCGATGCCATTTTGTACTGGATTCCCCTATGTCTTGCCCCCTCTGATCTCCCAAGGTTCTCCCAACCCCTCACGTGCCATATCTTTCTACTGAATTCCCCTCTGTCTTGCCTCCTGGCATGTCCCAAGCTTTGTTTCCCCAGTGTGGGATAGCTTTCTACTGGATTTCCCTCTGTCTTGCCCCCTCCTCTCTCCCTAGGTTCTTTCTCCCCCCCCCCCCCCCCCCGCATGCCATATCTTTCTGCTGGATTCCCCTCTGTCTTGCCTCCTTGCATCTCCCAAGGTTCTTTCCCCAGCGTGCGATAGCTTTCTACTGGATTCCCTTCTGTCTTGCCCCTCAGATCTCCCAAGGTTCTTTCCCCCCCCCATGCCATTTTCTACTGGTTTCCCATCTCTCTTGCCCCCTCTGATCTCCCAATGTTCTCCCAACCCCCCACATGCCATATCTTTCTACTGGATTCCCCTCTGCCTTGCCCCCTCTGATCTCTCAAGGTTCTCCCAACCCCTCATGTGCCATATCTTTCTACTGGATTCCCCTCTGTCTTGCCCCCTCCGATCTCCCGAGGTTCTTTCCTCAGCTTATGGCATGTTTCTATTGGATTCCCCTCTGTCTTGCCTCCTAGCATCTCCCAAGGTTCTCCCCCCCCATGCCATTTTGTACTGGATTCCCATCTATCTTGCCCCCAAGCATCTCCCAAGGTTCTCCCCCCCCCCCATGCCATTTTGTACTGGATTCCCATGTCTCTTGCCCCCTCTGATCTCCCAAGGTTATCCCCCCCCCATGCCATTTTGAACTGGATTCCCATCTATCTTGCCCCCAAGCATCTCCCAAGGTTCTCCCCCCCCCCATGCCATTTTGTACTGGATTCCCATGTCTCTTGCCCCCTCTGATCTCCCAAGGTTATCCCCCCCCCATGCCATTTTGAACTGGATTCCCCTCTGTCTTGCCCCTCCAATCTCCCAAATTTCTCCCCCCCCCCAATGCCATTTTCTACTGGATTCCCATCTCTCTTGCCACCTCTTATCTCCCAAGCTTTGTTTCCCCAGTGTGCGATAGCTTTCTACTGGATTCCCATCTGCCTTGCCTCCTCTGATCTCTCAAGGTTCTCCCAACCCTCCACGTGCCATATCTTTCTACTGAATTCCCCTCTGTCTTGCCTCCTGACATGTCCCAAGCTTTGTTTCCCCAGTGTGCGATAGCTTTCTACTGGATTTCCCTCTGTCTTGCCCACTCTGATCTCCCAAGGTTCTCTCAACCCCCCACATGACATATCTTTCTACTGGATTCCCCTCTGTCTTGCCCCCTCCGATCTCCCGAGGTTCTTTCCTCAGCTTATGGCATGTTTCTATTGGATTCCCCTCTGTCTTGCCTCCAAGCATCTCCCAAGGTTCTCCCCCCCCCTATGCCATTTTGTACTGGATTCCCATCTCTCTTGCCCCCTCTGATCTCCCAAGGTTATCCCCCCCCACCGCGTGCCCTATCTTTCTACTGGATTCCCCTATGTCTTGCCCCCTCTGATCTCCCAAGGTTCTCCCAACCCCTCACGTGCCATATCTTTCTACTGAATTCCCCTCTGTCTTGCCTCCTGGCATGTCCCAAGCTTTGTTTCCCCAGTGTGGGATAGCTTTCTACTGGATTTCCCTCTGTCTTGCCCCTTCAGATCACCCAAGGTTCTTTCCCCCCCAACTGCTTGCCATTTTCTACAGTATTTCCCTCTGTCTTGCCCCCTCCGATCTCCCAAGGTTCTTCCCCCCCCCCCCCCCCGCGTGCCATATCTTTCTACTGGATTCCCCTCTGTCTTGCCTCCTCCGATCTCCCAAGGTTATTTCCCAAGTGTGCGATAGCTTTCTACTGGATTCCCCTCTGTTTTGCCCCCTCCGATCTCCCATGGTTCTTCCCGCCCCCCCCGCCCCCGCGTGCCATTTTCTACTGGATTCCCCTCTTTCTTGCCCCTTCCGCTCTCCCAAGGTTCTTTCTCCCCCCCCCCCCCCCCGCATGCCATATCTTACTGCTGGATTCCTCTCTGTCTTGCCTCCTCGCATCTCCCAAGGTTATTTCCCCAGTGTGCCATAACTTTCTACTGGATTCCCCTCTGTCTTGCCTCCTCCGATCTCCCAAGGTTATTTCCCAAGTGTGGGATAGCTTTCTACAGGATTCCCCTCTTTCTTGCCCTTTCCGCTCTCCCAAGGTTCTTCCCCCCCCCCCATGCCATTTTCTACTGGATTCCCATCTCTCTTGCCCCCTCTTATCTCCCAAGCTTTGTTTCCCCAGTGTGCGATAGCTTTCTACTGGATTTCCCTCTGTCTTGCCCCCTCCGATCTCCCAAGGTTCTTTCCTCAGCATATGGCATCTTTCTACTGGATTCCCCTCTGTCTTGCCCCCTCCGATCTCCCAAGGTTCTTCCCCCCCCCCCCGTGTCATATCTTTCTAATGGATTCCTCTCTGTCTTGCCCCCTCCGATCTCCCAAGGTTCTTTCCCAAGTGTGCGATAGCTTTCTACTGGATTCCCCTCTGTCTTGCCCCCTCTGATCTCCCAAGGTTATCCCCCCCCCCCCCCGCGTGCCATATCTTTCTACTGGATTCCCTTCTGTCTTGCCCCTCCGATCTCCCAAGGTTCTTTTCTCAGCGTATGGCAACTTTCTACTGGAGTCCCCTCTGTCTTGCCCCCTCCAATCTCCCAAGGTTCTTTCCTTAGCATATGGCATGTTTCTATTGGATTCCCATCTCTCTTGCCCCCACTTATCTCCCAAGGTTATTTCCCCAGTGAGCCATATCTTTCTACTGGATTCCCCTCTGTTTTGCCCCCTCAGATCTCCCAAGGTTCTTTCCCCAGCGTGCGATAGCTTTCTACTGGATTCCCCTCTGTCTTGCCCCCTCCGATCTCCCAAGGTTCTTTCCTCAGCATATGGCATCTTTCTACTGGATTCCCCTCGGTCTTGCCTCCTGGCATGTCCCAAGCTTTGTTTCCCCAGTGTGGGATAGATTTCCCTCTGTCTTGCCCCCTCCGATCTTCCAAGGTTCTTTCCTCAGCGTATATGGCATCTTTCTACTGGATTCCCCTCTGTCTTGCCCCCTCCGATCTCCCAAGGTTCTTTCCCCCCCTCCCCCCGCGTGCCATATCTTTCTACTGGATTCCCCTCTGTCTTGCCTCCTCGCATCTCCCAAGGTTATTTCCCCAGTGTGCCATAACTTTCTACAGGATTCCCCTCATTCTTGCCCCCTCCGATCTCCCAAGGTCCTTTCCCAAGTGTGCGATAGCTTTCTACTTGATTCCCCTCTTTCTTGCCCCGTTCGCTCTCCCAAGGTTCTCTCCCCCCCCCCCCCGCCCCGCATGCCATATATTTCTGCTGGATTCCCCTCTGTCTTGCCTCCTCGCATCTCCCAAGCTTCTTTCCTCAGTGAGCCATAACTTTCTCCTGGACTCCCCTCTGTCTTGCCCCCCCCGCCCCCCCCCCACCGATCTCCAAAGGTTCTCCCCCCCCCCCCGCGTGCCATATCTTTCTACTGGATTCCCCTCTGTCTTGTCTCCTGGCATCTCCCAAGCTTTGTGTCCCCAGTGTGCGATAGCTTTCTACTGGATTTCCCTCTGTCTTACCCCCTCTGATCTCCCAAGGTTCTTTCCTCAGCATATGGCATCTTTCTACTGGATTCCCCTCTGTCTTGCCTCCTCCGAAATCCCAAGGTTCTTTCCCCAGTGTGCCATAACTTTCTACTGGATTCCACTGTCTTGCCCCCTCCGATCTCCCAAGGTTCTTCCCCCCCCCCCTACGAGCAATTTTCTACTGGATTCCCGTCTGTCTTGCCCACTCTGATCTCCTAAGGTTCTCTCCCCAGTGAGCCATAACTTTCTACTGGATTCCCATCTCTCTTGCCCCCTCTTATCTCCCAAGCTTTGTTTCCCCAGTGTGCGATAGCTTTCTACTGGATTTCCCTCTGTCTTGCCCCTTCAGATCTCCCAAGGTTCTTTCCCCCCCAACTGCTTGCCATTTTCTACTGGATTCCCCTCTGTCTTGCCCCCTCCGATCTCCCAAGGTTCTTTCCCAAGTGTGCGATAGCTTTCTACTGGATTCCCATCTGTCTTGCCCACTCCGATCTCCTAAGGTTCTCTCCCCAGTGAGCCATAACTTTCTACTGGATTCCCATCTCTCTTGCCCCCTCTTATCTCCCAAGCTTTGTTTCCCCAGTGTGCGATAGCTTTCTACTGGATTTCCCTCTGTCTTGCCCCTTCAGATCTCCCAAGGTTCTTTCTCCCCCAACTGCTTGCCATTTTCTACTGGATTCCCCTCTGTGTTGCCCCCTCCGATCTCCCAAGGTTCTTTCCTCAGCATATGGCATCTTTCTACTGGATTCCCCTCTGTCTTACCCCCTCCGATCTCCCAAGGTTCTTTCCCCCCTCCCCCCCCCCCCCCGTGTGCCATATCTTTCTACTGGATTCCCCTCTGTCTTGCCTCCTGGCATCTCCCAAGCTTTGTGTCCCCAGTGTGCTATAGCTTTCTACTGGATTTCCCTTTGTCTTGCCCCCTCCGATCTCCCAAGGTTCTTTCCTCAGCAAATGGCATCTTTCTACTGGATTCCCCTCTGTCTTGCCCCCTCCGATCTCCCAAGGTTCTTTCCTCAGCAAATGGCATCTTTCTACTGGATTCCCCTCTGTCTTGCCCCCTCCGATCTCCCAAGGTTCTTTCCTCAGCAAATGGCATCTTTCTACTGGACTCCCCTCTGTATTGCCCCCTCCGATCTCCCAAGGTTCTCCCCCCCCCCTGCCATTTTCTACTGGGTCCCCCTCTGTCTTGCCCCCTCCTATCTCCCAAGCTTTGTTTCCCCAGCGTGCGATAGCTTTCTACTGGATTTCCCTCTGTCTTGCTCCCTCCGATCTCCCGAGGTTCTTTCCTCAGCTTATGGCATTTTTCTACTGGATTCCCCTCTGTCTTGCCCCCTCCGATCTCCCAAGGTTCTTCCCCCCCCCCCCTGCCATATCTTTCTAATGGATTCCCCTCTGTCTTGCCCCCTCCGATCTCCCAAGGTTCTTTCCCAAGTGTGCGATAGCTTTCTACTGGATTCCCCTCTGTCTTGCCCCCTCTGATCTCCCAAGGTTATCCCCCCCCCCCGCGTGCCATATCTTTCTACTGGATTCCCTTCTGTCTTGCCCCTCCGATCTCCCAAGGTTCTTTTCTCAGCGTATGGCAACTTTCTACTGGAGTCCCCTCTGTCTTGCCCCCTCCAATCTCCCAAGGTTCTTTCCTTAGCATATGGCATGTTTCTATTGGATTCCCATCTCTCTTGCCCCCACTTATCTCCCAAGGTTATTTCCCCAGTGAGCCATATCTTTCTACTGGATTCCCATCTGTTTTGCCCCCTCAGATCTCCCAAGGTTCTTTCCCCAGCGTGCGATAGCTTTCTACTGGATTCCCCTCTGTCTTGCCCCCTCCGATCTCCCAAGGTTCTTTCCTCAGCATATGGCATCTTTCTACTGGATTCCCCTCGGTCTTGCCTCCTGGCATGTCCCAAGCTTTGTTTCCCCAGTGTGGGATAGATTTCCCTCTGTCTTGCCCCCTCCGATCTTCCAAGGTTCTTTCCTCAGCGTATATGGCATCTTTCTACTGGATTCCCCTCTGTCTTGCCTCCTCGCATCTCCCAAGGTTATTTCCCCAGTGTGCCATAACTTTCTACAGGATTCCCCTCATTCTTGCCCCCTCCGATCTCCCAAGGTCCTTTCCCAAGTGTGCGATAGCTTTCTACTTGATTCCCCTCTTTCTTGCCCCGTTCGCTCTCCCAAGGTTCTCTCCCCCCCCCCCCCCGCGTGCCATATCTTTCTACTGGATTCCCTTCAGTCTCGCCCCTCCGATCTCCCAAGGTTCTTTCCTCAGCATATGGCATCTTTCTACTGGATTCCCCTCTGCCTTGCCCCTCCGATCTCCAAAGGTTCTCCCACCCACCTCGAAGTGCCATACCTTTCTACTGGATTCCCCTCGGTCTTGCCTCCTGGCATGTCCCAAGCTTTGTTTCCCCAGTGTGGGATAGATTTCCCTCTGTCTTGCCCCCTCCGATCTTCCAAGGTTCTTTCCTCAGCGTATATGGCATCTCTCTAGTGGATTCCCCTCTGTCTTGCTCCCTCAGATCTCCCAAGGTTCTTTCCCCCCCCCCTCCCGCGTGCCATATCTTTCTACTGGATTCCCCTCTGTCTTGCCTCCTCCGAAATCCCAAGGTTCTTTCCCCAGTGTGCCATAACTTTCTACTGGATTCCACTGTCTTGCCCCCTCCGATCTCCCAAGGTTCTTCCCCCCCCCCCCGCGAGCAATTTTCTACTGGATTCCCATCTGTCTTGCCCACTCCGATCTCCTAAGGTTCTCTCCCCAGTGAGCCATAACTTTCTACTGGATTCCCATCTCTCTTGCCCCCTCTTATCTCCCAAGCTTTGTTTCCCCAGTGTGCGATAGCTTTCTACTGGATTTCCCTCTGTCTTGCCCCTTCAGATCTCCCAAGGTTCTTTCCCCCCCAACTGCTTGCCATTTTCTACTGGATTCCCCTCTGTCTTGCCCCCTCCGATCTCCCAAGGTTCTTTCCCAAGTGTGCGATAGCTTTCTACTGGATTCCCCTCTGTCTTGCCCCCTCCGATCTCCCAAGGTTCTTTCCTCAGCATATGGCATCTTTCTACTGGATTCCCCTCTGTCTTACCCCCTCCGATCTCCCAAGGTTCTTTCCCCCCTCCCCCCCCCCCCGTGTGCCATATCTTTCTACTGGATTCCCCTCTGTCTTGCCTCCTGGCATCTCCCAAGCTTTGTGTCCCCAGTGTGCTATAGCTTTCTACTGGATTTCCCTTTGTCTTGCCCCCTCCGATCTCCCAACGTTCTTTCCTCAGCAAATGGCATCTTTCTACTGGATTCCCCTCTGTCTTGCCCCCTCCGATCTCCCAAGGTTCTTTCCTCAGCAAATGGCATCTTTCTACTGGACTCCCCTCTGTATTGCCCCCTCCGATCTCCCAAGGTTCTCCCCCCCCCCTGCCATTTTCTACTGGGTCCCCCTCTGTCTTGCCCCCTCCTATCTCCCAAGCTTTGTTTCCCCAGCGTGCGATAGCTTTCTACTGGATTTCCCTCTGTCTTGCTCCCTCCGATCTCACGAGGTTCTTTCCTCAGCTTATGGCATTTTTCTACTGGATTCCCCTCTGTCTTGCCTCCTCGCATCTCCCAAGGTTATTTCCCCAGTGTGCCACAACTTTCTACAGGACTCCCCTCTGTATTGCCCCCTCCGATATCCCAAGGTTCTCCCCCCCCTGCCATTTTCTACTGGGTCCCCCTCTGTCTTGCCCCCTCCTATCTCCCAAGCTTTGTTTCCCAAGCGTGCGATAGCTTTCTACTGGATTCCCCTCTGTCTTGCCTCCTGGCATCTCCCAAGCTTTTTGTCCCCAGTGTGCGATATCTTTCTACTGGATTCCCTTCTGTCTTGCCCCCTCCGATGTCCCAAGGTTCTTTCCTCAGCATATGGCATCTTTCTACTGGATTCCCCTCTGTCTTGCCTCCTCCGATCTCCCAAGGTTTTTTCCCCAGTGAGCCATATCTTTCTACTGGATTCCCCTCTGTTTTGCCCCCTCAGATCTCCCAAGGTTCTTTCCCCAGCGTGGGATAGCTTTCTACTGGATTCCCCTCTGTCTTGCCCCTCCGATCTCCCAAGTTTCTTCCCCCCCCCCCATTCCATTTTCAACTGGATTCCCATCTCTCTTGCCCCCTCTTATCTCCCAAGCTTTGTTTCCCCAGTGTGCGACAGCTTTCTACTGGATTCCCCTCTGTCTTGCCCCCTCCGATCTCCCAAGGTTCTTTCCTCAGCATATGGCATCTTTCTACTGGATTCCCCTCTGTCTTACCCCCTCCGATCTCCCAAGGTTCTTTCCCCCCTCCCCTCCCCCCCCCCGTGTGCCATATCTTTCTACTGGATTCCCCTCTGTCTTGCCTCCTGGCATCTCCCAAGCTTTGTGTCCCCAGTGTGCTATAGCTTTCTACTGGATTTCCCTTTGTCTTGCCCCCTCCGATCTCCCAACGTTCTTTCCTCAGCAAATGGCATCTTTCTACTGGATTCCCCTCTGTCTTGCCCCCTCCGATCTCCCAAGGTTCTTTCCTCAGCAAATGGCATCTTTCTACTGGACTCCCCTCTGTATTGCCCCCTCCGATCTCCCAAGGTTCTCCCCCCCCCCTGCCATTTTCTACTGGGTCCCCCTCTGTCTTGCCCCCTCCTATCTCCCAAGCTTTGTTTCCCCAGCGTGCGATAGCTTTCTACTGGATTTCCCTCTGTCTTGCTCCCTCCGATCTCACGAGGTTCTTTCCTCAGCTTATGGCATTTTTCTACTGGATTCCCCTCTGTCTTGCCTCCTCGCATCTCCCAAGGTTATTTCCCCAGTGTGCCACAACTTTCTACAGGACTCCCCTCTGTATTGCCCCCTCCGATATCCCAAGGTTCTCCCCCCCCTGCCATTTTCTACTGGGTCCCCCTCTGTCTTGCCCCCTCCTATCTCCCAAGCTTTGTTTCCCAAGCGTGCGATAGCTTTCTACTGGATTCCCCTCTGTCTTGCCTCCTGGCATCTCCCAAGCTTTTTGTCCCCAGTGTGCGATATCTTTCTACTGGATTCCCTTCTGTCTTGCCCCCTCCGATGTCCCAAGGTTCTTTCCTCAGCATATGGCATCTTTCTACTGGATTCCCCTCTGTCTTGCCTCCTCCGATCTCCCAAGGTTTTTTCCCCAGTGAGCCATATCTTTCTACTGGATTCCCCTCTGTTTTGCCCCCTCAGATCTCCCAAGGTTCTTTCCCCAGCGTGGGATAGCTTTCTACTGGATTCCCCTCTGTCTTGCCCCTCCGATCTCCCAAGTTTCTTCCCCCCCCCCATTCCATTTTCAACTGGATTCCCATCTCTCTTGCCCCCTCTTATCTCCCAAGCTTTGTTTCCCCAGTGTGCGACAGCTTTCTACTGGATTTCCCTCTGTCTTGCCCCCTCCAATCTCCCAAGGTTCTTTCCTTAGCATATGGCATGTTTCTATTGGATTCCCATCTCTCTTGCCCCCACTTATCTCCCAAGGTTATTTCCCCAGTGAGCCATATCTTTCTACTGGATTCCCCTCTGTTTTGCCCCCTCAGATCTCCCAAGGTTCTTTCCCCAGCGTGCGATAGCTTTCTACTGGATTCCCCTCTGTCTTGCCCCCTCCGATCTCCCAAGGTTCTTTCCTCAGCATATGGCATCTTTCTACTGGATTCCCCTCGGTCTTGCCTCCTGGCATGTCCCAAGCTTTGTTTCCCCAGTGTGGGATAGATTTCCCTCTGTCTTGCCCCCTCCGATCTTCCAAGGTTCTTTCCTCAGCGTATATGGCATCTTTCTACTGGATTCCCCTCTGTCTTGCCCCCTCCGATCTCCCAAGGTTCTTTCCCCCCCTCCCCCCGCGTGCCATATCTTTCTACTGGATTCCCCTCTGTCTTGCCTCCTCGCATCTCCCAAGGTTATTTCCCCAGTGTGCCATAACTTTCTACAGGATTCCCCTCATTCTTGCCCCCTCCGATCTCCCAAGGTCCTTTCCCAAGTGTGCGATAGCTTTCTACTTGATTCCCCTCTTTCTTGCCCCGTTCGCTCTCCCAAGGTTCTCTCCCCCCCCCCCCCGCCCCGCATGCCATATATTTCTGCTGGATTCCCCTCTGTCTTGCCTCCTCGCATCTCCCAAGCTTCTTTCCTCAGTGAGCCATAACTTTCTCCTGGACTCCCCTCTGTCTTGCCCCCCCCGCCCCCCCCCCCACCGATCTCCAAAGGTTCTCCCCCCCCCCCGCGTGCCATATCTTTCTACTGGATTCCCCTCTGTCTTGTCTCCTGGCATCTCCCAAGCTTTGTGTCCCCAGTGTGCGATAGCTTTCTACTGGATTTCCCTCTGTCTTACCCCCTCTGATCTCCCAAGGTTCTTTCCTCAGCATATGGCATCTTTCTACTGGATTCCCCTCTGTCTTGCCTCCTCCGAAATCCCAAGGTTCTTTCCCCAGTGTGCCATAACTTTCTACTGGATTCCACTGTCTTGCCCCCTCCGATCTCCCAAGGTTCTTCCCCCCCCCCCCTACGAGCAATTTTCTACTGGATTCCCGTCTGTCTTGCCCACTCTGATCTCCTAAGGTTCTCTCCCCAGTGAGCCATAACTTTCTACTGGATTCCCATCTCTCTTGCCCCCTCTTATCTCCCAAGCTTTGTTTCCCCAGTGTGCGATAGCTTTCTACTGGATTTCCCTCTGTCTTGCCCCTTCAGATCTCCCAAGGTTCTTTCCCCCCCAACTGCTTGCCATTTTCTACTGGATTCCCCTCTGTCTTGCCCCCTCCGATCTCCCAAGGTTCTTTCCCAAGTGTGCGATAGCTTTCTACTGGATTCCCATCTGTCTTGCCCACTCCGATCTCCTAAGGTTCTCTCCCCAGTGAGCCATAACTTTCTACTGGATTCCCATCTCTCTTGCCCCCTCTTATCTCCCAAGCTTTGTTTCCCCAGTGTGCGATAGCTTTCTACTGGATTTCCCTCTGTCTTGCCCCTTCAGATCTCCCAAGGTTCTTTCTCCCCCAACTGCTTGCCATTTTCTACTGGATTCCCCTCTGTGTTGCCCCCTCCGATCTCCCAAGGTTCTTTCCTCAGCATATGGCATCTTTCTACTGGATTCCCCTCTGTCTTACCCCCTCCGATCTCCCAAGGTTCTTTCCCCCCTCCCCCCCCCCCCGTGTGCCATATCTTTCTACTGGATTCCCCTCTGTCTTGCCTCCTGGCATCTCCCAAGCTTTGTGTCCCCAGTGTGCTATAGCTTTCTACTGGATTTCCCTTTGTCTTGCCCCCTCCGATCTCCCAAGGTTCTTTCCTCAGCAAATGGCATCTTTCTACTGGATTCCCCTCTGTCTTGCCCCCTCCGATCTCCCAAGGTTCTTTCCTCAGCAAATGGCATCTTTCTACTGGATTCCCCTCTGTCTTGCCCCCTCCGATCTCCCAAGGTTCTTTCCTCAGCAAATGGCATCTTTCTACTGGACTCCCCTCTGTATTGCCCCCTCCGATCTCCCAAGGTTCTCCCCCCCCCCTGCCATTTTCTACTGGGTCCCCCTCTGTCTTGCCCCCTCCTATCTCCCAAGCTTTGTTTCCCCAGCGTGCGATAGCTTTCTACTGGATTTCCCTCTGTCTTGCTCCCTCCGATCTCCCGAGGTTCTTTCCTCAGCTTATGGCATTTTTCTACTGGATTCCCCTCTGTCTTGCCCCCTCCGATCTCCCAAGGTTCTTCCCCCCCCCCCCTGCCATATCTTTCTAATGGATTCCCCTCTGTCTTGCCCCCTCCGATCTCCCAAGGTTCTTTCCCAAGTGTGCGATAGCTTTCTACTGGATTCCCCTCTGTCTTGCCCCCTCTGATCTCCCAAGGTTATCCCCCCCCCCCCGCGTGCCATATCTTTCTACTGGATTCCCTTCTGTCTTGCCCCTCCGATCTCCCAAGGTTCTTTTCTCAGCGTATGGCAACTTTCTACTGGAGTCCCCTCTGTCTTGCCCCCTCCAATCTCCCAAGGTTCTTTCCTTAGCATATGGCATGTTTCTATTGGATTCCCATCTCTCTTGCCCCCACTTATCTCCCAAGGTTATTTCCCCAGTGAGCCATATCTTTCTACTGGATTCCCATCTGTTTTGCCCCCTCAGATCTCCCAAGGTTCTTTCCCCAGCGTGCGATAGCTTTCTACTGGATTCCCCTCTGTCTTGCCCCCTCCGATCTCCCAAGGTTCTTTCCTCAGCATATGGCATCTTTCTACTGGATTCCCCTCGGTCTTGCCTCCTGGCATGTCCCAAGCTTTGTTTCCCCAGTGTGGGATAGATTTCCCTCTGTCTTGCCCCCTCCGATCTTCCAAGGTTCTTTCCTCAGCGTATATGGCATCTTTCTACTGGATTCCCCTCTGTCTTGCCTCCTCGCATCTCCCAAGGTTATTTCCCCAGTGTGCCATAACTTTCTACAGGATTCCCCTCATTCTTGCCCCCTCCGATCTCCCAAGGTCCTTTCCCAAGTGTGCGATAGCTTTCTACTTGATTCCCCTCTTTCTTGCCCCGTTCGCTCTCCCAAGGTTCTCTCCCCCCCCCCCGCGTGCCATATCTTTCTACTGGATTCCCTTCAGTCTCGCCCCTCCGATCTCCCAAGGTTCTTTCCTCAGCATATGGCATCTTTCTACTGGATTCCCCTCTGCCTTGCCCCTCCGATCTCCAAAGGTTCTCCCACCCACCTCGAAGTGCCATACCTTTCTACTGGATTCCCCTCGGTCTTGCCTCCTGGCATGTCCCAAGCTTTGTTTCCCCAGTGTGGGATAGATTTCCCTCTGTCTTGCCCCCTCCGATCTTCCAAGGTTCTTTCCTCAGCGTATATGGCATCTCTCTAGTGGATTCCCCTCTGTCTTGCTCCCTCAGATCTCCCAAGGTTCTTTCCCCCCCCCCTCCCGCGTGCCATATCTTTCTACTGGATTCCCCTCTGTCTTGCCTCCTCCGAAATCCCAAGGTTCTTTCCCCAGTGTGCCATAACTTTCTACTGGATTCCACTGTCTTGCCCCCTCCGATCTCCCAAGGTTCTTCCCCCCCCCCCCCCGCGAGCAATTTTCTACTGGATTCCCATCTGTCTTGCCCACTCCGATCTCCTAAGGTTCTCTCCCCAGTGAGCCATAACTTTCTACTGGATTCCCATCTCTCTTGCCCCCTCTTATCTCCCAAGCTTTGTTTCCCCAGTGTGCGATAGCTTTCTACTGGATTTCCCTCTGTCTTGCCCCTTCAGATCTCCCAAGGTTCTTTCCCCCCCAACTGCTTGCCATTTTCTACTGGATTCCCCTCTGTCTTGCCCCCTCCGATCTCCCAAGGTTCTTTCCCAAGTGTGCGATAGCTTTCTACTGGATTCCCCTCTGTCTTGCCCCCTCCGATCTCCCAAGGTTCTTTCCTCAGCATATGGCATCTTTCTACTGGATTCCCCTCTGTCTTACCCCCTCCGATCTCCCAAGGTTCTTTCCCCCCTCCCCCCCCCCCCCGTGTGCCATATCTTTCTACTGGATTCCCCTCTGTCTTGCCTCCTGGCATCTCCCAAGCTTTGTGTCCCCAGTGTGCTATAGCTTTCTACTGGATTTCCCTTTGTCTTGCCCCCTCCGATCTCCCAACGTTCTTTCCTCAGCAAATGGCATCTTTCTACTGGATTCCCCTCTGTCTTGCCCCCTCCGATCTCCCAAGGTTCTTTCCTCAGCAAATGGCATCTTTCTACTGGATTCCCCTCTGTCTTGCTCCCTCCGATCTCCCAAGGTTCTTTCCTCAGCAAATGGCATCTTTCTACTGGACTCCCCTCTGTATTGCCCCCTCCGATCTCCCAAGGTTCTCCCCCCCCCCTGCCATTTTCTACTGGGTCCCCCTCTGTCTTGCCCCCTCCTATCTCCCAAGCTTTGTTTCCCCAGCGTGCGATAGCTTTCTACTGGATTTCCCTCTGTCTTGCTCCCTCCGATCTCACGAGGTTCTTTCCTCAGCTTATGGCATTTTTCTACTGGATTCCCCTCTGTCTTGCCTCCTCGCATCTCCCAAGGTTATTTCCCCAGTGTGCCACAACTTTCTACAGGACTCCCCTCTGTATTGCCCCCTCCGATATCCCAAGGTTCTCCCCCCCCTGCCATTTTCTACTGGGTCCCCCTCTGTCTTGCCCCCTCCTATCTCCCAAGCTTTGTTTCCCAAGCGTGCGATAGCTTTCTACTGGATTCCCCTCTGTCTTGCCTCCTGGCATCTCCCAAGCTTTTTGTCCCCAGTGTGCGATATCTTTCTACTGGATTCCCTTCTGTCTTGCCCCCTCCGATGTCCCAAGGTTCTTTCCTCAGCATATGGCATCTTTCTACTGGATTCCCCTCTGTCTTGCCTCCTCCGATCTCCCAAGGTTTTTTCCCCAGTGAGCCATATCTTTCTACTGGATTCCCCTCTGTTTTGCCCCCTCAGATCTCCCAAGGTTCTTTCCCCAGCGTGGGATAGCTTTCTACTGGATTCCCCTCTGTCTTGCCCCTCCGATCTCCCAAGTTTCTTCCCCCCCCCCCATTCCATTTTCAACTGGATTCCCATCTCTCTTGCCCCCTCTTATCTCCCAAGCTTTGTTTCCCCAGTGTGCGACAGCTTTCTACTGGATTTCCCTCTGTCTTGCCCCTCCGATCTCCCAAGTTTCTTCCCCCCCCCCATGCCATTTTCTACTGAATTCCCCTCTGTCTTGAATCCTGGCATCTCCCAAGCTTTTTGTCCCCAGTGAGCCATATCTTTCTACTGGATTCCCCTCTGTCTTGCCCCCTCTTATCTGCCAAGCTTTATTTCCCTAGTGTGGGATAGCTTTCTACTGGATTCCCCTCTGTCTTGCCCCCTCCGATCTCCCAAGGTTCTTTCCCCCCCAACTGCTTGCCATTTTCTACTGGATTCCCATCTCTCTTGCCCCCTCTTATCTCCCAAGCTTTGTTTCCCCAGTGTGCGATAGCTTTCTACTGCATTTCCCTCTGTCTTGCCCCCTCCGCTACCCCAAGGTTCTTTCTCCCCCCCCCCCCCCCGCTTGCCATATCTTTCTGCTGGATTCCCCTCTGTCTTGCCTCCTCGCATCTCCCAAGGTTCTTTCCCCAGCTTGCGATAGCTTTCTACTGGATTCCCTTCTGTCTTGCCCCTCAGATCTCCCAAGGTTCTTTCCCCCCCCCCATGCCATTTTCTACTGGTTTCCCATCTCTCTTGCCCCCTCTGATCTCCCAAGCTTTGTTTCCCCAGTGTGCGATAGCTTTCTACTGGATTTCCCTCTGTCTTGCCCCTTCAGATCTCCCAAGGTTCTTTCCCCCGCAACTGCTTGCCATTTTCTACTGTATTTCCGTCTGTCTTGCCCCCTCCGCTCTCCCTAGGTTCTTTCTCCCCCCCCCCCATGCTATATCTTTCTGCTGGATTCCTCTCTGTCTTGCCCCTCAGATCTCCCAAGGTTCTTCCCCCCCCCATGCCATTTTCTACTGGTTTCCCATCTCTCTTGCCCCCTCTGATCTCCCAATGTTCTCCCAACCCCCCACATGCCATATCTTTCTACTGGATTCCCCTCTTTCTTGCCCCCTCCGATCTCCCGAGGTTCTTTCCTCAGCTTATTCCCCTCTGTCTTGCCTCCTAGCATCTCCCAAGGTTCTCCCCCCCCACCCCGATGCCATTTTGTACTGGATTCCCCTATGTCTTGCCCCCTCTGATCTCCCAAGGTTCTCCCAACCCCTCACGTGCCATATCTTTCTACTGAATTCCCCTCTGTCTTGCCTCCTGGCATGTCCCAAGCTTTGTTTCCCCAGTGTGGGATAGCTTTCTACTGGATTTCCCTCTGTCTTGCCCCCTCCTCTCTCCCTAGGTTCTTTCTCCCCCCCCCCCCCGCATGCCATATCTTTCTGCTGGATTCCCCTCTGTCTTGCCTCCTTGCATCTCCCAAGGTTCTTTCCCCAGCGTGCGATAGCTTTCTACTGGATTCCCTTCTGTCTTGCCCCTCAGATCTCCCAAGGTTCTTTCCCCCCCCCATGCCATTTTCTACTGGTTTCCCATCTCTCTTGCCCCCTCTGATCTCCCAATGTTCTCCCAACCCCCCACATGCCATATCTTTCTACTAGATTCCCCTCTGCCTTGCCCCCTCTGATCTCTCAAGGTTCTCCCAACCCCTCATGTGCCATATCTTTCTACTGGATTCCCCTCTGTCTTGCCCCCTCCGATCTCCCGAGGTTCTTTCCTCAGCTTATGGCATGTTTCTATTGGATTCCCCTCTGTCTTGCCTCCTAGCATCTCCCAAGGTTCTCCCCCCCCATGCCATTTTGTACTGGATTCCCATCTATCTTGCCCCCAAGCATCTCCCAAGGTTCTCCCCCCCCCATGCCATTTTGTACTGGATTCCCATGTCTCTTGCCCCCTCTGATCTCCCAAGGTTATCCCCCCCCCCCATGCCATTTTGAACTGGATTCCCATCTATCTTGCCCCCAAGCATCTCCCAAGGTTCTCCCCCCCCCATGCCATTTTGTACTGGATTCCCATGTCTCTTGCCCCCTCTGATCTCCCAAGGTTATCCCCCCCCCCATGCCATTTTGAACTGGATTCCCATCTCTTTTGCCCCCTCCGATCTCCCAAGGTTATCCCCCCCCCCCGCGTGCCATATCTTTCTACTGGATTCCCCTCTGTCTTGCCCCCTCTTATCTGCCAAGCTTTATTTCCCCAGTGTGCCATAGCTTTCTACTGGATTCCCGTCTGTCTTGACTCCTCTGATCTCTCAAGGTTCTCCCAACCACCCCGCGTGCCATAACTTTCTACTGAATTCCCCTCTGTCTTGCCTCCTGGCATATCCCAAGCTTTGTTTCCCCAGTGTGCGATAGCTTTCTACTGGATTTCCCTCTGTCTTGCCCCTTCAGATCTCCCAAGGTTCTTTCCCCCGCAACTGCTTGCCATTTTCTACTGTATTTCCGTCTGTCTTGCCCCCTCCGCTCTCCCTAGGTTCTTTCTCCCCCCCCCCCCCCCATGCTATATCTTTCTGCTGGATTCCTCTCTGTCTTGCCCCTCAGATCTCCCAAGGTTCTTCCCCCCCCCCCATGCCATTTTCTACTGGTTTCCCATCTCTCTTGCCCCCTCTGATCTCCCAATGTTCTCCCAACCCCCCACATGCCATATCTTTCTACTGGATTCCCCTCTTTCTTGCCCCCTCCGATCTCCCGAGGTTCTTTCCTCAGCTTATGGCATGTTTCTATTGGATTCCCCTCTGTCTTGCCTCCTAGCATCTCCCAAGGTTCTCCCCCCCCACCCCGATGCCATTTTGTACTGGATTCCCATGTCTCTTGCCCCCTCTGATCTCCCAAGGTTACCCCCCCCACCGCGTGCCCTATCTTTCTACTGGATTCCCCTATGTCTTGCCCCCTCTGATCTCCCAAGGTTCTCCCAACCCCTCACGTGCCATATCTTTCTACTGAATTCCCCTCTGTCTTGCCTCCTGGCATGTCCCAAGCTTTGTTTCCCCAGTGTGCGATAGCTTTCTACTGGATTTCCCTCTGTCT
The DNA here is from genome assembly GCF_964273705.1 of Natrix helvetica. Classification (NCBI taxonomy): domain Eukaryota; kingdom Metazoa; phylum Chordata; class Lepidosauria; order Squamata; family Natricidae; genus Natrix; species Natrix helvetica. The sequence continues at coordinate 57,464,474 of NC_138555.1, read as the reverse complement.
TGCCCGTTCAGATCACCCAAGGTTCTTTCCCCCCCAACTGCTTGCCATTTTCTACTGTATTTCCCTCTGTCTTGCCCCCTCCGATCTCCAGAGGTTCTTCCCCCCCCCCACCGCGTGCCATATCTTACTGCTGGATTCCTCTCTGTCTTGCCTCCTCGCATCTCCCAAGGTTATTTCCCCAGTGTGCCATAACTTTCTACTGGATTCCCCTCTGTCTTGCCTCCTCGCATCTCCCAAGGTTATTTCCCCAGTGTGCCATAACTTTCTACAGGATTCCCCTCTTTCTTGCCCCTTCCGCTCTCCCAAGGTTCTTCCCCCCCCCCACATGCCATTTTCTACTGGATTCCCATCTCTCTTGCCCCCTCTTATCTCCCAAGCTTTGTTTCCCCAGTGTGCGATAGCTTTCTACTGGATTCCCCTCTGTCTTGCCCCTCCAATCTCCCAAGGTTCTTTCCCCCGCAACTGCTTGCCATTTTCTACTGTATTTCCGTCTGTCTTGCCCCCTCCGCTCTCCCTAGGTTCTTTCTCCCCCCCCCCCCCCATGCTATATCTTTCTGCTGGATTCCTCTCTGTCTTGCCCCTCAGATCTCCCAAGGTTCTTCCCCCCCCCCATGCCATTTTCTACTGGTTTCCCATCTCTCTTGCCCCCTCTGATCTCCCAATGTTCTCCCAACCCCCCACATGCCATATCTTTCTACTGGATTCCCCTCTTTCTTGCCCCCTCCGATCTCCCGAGGTTCTTTCCTCAGCTTATGGCATGTTTCTATTGGATTCCCCTCTGTCTTGCCTCCTAGCATCTCCCAAGGTTCTCCCCCCCCACCCCGATGCCATTTTGTACTGGATTCCCATGTCTCTTGCCCCCTCTGATCTCCCAAGGTTACCCCCCCCACCGCGTGCCCTATCTTTCTACTGGATTCCCCTATGTCTTGCCCCCTCTGATCTCCCAAGGTTCTCCCAACCCCTCACGTGCCATATCTTTCTACTGAATTCCCCTCTGTCTTGCCTCCTGGCATGTCCCAAGCTTTGTTTCCCCAGTGTGGGATAGCTTTCTACTGGATTTCCCTCTGTCTTTCCCCCTCCTCTCTCCCTAGGTTCTTTCTCTCCCCCCCCCCCCCCCGCATGCCATATCTTTCTGCTGGATTCCCTTCTGTCTTGCCTCCTTGCATCTCCCAAGGTTCTTTCCCCAGCGTGCGATAGCTTTCTACTGGATTCCCTTCTGTCTTGCCCCTCAGATCTCCCAAGGTTCTTTCCCCCCCCCCATGCCATTTTCTACTGGTTTCCCATCTCTCTTGCCCCCTCTGATCTCCCAATGTTCTCCCAACCCCCCACATGCCGTATCTTTCTACTGGATTCCCCTCTGTCTTGCCCCCTCCGATCTCCCGAGGTTCTTTCCTCAGCTTATGGCATGTTTCTATTGGATTCCCCTCTGTCTTGCCTCCTAGCATCTCCCAAGGTTCTCCCCCCCCCCCCCGATGCCATTTTGTACTGGATTCCCATGTCTCTTGCCCCCTCTGATCTCCCAAGGTTACCCCCCCCCTACCGCGTGCCCTATCTTTCTACTGGATTCCCCTATGTCTTGCCCCCTCTGATCTCCCAAGGTTCTCCCAACCCCTCACGTGCCATATCTTTCTACTGAATTCCCCTCTGTCTTGCCTCCTGGCATGTCCCAAGCTTTGTTTCCCCAGTGTGCGATAGCTTTCTACTGGATTTCCCTCTGTCTTGCCCGTTCAGATCACCCAAGGTTCTTTCCCCCCCAACTGCTTGCCATTTTCTACTGTATTTCCCTCTGTCTTGCCCCCTCCGATCTCCAGAGGTTCTTCCCCCCCCCCACCGCGTGCCATATCTTACTGCTGGATTCCTCTCTGTCTTGCCTCCTCGCATCTCCCAAGGTTATTTCCCCAGTGTGCCATAACTTTCTACTGGATTCCCCTCTGTCTTGCCTCCTCGCATCTCCCAAGGTTATTTCCCCAGTGTGCCATAACTTTCTACAGGATTCCCCTCTTTCTTGCCCCTTCCGCTCTCCCAAGGTTCTTCCCCCCCCCCCCACATGCCATTTTCTACTGGATTCCCATCTCTCTTGCCCCCTCTTATCTCCCAAGCTTTGTTTCCCCAGTGTGCGATAGCTTTCTACTGGATTCCCCTCTGTCTTGCCCCTCCAATCTCCCAAGTTTCTTCCCCCCCCCATGCCATTTTCTACTGGATTCCCATCTCTCTTGCCCCCTCTTATCTCCCAAGCTTTGTTTCCCCAGTGTGCGATAGCTTTCTACTGGATTCCCATCTGTCTTGCCTCCTCTGATCTCTCAAGGTTCTCCCAACCCTCCACGTGCCATATCTTTCTACTGAATTCCCCTCTGTCTTGCCTCGTGACATGTCCCAAGCTTTGTTTCCCCAGTGTGCGATAGCTTTCTACTGGATTCCCATCTGTCTTGCCCACTCTGATCTCCCAAGGTTCTCTCAACCCCCCACATGCCATATCTTTCTACTGGATTCCCCTCTGTCTTGCCTCCTCGCATCTACCAAGGTTATTTCCCCAGTGTGCCATAACTTTCTACAGGATTCCCCTCTTTCTTGCCTTTTCCGCTCTCCCAAGGTTCTTCCCCCCCCCCACATGCCATTTTCTACTGGATTCCCATCTCTCTTGCCCCCTCTTATCTCCCAAGCTTTGTTTCCCCAGTGTGCGATAGCTTTCTACTGGATTCCCCTCTGTCTTGCCCCTCCAATCTCCCAAGTTTCTTCCCCCCCCCCATGCCATTTTCTACTGGATTCCCATCTCTCTTGCCCCCTCTTATCTCCCAAGCTTTGTTTCCCCAGTGTGCGATAGCTTTCTACTGGATTCCCATCTGTCTTGCCTCCTCTGATCTCTCAAGGTTCTCCCAACCCTCCACGTGCCATATCTTTCTACTGAATTCCCCTCTGTCTTGCCTCGTGACATGTCCCAAGCTTTGTTTCCCCAGTGTGCGATAGCTTTCTACTGGATTCCCATCTGTCTTGCCCACTCTGATCTCCCAAGGTTCTCTCAACCCCCCACATGCCATATCTTTCTACTGGATTCCCCTCTGTCTTGCCCCCTCCGATCTCCCGAGGTTCTTTCCTCAGCTTATGGCATGTTTCTATTGGATTCCCCTCTGTCTTGCCCCCTCCGATCTCCCAAGGTTCTTTCCTCAGCTTAGGCATGTTTCTATTGGATTCCCCTCTGTCTTGCCTCCAAGCATCTCCCAAGGTTCTCCCCCCCCCCCATGCCATTTTGTACTGGATTCCCATCTCACTTGCCCCCTCTGATCTCCCAAGTTATCCCCCCCCCCCACCGCGTGCCATATCTTTCTACTGGAATTCCCCTCTGTCTTGCCCCTCCGATCTCCCAAGGTTCTACCCCCCCCCCCGTGCCATTTTCTACTGGATTCCCCTCTGTCTTGCCCCCTCTTATCTGCCAAGCTTTATTTCCCCCCCCCATGCCATTTTCTTCTGGATTCCCATCTCTCTTGCCCCCTCTTATCTCCCAAGCTTTGTTTCCCCAGTGTGCGATAGCTTTCTACTGGATTTCCCTCTGTCTTGCCCCTTCAGATCTCCCAAGGTTCTTTCCCCCCCAACTGCTTGCCATTTTCTACTGTATTTCCGTCTGTCTTGCCTCCTCGCATCTCCCTAGGTTCTTTCTCCCCCCCCCCCATGCTATATCTTTCTGCTGGATTCCTCTCTGTCTTGCCCCTCAGATCTCCCAAGGTTCTTCCCCCCCCCATGCCATTTTCTACTGGTTTCCCATCTCTCTTGCCCCCTCTGATCTCCCAATGTTCTCCCAACCCCCCACATGCCATATCTTTCTACTGGATTCCCCTCTTTCTTGCCCCCTCCGATCTCCCGAGGTTCTTTCCTCAGCTTATGGCATGTTTCTATTGGATTCCCCTCTGTCTTGCCTCCTAGCATCTCCCAAGGTTCTCCCCCCCCACCCCGATGCCATTTTGTACTGGATTCCCCTATGTCTTGCCCCCTCTGATCTCCCAAGGTTCTCCCAACCCCTCACGTGCCATATCTTTCTACTGAATTCCCCTCTGTCTTGCCTCCTGGCATGTCCCAAGCTTTGTTTCCCCAGTGTGGGATAGCTTTCTACTGGATTTCCCTCTGTCTTGCCCCCTCCTCTCTCCCTAGGTTCTTTCTCCCCCCCCCCCCCCGCATGCCATATCTTTCTGCTGGATTCCCCTCTGTCTTGCCTCCTTGCATCTCCCAAGGTTCTTTCCCCAGCGTGCGATAGCTTTCTACTGGATTCCCTTCTGTCTTGCCCCTCAGATCTCCCAAGGTTCTTTCCCCCCCCCATGCCATTTTCTACTGGTTTCCCATCTCTCTTGCCCCCTCTGATCTCCCAATGTTCTCCCAACCCCCCACATGCCATATCTTTCTACTGGATTCCCCTCTGCCTTGCCCCCTCTGATCTCTCAAGGTTCTCCCAACCCCTCATGTGCCATATCTTTCTACTGGATTCCCCTCTGTCTTGCCCCCTCCGATCTCCCGAGGTTCTTTCCTCAGCTTATGGCATGTTTCTATTGGATTCCCCTCTGTCTTGCCTCCTAGCATCTCCCAAGGTTCTCCCCCCCCATGCCATTTTGTACTGGATTCCCATCTATCTTGCCCCCAAGCATCTCCCAAGGTTCTCCCCCCCCCCCATGCCATTTTGAACTGGATTCCCATGTCTCTTGCCCCCTCTGATCTCCCAAGGTTATCCCCCCCCCATGCCATTTTGAACTGGATTCCCATCTATCTTGCCCCCAAGCATCTCCCAAGGTTCTCCCCCCCCCCCATGCCATTTTGTACTGGATTCCCATGTCTCTTGCCCCCTCTGATCTCCCAAGGTTATCCCCCCCCCATGCCATTTTGAACTGGATTCCCATCTCTTTTGCCCCCTCCGATCTCCCAAGGTTATCCCCCCCCCCCGCGTGCCATATCTTTCTACTGGATTCCCCTCTGTCTTGCCCCCTCTTATCTGCCAAGCTTTATTTCCCCAGTGTGCCATAGCTTTCTACTGGATTCCCGTCTGTCTTGACTCTTCTGATCTCTCAAGGTTCTCCCAACCACCCCGCGTGCCATAACTTTCTACTGAATTCCCCTCTGTCTTGCCTCCTGGCATATCCCAAGCTTTGTTTCCCCAGTGTGCGATAGCTTTCTACTGGATTTCCCTCTGTCTTGCCCCTTCAGATCTCCCAAGGTTCTTTCCCCCGCAACTGCTTGCCATTTTCTACTGTATTTCCGTCTGTCTTGCCCCCTCCGCTCTCCCTAGGTTCTTTCTCCCCCCCCCCCATGCTATATCTTTCTGCTGGATTCCTCTCTGTCTTGCCCCTCAGATCTCCCAAGGTTCTTCCCCCCCCCCATGCCATTTTCTACTGGTTTCCCATCTCTCTTGCCCCCTCTGATCTCCCAATGTTCTCCCAACCCCCCACATGCCATATCTTTCTACTGGATTCCCCTCTTTCTTGCCCCCTCCGATCTCCCGAGGTTCTTTCCTCAGCTTATGGCATGTTTCTATTGGATTCCCCTCTGTCTTGCCTCCTAGCATCTCCCAAGGTTCTCCCCCCCCACCCCGATGCCATTTTGTACTGGATTCCCATGTCTCTTGCCCCCTCTGATCTCCCAAGGTTACCCCCCCCCACCGCGTGCCCTATCTTTCTACTGGATTCCCCTATGTCTTGCCCCCTCTGATCTCCCAAGGTTCTCCCAACCCCTCACGTGCCATATCTTTCTACTGAATTCCCCTCTGTCTTGCCTCCTGGCATGTCCCAAGCTTTGTTTCCCCAGTGTGGGATAGCTTTCTACTGGATTTCCCTCTGTCTTTCCCCCTCCTCTCTCCCTAGGTTCTTTCTCTCCCCCCCCCCCCCCCGCATGCCATATCTTTCTGCTGGATTCCCCTCTGTCTTGCCTCCTTGCATCTCCCAAGGTTCTTTCCCCAGCGTGCGATAGCTTTCTACTGGATTCCCTTCTGTCTTGCCCCTCAGATCTCCCAAGGTTCTTTCCCCCCCCCCCCCAATGCCATTTTCTACTGGTTTCCCATCTCTCTTGCCCCCTCTGATCTCCCAAGGTTCTCCCAACCCCTCACGTGCCATATCTTTCTACTGAATTCCCCTCTGTCTTGCCTCCTGGCATGTCCCAAGCTTTGTTTCCCCAGTGTGCGATAGCTTTCTACTGGATTTCCCTCTGTCTTGCCCGTTCAGATCACCCAAGGTTCTTTCCCCCCCAACTGCTTGCCATTTTCTACTGTATTTCCCTCTGTCTTGCCCCCTCCGATCTCCAGAGGTTCTTCCCCCCCCCCCCACCGCGTGCCATATCTTACTGCTGGATTCCTCTCTGTCTTGCCTCCTCGCATCTCCCAAGGTTATTTCCCCAGTGTGCCATAACTTTCTACTGGATTCCCCTCTGTCTTGCCTCCTCGCATCTCCCAAGGTTATTTCCCCAGTGTGCCATAACTTTCTACAGGATTCCCCTCTTTCTTGCCCCTTCCGCTCTCCCAAGGTTCTTCCCCCCCCCCCACATACCATTTTCTACTGGATTCCCATCTCTCTTGCCCCCTCTTATCTCCCAAGCTTTGTTTCCCCAGTGTGCGATAGCTTTCTACAGGATTCCCCTCTGTCTTGCCCCTCCAATCTCCCAAGTTTCTTCCCCCCCCCATGCCATTTTCTACTGGATTCCCATCTCTCTTGCCCCCTCTTATCTCCCAAGCTTTGTTTCCCCAGTGTGCGATAGCTTTCTACTGGATTCCCATCTGTCTTGCCTCCTCTGATCTCTCAAGGTTCTCCCAACCCTCCACGTGCCATATCTTTCTACTGAATTCCCCTCTGTCTTGCCTCGTGACATGTCCCAAGCTTTGTTTCCCCAGTGTGCGATAGCTTTCTACTGGATTCCCATCTGTCTTGCCCACTCTGATCTCCCAAGGTTCTCTCAACCCCCCACATGCCATATCTTTCTACTGGATTCCCCTCTGTCTTGCCTCCTCGCATCTACCAAGGTTATTTCCCCAGTGTGCCATAACTTTCTACAGGATTCCCCTCTTTCTTGCCCCTTCCGCTCTCCCAAGGTTCTTCCCCCCCCCCCCACATGCCATTTTCTACTGGTTTCCCATCTCTCTTGCCCCCTCTGATCTCCCAATGTTCTCCCAACCCCCCACATGCCATATCTTTCTACTGGATTCCCCTCTTTCTTGCCCCCTCCGATCTCCCGAGGTTCTTTCCTCAGCTTATGGCATGTTTCTATTGGATTCCCCTCTGTCTTGCCTCCTAGCATCTCCCAAGGTTCTCCCCTCCCACCCCGATGCCATTTTGTACTGGATTCCCCTATGTCTTGCCCCCTCTGATCTCCCAAGGTTCTCCCAACCCCTCACGTGCCATATCTTTCTACTGAATTCCCCTCTGTCTTGCCTCCTGGCATGTCCCAAGCTTTGTTTCCCCAGTGTGGGATAGCTTTCTACTGGATTTCCCTCTGTCTTGCCCCCTCCTCTCTCCCTAGGTTCTTTCTCCCCCCCCCCCCCCCCGCATGCCATATCTTTCTGCTGGATTCCCCTCTGTCTTGCCTCCTTGCATCTCCCAAGGTTCTTTCCCCAGCGTGCGATAGCTTTCTACTGGATTCCCTTCTGTCTTGCCCCTCAGATCTCCCAAGGTTCTTTCCCCCCCCCATGCCATTTTCTACTGGTTTCCCATCTCTCTTGCCCCCTCTGATCTCCCAATGTTCTCCCAACCCCCCACATGCCATATCTTTCTACTGGATTCCCCTCTGCCTTGCCCCCTCTGATCTCTCAAGGTTCTCCCAACCCCTCATGTGCCATATCTTTCTACTGGATTCCCCTCTGTCTTGCCCCCTCCGATCTCCCGAGGTTCTTTCCTCAGCTTATGGCATGTTTCTATTGGATTCCCCTCTGTCTTGCCTCCTAGCATCTCCCAAGGTTCTCCCCCCCCATGCCATTTTGTACTGGATTCCCATCTATCTTGCCCCCAAGCATCTCCCAAGGTTCTCCCCCCCCCCCCATGCCATTTTGTACTGGATTCCCATGTCTCTTGCCCCCTCTGATCTCCCAAGGTTATCCCCCCCCCATGCCATTTTGAACTGGATTCCCATCTATCTTGCCCCCAAGCATCTCCCAAGGTTCTCCCCCCCCCCATGCCATTTTGTACTGGATTCCCATGTCTCTTGCCCCCTCTGATCTCCCAAGGTTATCCCCCCCCCATGCCATTTTGAACTGGATTCCCATCTCTTTTGCCCCCTCCGATCTCCCAAGGTTATCCCCCCCCCCCCCCGCGTGCCATATCTTTCTACTGGATTCCCCTCTGTCTTGCCCCCTCTTATCTGCCAAGCTTTATTTCCCCAGTGTGCCATAGCTTTCTACTGGATTCCCGTCTGTCTTGACTCCTCTGATCTCTCAAGGTTCTCCCAACCACCCCGCGTGCCATAACTTTCTACTGAATTCCCCTCTGTCTTGCCTCCTGGCATATCCCAAGCTTTGTTTCCCCAGTGTGCGATAGCTTTCTACTCGATTTCCCTCTGTCTTGCCCCTTCAGATCTCCCAAGGTTCTTTCCCCCGCAACTGCTTGCCATTTTCTACTGTATTTCCGTCTGTCTTGCCCCCTCCGCTCTCCCTAGGTTCTTTCTCCCCCCCCCCCCCATGCTATATCTTTCTGCTGGATTCCTCTCTGTCTTGCCCCTCAGATCTCCCAAGGTTCTTCCCCCCCCCATGCCATTTTCTACTGGTTTCCCATCTCTCTTGCCCCCTCTGATCTCCCAATGTTCTCCCAACCCCCCACATGCCATATCTTTCTACTGGATTCCCCTCTTTCTTGCCCCCTCCGATCTCCCGAGGTTCTTTCCTCAGCTTATGGCATGTTTCTATTGGATTCCCCTCTGTCTTGCCTCCTAGCATCTCCCAAGGTTCTCCCCCCCCACCCCGATGCCATTTTGTACTGGATTCCCATGTCTCTTGCCCCCTCTGATCTCCCAAGGTTACCCCCCCCACCGCGTGCCCTATCTTTCTACTGGATTCCCCTATGTCTTGCCCCCTCTGATCTCCCAAGGTTCTCCCAACCCCTCACGTGCCATATCTTTCTACTGAATTCCCCTCTGTCTTGCCTCCTGGCATGTCCCAAGCTTTGTTTCCCCAGTGTGGGATAGCTTTCTACTGGATTTCCCTCTGTCTTTCCCCCTCCTCTCTCCCTAGGTTCTTTCTCTCCCCCCCCCCCCCCGCATGCCATATCTTTCTGCTGGATTCCCCTCTGTCTTGCCTCCTTGCATCTCCCAAGGTTCTTTCCCCAGCGTGCGATAGCTTTCTACTGGATTCCCTTCTGTCTTGCCCCTCAGATCTCCCAAGGTTCTTTCCCCCCCCCCCATGCCATTTTCTACTGGTTTCCCATCTCTCTTGCCCCCTCTGATCTCCCAATGTTCTCCCAACCCCCCACATGCCGTATCTTTCTACTGGATTCCCCTCTGTCTTGCCCCCTCCGATCTCCCGAGGTTCTTTCCTCAGCTTATGGCATGTTTCTATTGGATTCCCCTCTGTCTTGCCTCCTAGCATCTCCCAAGGTTCTCTCCCCCCCCCCCATGCCATTTTGTACTGGATTCCCATGTCTCTTGCCCCCTCTGATCTCCCAAGGTTACCCCCCCCCTACCGCGTGCCCTATCTTTCTACTGGATTCCCCTATGTCTTGCCCCCTCTGATCTCCCAAGGTTCTCCCAACCCCTCACGTGCCATATCTTTCTACTGAATTCCCCTCTGCCTTGCCTCCTGGCATGTCCCAAGCTTTGTTTCCCCAGTGTGCGATAGCTTTCTACTGGATTTCCCTCTGTCTTGCCCGTTCAGATCACCCAAGGTTCTTTCCCCCCCAACTGCTTGCCATTTTCTACTGTATTTCCCTCTGTCTTGCCCCCTCCGATCTCCAGAGGTTCTTCCCCCCCCCCCCCACCGCGTGCCATATCTTACTGCTGGATTCCTCTCTGTCTTGCCTCCTCGCATCTCCCAAGGTTATTTCCCCAGTGTGCCATAACTTTCTACTGGATTCCCCTCTGTCTTGCCTCCTCGCATCTCCCAAGGTTATTTCCCCAGTGTGCCATAACTTTCTACAGGATTCCCCTCTTTCTTGCCCCTTCCGCTCTCCCAAGGTTCTTCCCCCCCCCCCACATGCCATTTTCTACTGGATTCCCATCTCTCTTGCCCCCTCTTATCTCCCAAGCTTTGTTTCCCCAGTGTGCGATAGCTTTCTACTGGATTCCCCTCTGTCTTGCCCCTCCAATCTCCCAAGTTTCTTCCCCCCCCCATGCCATTTTCTACTGGATTCCCATCTCTCTTGCCCCCTCTTATCTCCCAAGCTTTGTTTCCCCAGTGTGCGATAGCTTTCTACTGGATTCCCATCTGTCTTGCCTCCTCTGATCTCTCAAGGTTCTCCCAACCCTCCACGTGCCATATCTTTCTACTGAATTCCCCTCTGTCTTGCCTCGTGACATGTCCCAAGCTTTGTTTCCCCAGTGTGCGATAGCTTTCTACTGGATTCCCATCTGTCTTGCCCACTCTGATCTCCCAAGGTTCTCTCAACCCCCCACATGCCATATCTTTCTACTGGATTCCCCTCTGTCTTGCCTCCTCGCATCTACCAAGGTTATTTCCCCAGTGTGCCATAACTTTCTACAGGATTCCCCTCTTTCTTGCCCCTTCCGCTCTCCCAAGGTTCTTCCCCCCCCCCCCCACATGCCATTTTCTACTGGATTCCCATCTCTCTTGCCCCCTCTTATCTCCCAAGCTTTGTTTCCCCAGTGTGCGATAGCTTTCTACTGGATTCCCCTCTGTCTTGCCCCTCCAATCTCCCAAGTTTCTTCCCCCCCCCCATGCCATTTTCTACTGGATTCCCATCTCTCTTGCCCCCTCTTATCTCCCAAGCTTTGTTTCCCCAGTGTGCGATAGCTTTCTACTGGATTCCCATCTGTCTTGCCTCCTCTGATCTCTCAAGGTTCTCCCAACCCTCCACGTGCCATATCTTTCTACTGAATTCCCCTCTGTCTTGCCTCGTGACATATCCCAAGCTTTGTTTCCCCAGTGTGCGATAGCTTTCTACTGGATTCCCATCTGTCTTGCCCACTCTGATCTCCCAAGGTTCTCTCAACCCCCCACATGCCATATCTTTCTACTGGATTCCCCTCTGTCTTGCCCCCTCCGATCTCCCGAGGTTCTTTCCTCAGCTTATGGCATGTTTCTATTGGATTCCCCTCTGTCTTGCCCCCTCCGATCTCCCAAGGTTCTTTCCTCAGCTTAGGCATGTTTCTATTGGATTCCCCTCTGTCTTGCCTCCAAGCATCTCCCAAGGTTCTCCCCCCCCCCCCCCCATGCCATTTTGTACTGGATTCCCATCTCACTTGCCCCCTCTGATCTCCCAAGTTATCCCCCCCCCCACCGCGTGCCATATCTTTCTACTGGAATTCCCCTCTGTCTTGCCCCTCCGATCTCCCAAGGTTCTACCCCCCCCCCCGTGCCATTTTCTACTGGATTCCCCTCTGTCTTGCCCCCTCTTATCTGCCAAGCTTTATTTCCCCCCCCCCCCATGCCATTTTCTTCTGGATTCCCATCTCTCTTGCCCCCTCTTATCTCCCAAGCTTTGTTTCCCCAGTGTGCGATAGCTTTCTACTGGATTTCCCTCTGTCTTGCCCCTTCAGATCTCCCAAGGTTCTTTCCCCCCCAACTGCTTGCCATTTTCTACTGTATTTCCGTCTGTCTTGCCCCCTCCGCTCTCCCGAGGTTCTTTCTGCCCCTCACCCCCGCATGCCATATCTTTCTGCTGGATTCCCGTCTGTCTTGCCTCCTTGCATCTCCCAAGGTTCTTTCCCCAGCGTGCGATAGCTTTCTACTGGATTCCCTTCTGTCTTGCCCCTCCGATCTCCCAAGGTTCTTTTCTCAGCGTGTGGCAACTTTGTACTGGATTCCCCTCTGTCTTGCCTCCTCAGATCTCCCAAGGTTCTTTCCTCAGTGAGCCATAACTTTCTACTGGACTCCCCTCTGTCTTGCCCCCTCTGATCTCCCAAGGTTCTCCCCCCCCCCCATGCCATTTTGAACTGGATTCCCATCTCTCTTGCCCCCTCCGATCTCCTAAGGTTCTCTACCCCCCCCCGTGCCATTTTCTACTGGATTCCCCTCCGTCTTGCCCCCTCTTATCTCCCAAGCTTTGTTTCCCCAGTGTGCGATAGCTTTCTACTGGATTCCCCTCCGTCTTGCCCCCTCCAATCTCCCGAGGCTCTTTCCTCCACTTATGGCATGTTTCTATTGGATTCCCCTCCGTATATTGCCTCCTAGCATCTCCCAAGGTTCTCCCCCCCCCCCATGCCATTTTGTACTGGATTCCCATCTCTCTTGCCCCCTCTGATCTCCCAAGGTTATCCCCCCCCCACCGCGTGCCATATCTTTCTTCCTGATTCCCCTCTGTCTTGCCCCTCCGATCTCCCAAGGTTCTTCCCCCCCCCCCCCCCGTGCGATTTTCTACTGGATTCCCCTCTGTCTTACCCCCTCTTATCTGCCAAGCTTTATTCCCCCCCCCCATGCCATTTTCTACTGGATTCCCATCTCTCTTGCCCCCTCTTATCTCCCAAGGTTATTTCCCCAGTGAGCCATATCTTTCTACTGGACTCCCCTCTGTATTGCCCCCTCTTATCTCCCAAGCTTTGTTTCCCCAGTGTGGGATAGCTTTCTACTAGATTCCCCTCTGTCTTGCCCCCTCCGATCTCCTAAGGTTCTCTACCCCCCCCCCCCGTGCCATTTTCTACTGGATTCCCCTTCAGTCTTGCCCCCTCTGATCTCTCAAGGTTCTCCCCCCCTATGCCATTTTGAACTGGATTCCCATCTCTCTTGCCCCCTCTGATCTACCAAGGTTATCCCCCCCCCCCGCGTGCCATATCTTTCTACGGGATTCCCCTCTGTCTTACCCCCTCTTATCTGCCAAGCTTTATTTCCCCAGTGTGCAATAGCTTTCTACTGGATTTCCCTCTGTCTTGTCCCCTCCGATCTCCTAAGGTTCTCTACCCCCCCCCCGTGCCATTTTCTACTGGATTCCCCTCTGTCTTGCCCCCTCTTATCTCCCAAGCTTTGTTTCCCCAGTGTGCGATATCTTTCTACTGGATTCCCCTCTGCCTTGCCCCCTCCAATCTCCCGAGGCTCTTTCCTCAGTTTATGGCATGTTTCTATTGGATTCCCCTCTGTATATTGCCTCCTAGCATCTCCCAAGGTTCTTCCCCCCCCCCCTATGCCATTTTGTACTGGATTCCCATCTCTCTTGCCCCCTCTGATCTCCCAAGCTTTGTTTCCCCTGTGTGCTTTAGCGTGCCATATCTTTCTTCTGGATTCCCCTCTGTCTTGCCCCTCCGATCTCCCAAGGTTCTTCCCCCCCCCCCCGCGTGCGATTTTCTACTGGATTCCCCTCTGTCTTACCCCCTCTTATCTGCCAAGCTTTATTTCCCCCCCCCCCATGCCATTTTCTACTGGATTCCCATCTCTCTTGCCCCCTCTTATCTCCCAAGGGTATTTCCCCAGTGAGCCATATCTTTCTACTGGATTCCCCTCTGTCTTGCCCCTCCGATCTCCCAAGTTTCTTTCCCCCCCATGCCATTTTCTACTGGATTCCCATCTCTCTTGCCCCCTCTTATCTCCCAAGCTTTGTTTCCCCTGTGTGCGATAGCTTTCTACTGGATTTCCTTCTGTCTTTCCCCCTCCGATCTCCCGAGGTTCTTTCCTCAGCGTATGTCATCTTTCTAGTGGATTCCCCTCTTTCTTGCCTCCTCCGATCTCCCAAGGTTCTTTCCCCAGCGTGCATAAGCTTTCTACTGGATTCCCCTCTGTCTTGCCCCCTCTGATCTCCCAAGGTTCTCCCCACCCCTATGCCATTTTGAACTGGATTCCCATCTCTCTTGCCCCCTCTGATCTCCCAAGGTTATTCCCCCCCCCCCGCGTGCCATATCTTTCTACTGGATTCCCCTCTGTCTTGCCCCTCCGATCTCCCAAGGTTCTTTTCTCAGCGTGTGGCAACTTTCTACTGGATTCCCCTCTTTCTTGCCTCCTCCGATCTCCCAAGGTTCTTTCCTCAGTGAGCCATAACCTTCTACTGGACTCCCGTCTGTCTTGCCTCCTCTGATCTCTCAAGGTTCTCCCAACCGCTCACATGCCATATCTTTCTACTGAATTCCCCTTTGTCTTGCCTCCTGGCATGTCCCAAGCTTTGTTTCCCCAGTGTGGGATAGCTTTCTACTGGATTTCCCTCTGTCTTGCCCCCTCTGATCTCCCAAGGTTCTTTCCCCCCCCAACTGCTTGCCATTTTCTACTGTATTTCCCTCTGTCTTGCCCCTCCCATCTCCCAAGGTTCTCCCCCCCCCCCCACGCATTCCATATCTTTCTACTGGTTTCCTATCTCTCTTGCCCCCTCTTATCTGCCAAGCTTTATTTCCCCAGTGTGCGATAGCTTTCTACTGGATTTCCCTCTGTCCTGCCCCCTCCGATCTCCCAAAGTTCTTTCCCCAGTGTGCGATAGCTTTCTTCTGGATTTCCCTCTGTCTTGCCCCCTCTGATCTCCCAAGGTTCTCCCCCCCCTGCCATTTTCTACTGGACTCCCCTCTGTCTTGCCTCCTCACATCTCCCAAGGTTATTTCCCCAGTGTGCCACAACTTTCTACAGGATTCCCCTCTGTCTTGCCCGCCCTTATCTCCCAAGCTTTGTTTCCCCAGCGTGCCACAACTTTCTAATGGATTTCCCTCTGCCTTGCCCCTCCGATCTCCCAAAGTTCTTCCCCCCCCCCGCGTGACATATCTTTCTACTGGATTCCCCTGTGTCTTGCCCCCTCCGATCTCCTAAGGTTCTCCCCCCCACCAAGTGCCATACCTTTCTACTGGATTCCCCTCTCTCTTGGCTCTCCCAAGGTTCTTTCTCACCCCCCCCCCCCGCATGCCATATATTTCTGCTGGATTCCCCTCTGTCTTGCCCCCCCCCCGCCCCCGATCTCCCAAGGTTCATTCCCCAGCGTGCGATAGCTTTCTACTGGATTCCCCTCTGTGTTGCCCCCTCAGATCTCCCAAGGTTCTTTGCTCAGTATATGGCATCTTTCTACTGGATTCCCTACTGCCTTGCCCCTCCGATCTCCCAAGGTTCTCCCCCCCCCCCGCGTGCCATTTTCTACTGGATTCCCCTCTGTCTTGCCCCTTCTTATCTCCCAAGCTTTATTTCCCCAGTGTGCTATAACTATCTACTGGATTTCCCTCTGTCTTGCCCCCTCCGATCTCCCAAGGTTCTTTCCTCAGCATATGGCATCTTTCTACTGGATTCCCCTCTGTCTCCCCTCCTCTGAAATCCCAAGGTTCTTTCCCCAGTGTGCCATAACTTTCTACTGGATTCCACTGTCTTGCCCCCTCCGATCTCCCAAGGTTCTCCCCCCCCCCGCGTGCCATTTTCTACTGGATTCCCCTCTGTCTTGCCCACTCCGATCTCCTAAGGTTCTCTCCCCAGTGAGCCATAACTTTCTACTGGATTCCCATCTCTCTTGCCCCCTCTTATCTCCCAAGCTTTGTTTCCCCAGTGTGCGATAGCTTTCTACTGGATTTCCCTCTGTCTTGCCCCTTCAGATCTCCCAAGGTTCTTTCCTCAGCATATGGCATCTTTCTACTGGATTCCCCTCTGTCTTGCCTCCTCCGATCTCCCAAGGTTCTTTCCCCCCCCCCCCCATGCCATATATTTCTGCTGGATTCCCCTCTGTCTTGCCTCCTCGCATCTCCCAAGGTTCTTTCCCCAGTGAGCCATAACTTTCTACTGGATTACACTGTCTTGCCCCCTCCGATCTCCCAAGGTTCTTTCCCCCCCCCCCCCCATGCCATATATTTCTGCTGGATTCCCCTCTGTCTTGCCTCCTCGCATCTCCCAAGGTTCTTTCCTCAGTGAGCCATAACTTTCTCCTGGACTCCCATCTCTCTTGCCCCTTCAGATCTCCCAAGGTTCTTTCCTCAGCATATGGCATCTTTCTACTGGATTTCCCTCTGTCTTGCCCCTTCAGATCTCCCAAGGTTCTTTCCTCAGTGAGCCATAACTTTCTACTGGATTCCCCTCTGTCTTGCCCCCTCCGATCTCCCAAGGTTCTTTCCCCCCCCCCCCATGCCATATATTTCTGCTGGATTCCCCTCTGTCTTGCCTCCTCGCATCTCCCAAGGTTCTTTCCCCAGTGAGCCATAACTTTCTACTGGATTACACTGTCTTGCCCCCTCCGATCTCCCAAGGTTCTTTCCCCCCCCCCCCCATGCCATATATTTCTGCTGGATTCCCCTCTGTCTTGCCTCCTCGCATCTCCCAAGGTTCTTTCCTCAGTGAGCCATAACTTTCTCCTGGACTCCCCTCTGTCTTGCCCCCCCCCCCGCCCCCGATCTCCCAAGGTTCATTGTTGCAGATCTTCTGATTTATGTGGATTAATTGATTTATTTGGTGCCATAAAGTCTAACACTTCTAAGTGTAAGGTAAACAAGGGCATTGAGGAATTTCTCGAAGATAACATTTTTATTTATGGCCCCCATAAAAAGGGGCTCATAGATAAACATTCCATTCCTTACTGTCAAGGTGATATCTCTGACTGTCTAATCAATGATATATGTACATGTGAAGTTTTCCATACATGAAACTGTATCTTTTCATTACATAGTTTTTTTGTTTATGAATGTGTATCCACCCACCCTATTGAAACCAATAAAAGAGAGCCACGGAGTCAGATCTGCGCTCTCATCTCGAGAAAGCAGCCTCTGCCTCTTTCATGATTCGGCCCCCATGAGAAGCCCACCGGACATTCGCAACTGGTGACCCCGACGTGATAGTTCCGAGACTATACGTGATGGCTTAGGCTGTACGTTTCTTGAACTTCCTTTGCTCACTGCCTGGAAGAGGCTATGCATACATCCCGTCTGAAGCAAGACTAAGGATCCCCTCGTGAGTATAAGAAAGAAGGTTAACCAAGAAGCAGGTGCGACCTGCAAAAACTTGGTAAACCAATCAAGGTTTAAATTATTATTCTAAAAAGAATAATGGAAAAAATTTACAAAAACCAAGCAAATTTAATTTGGCCTTTTTATATTTGGAAATCCGGAAAAGGGCTCTGTAAAAATGTCTATGTGGAAAAGATTGGGCATTTACTTCCACAAGACACAAAGAACCCCTGCAAAAGTGTTATTTTAAAAATTCTTTCTCTAAAATCATCTTCGATTGGTCTCTTAACTCCTCACGGAGATGTTAATTTTTCTGCTTCTCCACTGTTAGAGGAACAATTAGCAACAGAGGAGGGGAATAAATATATGTTTTCTGTCTCTCCACCTAAATTGATTCCACAAGATCATGAAGTAATTAGTTTAAAGGATTGCTTTTTTCTATCTTCCCTTTCCCTGCTTGTAAGAAAAGTTTAACTCTGTAAGTCTGCTTCTTACCTTACCTCCCCACACCTCCCCCTCTTCGGGATGTCTGCTGCCTTCCTCCTCCCCCCCCACTTTCTTTTCTTTAGAAGGAGTTTGTCCTGTCCCCCACCTCCCCCCCCCTTTTTTTCTTTTTTTGGAAGAGCCTGTGTGGTTTAACAAATTGCAGGACAACAACAGAGATAATTTTGAGGCTCGAATGAAGCTTTTGATGAAATTAGCAAAGGGAAATGTTACGTTTGAATGCCGGAGGGCATTTCTTGGACTTGGGAACGATCTTGATATGGTAGATATGATTATATATTTACTTAGTTTTTTTAAAATTTAGATTTATGTTGTAGAATTGAATTTTTTGTATAAGTGCTATTCATTGGCTTTGGTAAATCATTGTATGGATGGTATTTTACTTGGAGCCCCAAAGATATAACCTAATTGGCTTTTAAAAATAAAAAATGATTTTTTTACTGGAAGGAGTAGGGGAGACATGATGGCATTGTTCCAATGTCTCAGGGATTGCCACGGAGAGTCAGGCTGGTTAAGGAGAGAGATGGCTTGGAGCTGGGGAAAAATTTCCTAACAGTTAGAGCAGTTGGTCAGTGGAACGGCTTGCCTCCAGGGGTTGTGAATGCCCCAACACTGAAGGTTTTTGAGAGGATGTTGAATGGTTATTTGTCTGAGATGGTATAGGTTTCCTGCCTAGGCAGGGGGTTGGATTGGAGGACCTCTAGGGTCCCTTCCAACTCTGTTATTGTATTGTATTGTATTGTATTGTATTGTATGAATTGCAGATTGTTCCAGTAAAGCATAACTGCATGAAATGTTACAATTCTTTTTGCTCCAAATTTTTCTTTGTTTAAATGCACACGGAGGTATTTTGCTAATTAATTTATGGCAGCTATTGGGGAACCTTTGTTTGGGTTCTTCCGTTTGCGTCTGCCAGTTTATTTAAAGTTCTTTATTTGATTTATTTTTTTCTCCTTTTCGTGCCCTTGCCACAGTTGAAAAGATTAATGAGATTTTGAGCATTCCATTTGTGGATTGCTAACTTGTCAGCTAATTCTTTTGATGTTTTTTAAGACAAAAAGACTCCGTTTTAAAATGTTTTGCCATTATTTTTTTGGGGGGGGGTTTGTTGTAGAAATTGGACTGATTTAATTAATATTATTTTTCCTATTCCAAAATCTGATTTTTAATTTTGTTTTCAGAATAACTTCTTTCTTCAGTGTCCTTTCACTGACTATGTGGTCTGTATTTTTTCTCATTTGCCTGAAGGTCTTTGGCTTGCGTGTTTAATAATTTTTCTTTTCCTACCTTGCAATATTGTTGTTCTTGCAACACTAAAAATAGTCTGTTGCTATTTTAACTTTTCACATCTTTTTTTAACAAGCTTTTTAACTACATTTCTGACTTTTATTATGTGTGTCAATTTATTTTTGATTTTCTAGGTATTTTTTTAAACTATGTTTTTTCTTCAGATTTTTTTTTGATTAACTTTTTTTATCAAACTGCCTGGGGACTGGCACAATCTTGCCATATGCCACTCAACCAGGCCAAGCAAATTGTTTCATCTTGCCCCCAGTGTTTTGGGGCATCCCCCTCTGGGGATACGGAAGTTAATCCCCATGATTTGGCCTTTAATTATTATGGCAAATGGATGTCACCTATGGTTTTTTTGGCTCCTTAGAAGTCAATTCATTTCTCTTTTTGTATTTTTTGGCTACATTTTAACGAGGAGTAACAGCTAATTATGTTATTTCTCATCTTTTTTTTTCAGCTTTTACTGCCTTGGGCAAACTTTTCTTTTTAAAGACTGATAATGTCCTGGCCTATTTTGCATTGGCCTTTTTGTAATCTTGTACTATTTGAAACATTGTTTTAATTTTTGGGCTTTTTTTTATAATTCCACAGGTTAAGCCATTGTGGAACGTGTTAATTGGTCCTTTTAGGACTGTCTTCTCAAACAAATAAAAAAAGAGGGATTTTGGGTACCTAACAATTTGGTGTACCCCAATTTGGCTAATTTGGCATTCCATTCAATAGCCAGGGACAGGCTATTGTGGAAAGGGCAAATTCGACCCTCAAACAAGCCCTGGACAGACATTTGGGGTCCAAAGGCGTAAGCCCCCCGTCACTCCCGGCGTTACAAAATGTATTAAATGTTTGTTTGTATTCTTTGAATTTTCTTAATTTAACCGGATCCCCAGCCTCTACTGCCGCCTCTAGACATTTCTCCACTCCTCCCCTCCCCTCTTCTCGTCCTCTTGTTTATTATAGGCACCTTCCTGATCCAGCTTGGAGAGGTCCTGTTCAATTGATCACTTGGGGAAAAGGCTACGCAGCAGTACAATTACAAGATCGAGTTCTGTGGGTTCCAGCTCGCTGCGTTCGTCCTTGCCATCTCGACCAATTAAAAAAGCAACATGATCCTTTTGTTGATTCTGTCTTTGATCTCTCTTGTCTCTTCTGTCTCTAACCTTTTTTCCTCTGCGTCTCCTATTCCTCCTGATCTACGTGTCTCACTCCCTAAATGTATACTTTTTGAACGTTTGAGTGCCTACATTAGAGTTCCACATTGTCGAGTACAAACCCCTTCCGGGGGTCGTGCGGAGCTTATTTGTAGACAACGCCATCCCTTGCTGCATCCAGCTCAGTGGACATGGCTAAGGGATGGAGATCCGATCCATCCCTCTAACAACACTTATATAATATCTTCTCCTTGTTCTACTTCCTTGTTAATTCTTAACGTTTCCTCTGAGGACTATGGCACTTATGTGTGTTCCCTGTTCTTCCTAAAGCAAAAAAGATCTTTTGTCATGAAAGTTTCCCTTCTTTCCGCTATCCATTTTTCCCCTGGCGTATTTCGCTCCTTGCCCTCTTCCCATGTTTTTGCTCCTGCAGCTCCCCGTTTGCGGCGCTCCTTGTCCGATGCACAACGGAATCAGCACCGTCCCGTAAACTATACCTGGACTATTTTGGACTTTCAAGGAAACATCCTTTATTCCATTTCTAATCGAACTCTGTGGCCTTGGTTTCCTGTGCTTTCCTTTGACTTTGCTGAAATGCTGGTCGGTGCTCATGGATTTAAACATAAGACTAAATGTGACCCTTCCCCTCGACAGGTCTGGAACACTGGCCCAGGCCTGTATATTTGCCCAGGACATCTTACAGAACTCTCCCACCTGGATAAATGTGGAACCACCCCTGATTGGTATTGTAAGTCCTGGCAATGTGTGTCAACCGGAAAGATTTGGTGGACGGCTCCCTATACCTCGGACTATATCAAAGCAGTACTAGGCCCTGATAACAATTTGCCTTGGAATTCCTGTACCAATTGGGCCTGCTGCGGTGTTCGCCTTAACCCCATGACTGTTACCTTTACATCATATGGCAGGAATCTTCCAATTACTGAATGGTTTGCAGGGAAAAAATGGGGGGGAAGGTCAAATGATAACTCCAAAAACAGTCACCCAGGTAATATCTTCACAATTCGTCTTACCATGTCTTTAGAAACATCTCCACCTGTAGGCCCAAACCTGCAACTTAGTTCGCCCTTTTTACAGCCCTTGACAAAAAACAATAATCCATTGGTGACTTTGGTTTCCTCTGCGCGTGATGCCCTCGAGGCAGCCCGTACTTTTCCTCGCAATGATACTAGGTGTTGGTTGTGTATGTCTTCCCAACCCCCTTTTTATGAAGCCATAGGTTCTGCCTTACCTTTTGCCAATAGTACCTCAGATACCACTTGCCGGTGGTCTAATTCTTCTATAACAGTGTCCTCAATTGAAGGTCAAGGTTGTTGCCTTGGGTATGTACCCTCTAACTTTTCTCACTTTTGTATTAATGCTTCTTCTGATGCTTATCACCTTTGCCAATTGTGGTTGCCTGGTGCAAGACTAGGGCTTCCCACAGGTGGATGGACTACTATGCACACCCTCCTTCCCACCGCCGATCTCTCCCGACGGTACAAAGGTCAATTTTTTGTCCCCTCCAATGGCTCTATTTGGGCCTGCTCCACTGGCGCTACTGCATGTGTCAGTGGAGACATTTTATATACACAAAAAGCTTTTTGTATTCAGATATATCTTCTCCCTAAAATGTCTGTTTTTTCTAATAATGAGTTCCTTTCTCGTATGGAAACACCCCAATACCTCTTACGAACAAAACGTGAAATGGTTACTACTATGACTCTGACCCTTCTCCTGGGCCTAGGAGCCACCGGAATGGTTGTGGCTGACCAAAACATCCGCAGGCTCAGTGTTGAAATTGATGCCGATCTCGAACGCATAGAACAATCTATGATTGCTCTCCAGAATTCTCTTACTTCACTATCTGAAGTTGTTTTACAGAATAGAAGGGGTTTGGATTTGCTACTCTTAAAACAGGGCGGTCTGTGTGTAGCTTTGAAAGAGGAATGTTGTTTTTATACCGACAGTTCGGGCATCGTGCTTGACTCTATGGCAGAATTAAATACCCGATTGAAAGACAGAGAGAGAGAACGCTCCCAATCTCACACATGGTATCAAGGAATGTTTAATCTCTCCCCCTGGTTGACTACTCTCCTTTCGGCCCTAGCCGGTCCTTTGATTTTATTACTCCTTGCATGTATAATTGGCCCATGCGTCATGGGGAGACTTTTGGCATTTTTGAAACAGCGACTAAACAGTATTGGAGATGATGTCCTCTTACTGAAGCACACTGTTGAAAACGAATGTAAAAAACCTCTTTTAGAATTTGCCTCTGAGGCTGATGAGGACTCCAAATCAGAAAGCATTCCTTTGGAAAGGTGTATTGGCTCCCTAAGGGCTCTCCCGGAGGGGGGATCCACTGGGGATGTCATAGCTTTAGAGGAATTTTGACCATCTTAAAAAAACAAACAAAAACAGAGGTGATGTTGCAGATCTCATGATTTATGTGGGATTAATTGTTTATTTGGTGCCATGAAGTCTAACACTTCTGAGTGTGAGGTAAACAAGGGCACTAAGGAATTTCTCGAAGATAACATTTTTATTTATGGCCCCCATAAAAAGGGGCTCATAGATAAACATTCCATTCCTTACTGTCACGGTGATATCTCTGACTGTCTAATCAATGATATATGTACATGTGAAGTTTTCCATACATGAAATTGTATCTTTTCATTACGTAGTTTTCTTGTTTATGAATGTGTATCCACCCACCCTATTGAAACCAATAAAAGAGAGCCACGGAGTCAGATCTGGGCTCTCATCCCGAGAAAGCAGCCTCTGCCTCTTTCATGATTCGGCCCCCATGAGAAGCCCACCGCCCAGGATTTCCCTCTGTCTTGCCCCCTCAGATCTCCCAAGGTTCTCCCCCCCCCCCCCCGCGTGCCCTATCTTTCTACTGGATTCCCATCTCTCTTGCCCCCTCTGATCTCTCAAGGTTCTCCCAACCCCTCACTTGCCACATCTTTCTACTGAATTCCACTCTGTCTTGCCTCCTGGCATGTCCCAAGCTTTGTTTCCCCAGTGTGGGATAGCTTTCTACTGGATTTCCCTCTGTCTTGCCCCTTCAGATCACCCAAGGTTCTTTCCCCCCCAACTGCTTGCCATTTTCTACTGTATGCCATAACTTTCTACAGGATTCCCCTCTGTCTTGCCCCCTCCGATCTCCCAAGGTTCTCCCCCCCCCCCCGCGTGCCAAATCTTTCTCCTGGATTCCCCTCTGTCTTGCCTCCTCGCATCTCCCAAGTTTATTTCCCAAGTGTGCGATAGCTTTCTACTGGATTCCCCTCTGTTTTGCCCTTTCCGATCTCCCAGGGTTCTCCCCCCCCCCCCGCGTGCCATTTTCTACTGGATTCCCCTCTTTCTTGCCCCTTCCGCTCTCCCAAGGTTCTTTCTCCCCCCCCCCCCCCCGCATGCCATATCTTTCTGCTGGATTCCTCTCTGTCTTGCCTCCTCGCATCTCCCAAGGTTATTTCCCCAGTGTGCCATAACTTTCTACTGGATTCCCCTCTGTCTTGCCTCCTCGCATCTCCCAAGGTTATTTCCCCAGTGTGCCATAACTTTCTACAGGATTCCCCTCTGTCTTGCCCCCTCCTATCTCCCAAGCTTTGTTTCCCCAGCGTGAGATAACTTTCTACTGGATTCCCCTCTGTCTTGCCTCCTCGCATCTCCCAAGGTTATTTCCCAAGTGTCCGATAGCTTTCTACTGGATTCCCCTCTGTCTTGCCTCCTCGCATCTCACAAGGTTATTTCCCAAGTGTCCGATAGCTTTCTACTGGATTCCCCTCTGTCTTGCCCCCTCCGATCTCCCAAGGTTCTTTCCTCAGCATATGGCATCTTTCTACTGGATTCCCCTCTGCCTTGCCCCTCCGATCTCCCAAAGTTCTCCCCCCCCCCCCCCGTGCCATATCTTTCTACTGGATTCCCCTCTGCCTTGCCCCTCCGATCTCCCAATGTTCTTCGCCCCCCCCCACGTGCCATATCTTTCCACTGGATTCCCCTCTTTCTTGCCCCCTCTTATCTCCCAAGCTTTGTTTCCCCAGTGTGCGATAACTTTCTACTGGATTCCCGTCTATTTTGACCCCCCCCCCCATCTCCCAAGGTTCTTTCCTCAGCAAATGGCATCTTTCTACAGGATTCCCCTCTGTCTTGCCTCCTCCGATCTCCCAAGGTTCTTTGCCCAGTGAGCCATAACTTTCTACTGGAGTCCCCTCTGTCTTGCCTCATGGCATGTCCCAAGCTTTGTTTCCCCAGTGTGGGATAGCTTTCTACTGGATTTCCCTCTGTCTTGCCCCCCCCCCATCTCCCAAGGTTCTTTCCTCAGCAAATGGCATCTTTCTACAGGATTCCCCTCTGTCTTGCTTCCTCCGATCTCCCAACGTTCTTTCCCCAGTGAGCTTTCAACTGGACTACCCTCTGTATTGCCCCCTCTTATCTCCCAAACTTTGTTTCCCCAGTGTGGGATAGCTTTCTACTGGATTTCCCTCTGTCTTGCCCCCTCCGATCTCCCAAGGTTCTTTCCCCAGCGTGCGATAGCTTTCTACTGGATTCCCCTCTATCTTGCCCCTCCGATCTCCCAAGGTTCTTTCCCCCCCCCCATGCCATTTTCCACTCTTTTCCCATCTCTCTTGCCCCCTCTGATCTCCCAATGTTATCCCAACCCCCCACATGCCATATCTTTCTACTGGATTCCCCTCTGCCTTGCCCCCTCCGATCTCCCGAGGTTCTTTCCTCAGCTTATGGCGTGTTTCTATTGGATTCCCCTCTGTCTTGCCTCCTAGCATCTCCCAAGGTTCTCTCCCCCCTCCCTATGCCATTTTGTACTGGATTCCCATCTATCTTGCCCCCAAGCATCTCCCAAGGTTCTCCCCCCCCCCATGCCATTTTGTACTGGATTCCCATCTCTCTTGCCCCCTAGCATCTCCCAAGGTTCCCCACCCCCATGCCATTTTGTACTGGATTCCCATCTCTCTTGCCCCCTCTGATCTCTCAAGGTTCTCCCAACCCCTCACGTGCCACATCTTTCTACTGAATTCCACTCTGTCTTGCCTCCTGGCATGTCCCAAGCTTTGTTTCCCCAGTGTGGGAGAGCTTTCTACTGGATTTCCCTTTGTCTTGCCCCTTCAGATCACCCAAGGTTCTTTCCCCCCCAACTGCTTGCCATTTTCTACTGTATGCCATAACTTTCTACAGGATTCCCCTCTGTCTTGCCTCCTCGCATCTCCCAAGGTTATTTCCCAAGTGTGCGATAGCTTTCTACTGGATTCCCCTCTGTTTTGCCCTTTCCGATCTCCCAGGGTTCTTCCCCCCCCCCCCCGCGTGCCATTTTCTACTGGATTCCCCTCTTTCTTGCCCCTTCCGCTCTCCCAAGGTTCTTTCTCCCCCCCCCCCCCATGCCATATCTTTCTGCTGGATTCCTCTCTGTCTTGCCTCCTCGCATCTCCCAAGGTTATTTCCCCAGTGTGCCATAACTTTCTACAGGATTCCCCTCTGTCTTGCCCCTTCCTATCTCCCAAGCTTTGTTTCCCCAGTGTGCGATAACTTTCTACTGGATTCCCCTCTGTCTTGCCTCCTCGCATCTCCCAATGTTCTCCCAACCCCCCACATGCCATATCTTTCTACTGGATTCCCCTCTGCCTTGCCCCCTCCGATCTCCCGAGGTTCTTTCCTCAGCTTATGGCATGTTTCTATTGGATTCCCCTCTGTCTTGCCTCCTAGCATCTCCCAAGGTTCTCCCCCCCCTCCCTATGCCATTTTGTACTGGATTCCCATCTGTCTTGCCCCCAAGCATCTCCCAAGGTTCTCCCCCCCCTATGCCATTTTGTACTGGATTCCCATCTCTCTTGCCCCCTAGCATCTCCCAAGGTTCCCCCCCCCCCATGCCATTTTGTACTGGATTCCCATCTCTCTTGCCCCCTCTGATCTCTCAAGGTTCTCCCAACCCCTCACGTGCCACATCTTTCTACTGAATTCCACTCTGTCTTGCCTCCTGGCATGTCCCAAGCTTTCTTTCCCCAGTGTGGGATAGCTTTCTACTGGATTTCCCTCTGTCTTGCCCCTTCAGATCACCCAAGGTTCTTTCCCCCCCAACTGCTTGCCATTTTCTACTGTATGCCATAACTTTATACAGGATTCCCCTCTGTCTTGCCCCCTCCGATCTCCCAAGGTTCTCCCCCCCCCCCGTGCCAAATCTTTCTACTGGATTCCCCTCTGTCTTGCCTCCTCGCATCTCCCAAGGTTATTTCCCCAGTGTGCGATAGCTTTCTACTGGATTCCCCTCTGTTTTGCTCTTTCCGATCTCCCAGGGTTCTTCCCCCCTCCCCGCGTGCCATTTTCTACTGGATTCCCCTCTTTCTTGCCCCTTCCGCTCTCCCAAGGTTCTTTCTCCCCCCCCCCCCCCCGCATGCCATATCTTTCTGCTGGATTCCTCTCTGTCTTGCCTCCTCGCATCTCCCAAGGTTATTTCCCCAGTGTGCCATAACTTTCTACTGGATTCCCCTCTGTCTTGCTTCCTCGCATCTCCCAAGGTTATTTCCCAAGTGTCCGATAGCTTTCTACTGGATTCCCCTCTGTCTTGCCTCCTCGCATCTCCCAAGGTTATTTCCCAAGTGTCCGATAGCTTTCTACTGGATTCCCCTCTGTCTTGCCCCCTCCGATCTCCCAAGGTTCGTTCCTCAGCATATGGCATCTTTCTACTGGATTCCCCTCTGCCTTGCCCCTCCGATCTCCCAAGGTTCTTCCCCCCCCACCACGTGCCATATCTTTCCACTGGATTCCCCTCTTTCTTGCCCCCTCTTATCTCCCAAGCTTTGTTTCCCCAGCATGCGATAACTTTCTACTGGATTCCCCTCTGTCTTGCCTCCTCGCATCTCCCAAGGTTATTTCCCAAGTGTCCGATAGCTTTCTACTGGATTCCCGTCTATCTTGCCCCCCCCCCATCTCCCAAGGTTCTTTCCTCAGCAAATGGCATCTTTCTACAGGATTCCCCTCTGTCTTGCCTCCTCCGATCTCCCAAGGTTCTTTGCCCAGTGAGCCATAACTTTCTACTGGAGTCCCCTCTGTCTTGCCTCATGGCATGTCCCAAGCTTTGTTTCCCCAGTGTGGGATAGCTTTCTTCTGGATTTCCCTCTGTCTTGCCCCCTCCGATCTCCCAAGGTTCTTTCCCCAGCGTGCGATAGCTTTCTACTGGATTCCCCTCTATCTTGCCCCTACGATCTCCCAAGGTTCTTTCCCCCCCCCCATGCCATTTTCCACTCTTTTCCCATCTCTCTTGCCCCCTCTGATCTCCCAATGTTCTCCCAACCCCCCACATGCCATATCTTTCTACTGGATTCCCCTCTGACTTGCCCCCTCCGATCTCCCGAGGTTCTTTCCTCAGCTTATGGCATGTTTGTATTGGATTCCCCTCTGTCTTGCCTCCTAGCATCTCCCAAGGTTCTCTCCCCCCCCCCCCCATGCCATTTTGTACTGGGTTCCCATCTATCTTGCCCCCAAGCATCTCCCAAGGTTCTCCCCCCCCCATGCCATTTTGTACTGGATTCCCATCTCTCTTGCCCCCTAGCATCTCCCAAGGTTCCCCCCCCCCATGCCATTTTGTACTGGATTCCCATCTCTCTTGCCCCCTCTGATCTCTCAAGGTTCTCCCAACCCCTCACGTGCCACATCTTTCTACTGAATTCCACTCTGTCTTGCCTCCTGGCATGTCCCAAGCTTTGTTTCCCCAGTGTGGGATAGCTTTCTACTGGATTTCCCTCTGTCTTGCCCCTTCAGATCACCCAAGGTTCTTTCCCCCCCAATTGTTTGCCATTTTCTACTGTATGCCAAATCTTTCTACTGGATTCCCCTCTGTCTTGCCTCCTCGCATCTCCCAAGGTTATTTCCCAAGTGTGCAATAGCTTTCTACTGGATTCCCCTCTGTTTTGCCCTTTCCGATCTCCCAGGGTTCTTCCCCCCCCCCCCGCGTGCCATTTTCTACAGGATTCCCCTCTGTCTTGCCACCTCCGATCTCCCAAGGTTCCCCCCCCCCCCGCATGCCATATCTTTCTGCTGGATTCCTCTCTGTCTTGCCTCCTCGCATCTCCCAAGGTTATTTCCCCAGTGTGCCATAACTTTCTACTGGATTCCCCTCTGTCTTGCCTCCTCGCATCTCCCAAGGTTATTTCCCCAGTGTGCCATAACTTTCTACAGGATTCCCCTCTGTCTTGCCCCCTCCTATCTCCCAAGGTTCTTTGCCCAGTGAGCCATAACTTTCTACTGGAGACCCCTCTGTCTTGCCTCATGGCATGTCCCAAGCTTTGTTTCCCCAGTGTGGGATAGCTTTCTTCTGGATTTCCCTCTGTCTTGCCCCCCCCCCCCCCATCTCCCAAGGTTCTTTCCTCAGCAAATGGCATCTTTCTACAGGATTCCCCTCTGTCTTGCCTCCTCCGATCTCCCAACGTTCTTTCCCCAGTGAGCCGTAACTTTCCACTGGACTCCCCTCTGTATTGCCCCCTCTTATCTCCCAAACTTTGTTTCCCCAGCGTGCGATAGCTTTCTACTGGATTTCCCTCCGTCTTGCCCACTCTGATCTCCCAAGGTTCTCTCAACCCCCCACATGCCATATCTTTCTACTGGATTCCCCTCTGTCTTGCCCCCTCCGATCTCCCGAGGTTCTTTCCTCAGCTTATGGCATGTTTCTATTGGATTCCCCTCTGTCTTGCCTCCTAGCATCTCCCAAGGTTCTCCCCCCCCCCATGCCATTTTGTACTGGATTCCCATCTATCTTGCCCCCAAGCATCTCCCAAGGTTCTCCCCCCCCCCCTATGCCATTTTGTACTGGATTCCCATCTCTCTTGCCCCCTAGCATCTCCCAAGGTTCCCCCCCCCCCCACATGCCATTTTGTACTGGATTCCCATCTCTCTTGCCCCCTCTGATCTCTCAAGGTTCTCCCAACCCCTCACGTGCCACATCTTTCTACTGAATTCCCCTCTGTCTTGCCTCCTGGCATGTCCCAAGCTTTGT
Organism: Natrix helvetica; assembly: GCF_964273705.1. Classification (NCBI taxonomy): domain Eukaryota; kingdom Metazoa; phylum Chordata; class Lepidosauria; order Squamata; family Natricidae; genus Natrix; species Natrix helvetica. Next base: position 57,435,596 of record NC_138555.1, on the reverse strand, counting down.
TTCCCCAGTGTGGGATAGCTTTCTACTGGATTTCCCTCTGTCTTGCCCCTTCAGATCACCCAAGGTTCTTTCCCCCCCCAACTGCTTCCCATTTTCTACTGTATTTCCCTCTGTCTTGCCCCCTCCGATCTCCCAAGGTTATTTCCCCAGTGAGCCATAACTTTCTACTGGACTCCCCTCTGTATTGCCTCCTCGCATCTCCCAAGGTTATTTCCCCAGTTTGCCATAACTTTCTACTGGATTTCCCTCTGTCTTGCCTACTCCGATCTCCCAAGGTTTTTTCCCCAGTGAGCCATAACTTTCTACTGGACTCCCCTCTGTATTGCCCCCTCCGATCTCCCAAGGTTCTTCTCCCCCCCCCCTGTGCCATATCTTTCTACTGGATTCCCCTCTGTCTTGCCCCCTCTGATCTCCCGAGGTTCTTTCCTCAGCTTATGGCATGTTTCTATTGGATTCCCCTCCGTCTTGCCTCCTAGCATCTCCCAAGGTTCTCCCCCACCCCCTATGCCATTTTGTACTGGATTCCCATCTCTCTTGCCCCCTCTGATCTCCCAAGGTTATCCCCCCCCCCACCGCGTGCCATATCTTTCTACTGGAATTCCCCTCTGTCTTGCCCCTCCGATCTCCCAAGGTTCTACCCCCCCCCCCGTGCCATTTTCTACTGGATTCCCCTCTGTCTTGTCCCCTCTTATCTGCCAAGCTTTATTCCCCCCCCCCATGCCATTTTCTACTGGATTCCCATCTCTCTTGCCCCCTCTTATCTCCCAAGCTTTGTTTCCCCAGTGTGCGATAGCTTTCTACTGGATTTCCCTCTGTCTTGCCCCTTCAGATCTCCCAAGGTTCTTTCCCCCTTAACTGCTTGCCATTTTCTACTCTATTTCCGTCTGTCTTGCCCCCTCCGCTCTCCCAAGGTTCTTTCTCCCCCTCACCCCCGCATGCCATATCTTTCTGCTGGATTCCCCTCTGTCTTGCCTCCTTGCATCTCCCAAGGTTCTTTCCCCAGCATGCGATAGCTTTCTACTGGGTTTCCATCTGTCTTTCCCCTCCGATCTCCCAAGGTTCTTTCCCCCCCACCCATGCCATTTTCTACTAGTTTCCCATCTCTCTTTCCCCCTCTGATCTCCCAATGTTCTCCCAACCCCCCACATGCCATATCTTTCTACTGTATTCCCCTCTGCCTTGCCCCCTCCGATCTCCCGAGGTTCTTTCCTCAGCTTATGGCATGTTTCTATTGGATTCCCCTCTGTCTTGCCTCCTAGCATCTCCCAAGGTTCTCCCCCCCCCCCAATGCCATTTTGTACTGGATTCCCATGTCTCTTGCCCTCTCTGATCTCCCAAGGTTATCCCCCCCCACCGCGTGCCCTATCTTTCTACTGGATTCCCCTATGTCTTGCCCCCTCTGATCTCCCAAGGTTCTCCCAACCCCTATGCCATTTTGTACTGGATTCCCCTCTGTCTTGCCTCCTCCGATCTCCCAAGGTTTTTTCCCCAGTGAGCCATAACTTTCTACTGGACTCCCCTCTGTATTGCCCCCTCCGATCTCCCAAGGTTCTCCCCCCCCCGTGCCATATCTTTCTACTGGATTCCCCTCTGTCTTGCCCCCTCTGATCTCCCGAGGTTCTTTCCTCAGCTTATGGCATGTTTCTATTGGATTCCCCTCCGTCTTGCCTCCTAGCATCTCCCAAGGTTCTCCCCCACCCCCTATACCATTTTGTACTGGATTCCCATCTCTCTTGCCCCCTCTGATCTCCCAAGGTTATCCCCCCCCCCCGCGTGCCATATCCTTCTACTGGATTCCCTTCTGTCTTGCCCCTCCGATCTCCCAAGGTTCTTTTCTCAGCGTATGGCAACTTTCTACTGGAGTCCCCTCTGTCTTGCCCCCTCCAATCTCCCAAGGTTCTTTCCTTAGCTTATGGCATGTTTCTATTGGATTCCCATCTATCTTGCCCCCACTTATCTCCCAAGGTTATTTCCCCAGTGAGCCATATCTTTCTATTGGATTCCCCTCTGTTTTGCCCCCTCAGATCTCCCAAGGTTCTTTCCCCAGCGTGTGATAGCTTTCTACTGGATTCCCCTCTGTCTTGCCCCCTCCGGTCTCCCAAGGTTGTTATCTCAGCGTGTGGCAACTTTCTACTAGATTCCCCTCTGTCTTGCCCCCTCCAATCTCCCAAGGTTCTTTCCTCAGCTTATGGCATGTTTCTATTGGATTCCCATCTCTCTTGCCCCCTCTTATCTCCCAAGGTTATTTCCCCAGCGTGCGATAGCTTTCTACTGGATTCCCCTCTGTCTTGCCCCCTCCGATCTCCCAAGGTTCTTTCCTCAGCTTAGGCATGTTTCTATTGGATTCCCCTCTGTCTTGCCTCCTAGCATCTCCCAAGGTTCTCCTCCCCCCCATGCCATTTTGTACTGGATTCCCATCTCTCTTGCCCCCTCAGATCTCCCAAGGTTCTTTCCCAAGCGTGCGATAGCTTTCTACTGGATTCCCCTCTGTCTTGCCCCCTCCGGTCTCCCAAGGTTCTTTTCTCAGCGTGTGGCAACTTTCTACTGGATTCCCCTCTGTCTTGCCCCCTCCAATCTCCCAAGGTTCTTTCCTCAGCTTATGGCATGTTTCTATTGGATTCCCCTCTGTCTTGCCCCCTCCGATCTCCCAAGGTTCTTTCCTCAGCTTAGGCATGTTTCTATTGGATTCCCCTCTGTCTTGCCTCCTAGCATCTCCCAAGGTTCTCCCCCCCCCCCATGCCATTTTGTACTGGATTCCCATCTCTCTTGCCCCCTCTGATCTCCCAAGGTTATCCCCCCCCCCACCGCGTGCCATATCTTTCTACTGGATTCCCCTCTGTCTTGCCCCTCCGATCTCCCAAGGTTATCCCCCCCCCCACCGCGTGCCATATCTTTCTACTGGATTCCCCTCTGTCTTGCCCCTCCGATCTCCCAAGGTTCTCCCCCCCCCCCCCCCGCGTGCGATTTTCTATTGGATTCCCATCTCTCTTGCCCCCTCTTATCTCGCAAGCTTTGTTTCCCCAGTGTGCGATAGCTTTCTACTGGGTTTCCATCTGTCTTTCCCCTCCGATCTCCCAAGGTTCTTTCCCCCCCCCCATGCCATTTTCTACTGGTTTCCCATCTCTCTTGCCCCCTCTGATCTCCCAATGTTCTCCCAACCCCCCACATGCCATATCTTTCTACTGGATTCCCCTCTGCCTTGCCCCCTCTGATCTCTCAAGGTTCTCCCAACCCCTCATGTGCTATATCTTTCTACTGAATTCCCCTCTGTCTTGCCTCCTGGCATGTCCCAAGCTTTGTTTCCCCAGTGTGGGATAGCTTTCTACTGGATTTCTCTCTGTCTTGCCCCTTCAGATCACCCAAGGTTCTTTCCCCCCCAACTGCTTGCCATTTTCTACTGTATTTCCCTCTGTCTTGCCCCCTCCGATCTCCCAAGGTTCTCCCCCCCCCCCCCGCGTGCCATATCTTTCTACTGGATTCCCTCTGTCTTGCCTCCTCGCATCTCCCAAGGTTATTTCCCAAGTGTGCGATAGCTTTCTACTGGATTCCCCTCTGTCTTGCCCCTCCGATCTCCCAAGGTTCTCCCCCCCCCCCCGTGCCATTTTCTACTGGATTCCCCTCTGTCTTGCCTCCTGGCATGTCCCAAGCTTTGTTTCCCCAGTGTGCGATAGCTTTCTACTGGATTTCCCTCTGTCTTGCCCACTCTGATCTCCCAAGGTTCTCTCAACCCCCCACATGACATATCTTTCTACTGGATTCCCCTCTGTCTTGCCCCTCCAATCTCCCAAATTTCTTCCCCCCCCCCCAATGCCATTTTCTACTGGATTCCCATCTCTCTTGCCACCTCTTATCTCCCAAGCTTTGTTTCCCCAGTGTGCGATAGCTTTCTACTGGATTCCCATCTGCCTTGCCTCCTCTGATCTCTCAAGGTTCTCCCAACCCTCCACGTGCCATATCTTTCTACTGAATTCCCCTCTGTCTTGCCTCCTGACATGTCCCAAGCTTTGTTTCCCCAGTGTGCGATAGCTTTCTACTGGATTTCCCTCTGTCTTGCCCACTCTGATCTCCCAAGGTTCTCTCAACCCCCCACATGACATATCTTTCTACTGGATTCCCCTCTGTCTTGCCCCCTCCGATCTCCCGAGGTTCTTTCCTCAGCTTATGGCATGTTTCTATTGGATTCCCCTCTGTCTTGCCTCCAAGCATCTCCCAAGGTTCTCCCCCCCCTATGCCATTTTGTACTGGATTCCCATCTCTCTTGCCCCCTCTGATCTCCCAAGGTTATCCCCCCCCACCGCGTGCCCTATCTTTCTACTGGATTCCCCTATGTCTTGCCCCCTCTGATCTCCCAAGGTTCTCCCAACCCCTCACGTGCCATATCTTTCTACTGAATTCCCCTCTGTCTTGCCTCCTGGCATGTCCCAAGCTTTGTTTCCCCAGTGTGGGATAGCTTTCTACTGGATTTCCCTCTGTCTTGCCCCTTCAGATCACCCAAGGTTCTTTCACCCCCAACTGCTTGCCATTTTCTACAGTATTTCCCTCTGTCTTGCCCCCTCCGATCTCCCAAGGTTCTTCCCCCCCCCCCCCCCCGCGTGCCATATCTTTCTACTGGATTCCCCTCTGTCTTGCCTCCTCCGATCTCCCAAGGTTATTTCCCAAGTGTGCGATAGCTTTCTACTGGATTCCCCTCTGTTTTGCCCCCTCCGATCTCCCATGGTTCTTCCCGCCCCCCCCCGCCCCCGCGTGCCATTTTCTACTGGATTCCCCTCTTTCTTGCCCCTTCCGCTCTCCCAAGGTTCTTTCTCCCCGCCCCCCCCCCCCCCCGCATGCCATATCTTACTGCTGGATTCCTCTCTGTCTTGCCTCCTCGCATCTCCCAAGGTTATTTCCCCAGTGTGCCATAACTTTCTACTGGATTCCCCTCTGTCTTGCCTCCTCCGATCTCCCAAGGTTATTTCCCAAGTGTGGGATAGCTTTCTACAGGATTCCCCTCTTTCTTGCCCTTTCCGCTCTCCCAAGGTTCTTCCCCCCCCCCATGCCATTTTCTACTGGATTCCCATCTCTCTTGCCCCCTCTTATCTCCCAAGCTTTGTTTCCCCAGTGTGCGATAGCTTTCTACTGGATTTCCCTCTGTCTTGCCCCCTCCGATCTCCCAAGGTTCTTTCCTCAGCATATGGCATCTTTCTACTGGATTCCCCTCTGTCTTGCCCCCTCCGATCTCCCAAGGTTCTTCCCCCCCCCCCCCCGTGTCATATCTTTCTAATGGATTCCTCTCTGTCTTGCCCCCTCCGATCTCCCAAGGTTCTTTCCCAAGTGTGCGATAGCTTTCTACTGGATTCCCCTCTGTCTTGCCCCCTCTGATCTCCCAAGGTTATCCCCCCCCCCCCCCGCGTGCCATATCTTTCTACTGGATTCCCTTCTGTCTTGCCCCTCCGATCTCCCAAGGTTCTTTTCTCAGCGTATGGCAACTTTCTACTGGAGTCCCCTCTGTCTTGCCCCCTCCAATCTCCCAAGGTTCTTTCCTTAGCATATGGCATGTTTCTATTGGACTCCCATCTCTCTTGCCCCCACTTATCTCCCAAGGTTATTTCCCCAGTGAGCCATATCTTTCTACTGGATTCCCCTCTGTTTTGCCCCCTCAGATCTCCCAAGGTTCTTTCCCCAGCGTGCGATAGCTTTCTACTGGATTCCCCTCTGTCTTGCCCCCTCCGATCTCCCAAGGTTCTTTCCTCAGCATATGGCATCTTTCTACTGGATTCCCCTCGGTCTTGCCTCCTGGCATGTCCCAAGCTTTGTTTCCCCAGTGTGGGATAGATTTCCCTCTGTCTTGCCCCCTCCGATCTTCCAAGGTTCTTTCCTCAGCGTATATGGCATCTTTCTACTGGATTCCCCTCTGTCTTGCCCCCTCCGATCTCCCAAGGTTCTTTCCCCCCCTCCCCCCGCGTGCCATATCTTTCTACTGGATTCCCCTCTGTCTTGCCTCCTCGCATCTCCCAAGGTTATTTCCCCAGTGTGCCATAACTTTCTACAGGATTCCCCTCATTCTTGCCCCCTCCGATCTCCCAAGGTCCTTTCCCAAGTGTGCGATAGCTTTCTACTTGATTCCCCTCTTTCTTGCCCCGTTCGCTCTCCCAAGGTTCTCTCCCCCCCCCCCCGCCCCGCATGCCATATATTTCTGCTGGATTCCCCTCTGTCTTGCCTCCTCGCATCTCCCAAGCTTCTTTCCTCAGTGAGCCATAACTTTCTCCTGGACTCCCCTCTGTCTTGCCCCCCCCCGCCCCCCCCCACCGATCTCCAAAGGTTCTCCCCCCCCCCGCGTGCCATATCTTTCTACTGGATTCCCCTCTGTCTTGTCTCCTGGCATCTCCCAAGCTTTGTGTCCCCAGTGTGCGATAGCTTTCTACTGGATTTCCCTCTGTCTTACCCCCTCTGATCTCCCAAGGTTCTTTCCTCAGCATATGGCATCTTTCTACTGGATTCCCCTCTGTCTTGCCTCCTCCGAAATCCCAAGGTTCTTTCCCCAGTGTGCCATAACTTTCTACTGGATTCCACTGTCTTGCCCCCTCCGATCTCCCAAGGTTCTTCCCCCCCCCCCCTACGAGCAATTTTCTACTGGATTCCCGTCTGTCTTGCCCACTCTGATCTCCTAAGGTTCTCTCCCCAGTGAGCCATAACTTTCTACTGGATTCCCATCTCTCTTGCCCCCTCTTATCTCCCAAGCTTTGTTTCCCCAGTGTGCGATAGCTTTCTACTGGATTTCCCTCTGTCTTGCCCCTTCAGATCTCCCAAGGTTCTTTCCCCCCCAACTGCTTGCCATTTTCTACTGGATTCCCCTCTGTCTTGCCCCCTCCGATCTCCCAAGGTTCTTTCCCAAGTGTGCGATAGCTTTCTACTGGATTCCCATCTGTCTTGCCCACTCCGATCTCCTAAGGTTCTCTCCCCAGTGAGCCATAACTTTCTACTGGATTCCCATCTCTCTTGCCCCCTCTTATCTCCCAAGCTTTGTTTCCCCAGTGTGCGATAGCTTTCTACTGGATTTCCCTCTGTCTTGCCCCTTCAGATCTCCCAAGGTTCTTTCCCCCCCAACTGCTTGCCATTTTCTACTGGATTCCCCTCTGTGTTGCCCCCTCCGATCTCCCAAGGTTCTTTCCCCCCTCCCCCCCCCCCGTGTGCCATATCTTTCTACTGGATTCCCCTCTGTCTTGCCTCCTGGCATCTCCCAAGCTTTGTGTCCCCAGTGTGCTATAGCTTTCTACTGGATTTCCCTTTGTCTTGCCCCCTCCGATCTCCCAAGGTTCTTTCCTCAGCAAATGGCATCTTTCTACTGGATTCCCCTCTGTCTTGCCCCCTCCGATCTCCCAAGGTTCTTTCCTCAGCAAATGGCATCTTTCTACTGGATTCCCCTCTGTCTTGCCCCCTCCGATCTCCCAAGGTTCTCCCCCCCCCTATGCCATTTTGAATTGGATTCCCATCTCTCTTGCCCCCTCTGATCTCCCAAGGTTATCCCCACCCCCACCCCCGCGTGCCATATCTTTCTACTGGATTCCCCTCTGTCTTACCCCCTCTTATCTGCCAAGCTTTATTTCCCCAGTGTGCGATAGCTTTCTACTGGATTTCCCTCTGTCTTGCCCCCTCCGATCTCCCAGGGTTCTTTCCTCAGCGTGCGATAGCTTTCTACTGGATTCCCCGCTGTCTTGCCTCCTCCGATCTCCTAAGGTTCTCTACCCCCCCCCCCGTGCCATTTTCTACTGGATTCCCCTCCGTCTTGCCCCCTCCAATCTCCCGAGGCTCTTTCCTCAGCTTATGGCATGTTTCTATTGGATTCCCCTCCGTATATTGCCTCCTAGCATCTCCCAAGGTTCTCCCCCCCGCTATGCCATTTTGTACTGGATTCCCATCTCTCTTGCCCCCTCTGATCTCCCAAGGTTATCCCCCCCCCCACCGCGTGCCATATCTTTCTACTGGATTCCCCTCTGTCTTGCCCCTCCGATCTCCCAAGGTTCTTCCCCCCCCCCCCCCGCGTGCGATTTTCTACTGGATTCCCATCTCTCTTGCCCCCTCTTATCTCCCAAGCTTTGTTTCCCCTGTGTGCGATAGCTTTCTACTGGATTTCCCTCTTTCTTGCCCCCTCCGATCTCCCAAGGTTCTTTCCCCAGAGTGCGATAGCTTTCTACTGGATTCCCTTCTGTCTTGCCCCCTCCGATCTCCCAAGGTTCTTTCCTCAGCTTATGGCATGTTTCTATTGCATTCCCCTCTGTCTTGCCTCCTAGCATCTCCCAAGGTTCTCCCCCCCCCCCATGCCATTTTGTACTGGATTCCCATCTCTCTTGCCCCCTCTGATCTCCCAAGGTTCTTCCCCCCCCCCACGTGCCATATCTTTCCACTGGATTCCTCTCTGTCTTGCCCCCTCCGATCTCCTAAGGTTCTCTACCCCCCCCCCCGTGCCATTTTCTACTGGATTCCTCTCTGTCTTGCCCCCTCTGATCTCCCAAGGTTCTCCCCCCCCCCTATGCCATTTTGAATTGGATTCCCATCTCTCTTGCCCCCTCTGATCTCCCAAGGTTATCCCCACCCCCACCCCCGCGTGCCATATCTTTCTACTGGATTCCCCTCTGTCTTACCCCCTCTTATCTGCCAAGCTTTATTTCCCCAGTGTGCGATAGCTTTCTACTGGATTTCCCTCTGTCTTGCCCCCTCCGATCTCCCAGGGTTCTTTCCTCAGCGTGCGATAGCTTTCTACTGGATTCCCCGCTGTCTTGCCTCCTCCGATCTCCTAAGGTTCTCTACCCCCCCCCCGTGCCATTTTCTACTGGATTCCCCTCCGTCTTGCCCCCTCCAATCTCCCGAGGCTCTTTCCTCAGCTTATGGCATGTTTCTATTGGATTCCCCTCCGTATATTGCCTCCTAGCATCTCCCAAGGTTCTCCCCCCCCCCCCCTATGCCATTTTGTACTGGATTCCCATCTCTCTTGCGCCCTCTGATCTCCCAAGGTTATCCTCCCCCCCCACCGCGTGCCATATCTTTCTACTGGATTCCCCTCTGTCTTGCCCCTCCGATCTCCCAAGGTTCTTCCCGCCCCCCCCCCCGCGTGCGATTTTCTACTGGATTCCCATCTCTCTTGCCCCCTCTTATCTCCCAAGCTTTGTTTCCCCTGTGTGCGATAGCTTTCTACTGGATTTCCCTCTTTCTTGCCCCCTCCGATCTCCCAAGGTTCTTTCCCCAGAGTGCGATAGCTTTCTACTGGATTCCCCTCTGTCTTGCCCCCTCCGATCTCCCAAGGTTCTTTCCTCAGCTTATGGCATGTTTCTATTGCATTCCCCTCTGTCTTGCCTCTTAGCATCTCCCAAGGTTCTCCCCCCCCCCATGCCATTTTGTACTGGATTCCCATCTCTCTTGCCCCCTCTGATCTCCCAAGGTTATCCCCCCCCACCGCGTGCCATATCTTTCTTCTGGATTCCCCTCTGTCTTGACCCTCCGATCTCCCAAGGTTCTTTCCCCAGCGTGCATAAGCTTTCTACTGGATTCCCCTCTGTCTTGCCCCCTCTGATCTCCCAAGGTTCTCCCCACCCCTATGCCATTTTGAACTGGATTCCCATCTCTATTGCCCCCTCTGATCTCCCAAGGTTATCCCCCCCCCCGCGTGCCATATCTTTCTACTGGATTCCCCTCTGTCTTGCCCCTCCGATCTCCCAAGGTTCTTTCCCCAGCGTGCATAAGCTTTCTACTGGATTCCCCTCTGTCTTGCCCCCTCTGATCTCCCAAGGTTCTCCCCACCCCTATGCCATTTTGAACTGGATTCCCATCTCTATTGCCCCCTCTGATCTCCCAAGGTTATCCCCCCCCCGCGTGCCATATCTTTCTACTGGATTCCCCTCTGTCTTGCCCCTTCGATCTCCCAAGGTTCTTTTCTCAGCGTGTGGCAACTTTCTACTGGATTCCCCTCTTTCTTGCCTACTCCGATCTCCCAAGGTTCTTTCCCCAGCGTGCATAAGCTTTCTACTGGATTCCCCTCTGTCTTGACCCTCCGATCTCCCAGGGTTCTTTCCTCAGCGTATATGGCATCTTTCTAGTGGGTTCCCCTCTGTCTTGCCCCTTCAGATCTCCCAAGGTTCTTTCCCCCTCAACTGCTTGCCATTTTCTACTGTATTTCCCTCTGTCTTACCCCCTCAGATCTCCCAAGGTTCTCCCCCCCCCTATGCCATTTTGAACTGGATTCCCATCTCTCTTGCCCCCTCTGATCTCCCAAGGTTATCCCCACCCCCACCCCCGCGTGCCATATCTTTCTACTGGATTCCCCTCTGTCTTACGCCCTCTTATCTGCCAAGCTTTATTTCCCCAGTGTGCGATAGCTTTCTACTGGATTTCCCTCTGTCTTGCCCCCTCCGATCTCCCAGGGTTCTTTCCTCAGCGTGCGATAGCTTTCTACTGGATTCCCCGCTGTCTTGCCTCCTCCGATCTCCTAAGGTTCTCTACCCCCCCCCCGTGCCATTTTCTACTGGATTCCCCTCCGTCTTGCCCCCTCCAATCTCCCGAGGCTCTTTCCTCAGCTTATGGCATGTTTCTATTGGATTCCCCTCCGTATATTGCCTCCTAGCATCTCCCAAGGTTCTCCCCCCCCCGCTATGCCATTTTGTACTGGATTCCCATCTCTCTTGCCCCCTCTGATCTCCCAAGGTTATCCCCCCCCCCACCGCGTGCCATATCTTTCTACTGGATTCCCCTCTGTCTTGCCCCTCCGATCTCCCAAGGTTCTTCCCCCCCCCCCCCCGCGTGCGATTTTCTACTGGATTCCCATCTCTCTTGCCCCCTCTTATCTCCCAAGCTTTGTTTCCCCTGTGTGCGATAGCTTTCTACTGGATTTCCCTCTTTCTTGCCCCCTCCGATCTCCCAAGGTTCTTTCCCCAGAGTGCGATAGCTTTCTACTGGATTCCCCTCTGTCTTGCCCCCTCCGATCTCCCAAGGTTCTTTCCTCAGCTTATGGCATGTTTCTATTGCATTCCCCTCTGTCTTGCCTCCTAGCATCTCCCAAGGTTCTCCCCCCCCTCATGCCATTTTGTACTGGATTCCCATCTCTCTTGCCCCCTCTGATCTCCCAAGGTTCTTCCCCCCCCCCCCACGTGCCATATCTTTCCACTGGATTCCTCTCTGTCTTGCCCCCTCCGATCTCCTAAGGTTCTCTCCCCCCCCCCCGTGCCATTTTCTACTGGATTCCTCTCTGTCTTGCCCCCTCTGATCTCCCAAGGTTCTCCCCCCCCCTATGCCATTTTGAATTGGATTCCCATCTCTCTTGCACCCTCTGATCTCCCAAGGTTATCCCCACCCCCACCCCCGCGTGCCATATCTTTCTACTGGATTCCCCTCTGTCTTACCCCCTCTTATCTGCCAAGCTTTATTTCCCCAGTGTGCGATAGCTTTCTACTGGATTTCCCTCTGTCTTGCCCCCTCCGATCTCCCAGGGTTCTTTCCTCAGCGTGCGATAGCTTTCTACTGGATTCCCCGCTGTCTTGCCTCCTCCGATCTCCTAAGGTTCTCTACCCCCCCCCCCCCGTGCCATTTTCTACTGGATTCCCCTCCGTCTTGCCCCCTCCAATCTCCCGAGGCTCTTTCCTCAGCTTATGGCATGTTTCTATTGGATTCCCCTCCGTATATTGCCTCCTAGCATCTCCCAAGGTTCTCCCCCCCCCCTATGCCATTTTGTACTGGATTCCCATCTCTCTTGCGCCCTCTGATCTCCCAAGGTTATCCCCCCCCCCCACCGCGTGCCATATCTTTCTACTGGATTCCCCTCTGTCTTGCCCCTCCGATCTCCCAAGGTTCTTCCCGCCCCCCCCCCCCCGCGTGCGATTTTCTACTGGATTCCCATCTCTCTTGCCCCCTCTTATCTCCCAAGCTTTGTTTCCCCTGTGTGCGATAGCTTTCTACTGGATTTCCCTCTTTCTTGCCCCCTCCGATCTCCCAAGGTTCTTTCCCCAGAGTGCGATAGCTTTCTACTGGATTCCCCTCTGTCTTGCCCCCTCCGATCTCCCAAGGTTCTTTCCTCAGCTTATGGCATGTTTCTATTGCATTCCCCTCTGTCTTGCCTCTTAG